>NC_063154.1:30748977-31066727 GCF_020921035.1 Rhodamnia argentea | reverse complement strand
CAGACCCTTCATTTACGCTTGCATTGAATCAGCATCGTCCACCACATCTTGCGACACGGGTCGAGCTTCGCCACGCCCTTCCAGCAGCTGCAAGATGACCTTCGTTGCTTGGTTTGGAAATTTTCCATCTACCCACCTGAAATATCCACAATTGAAGCCTTCTCTATAACTACCGCATCCAACAAACCTTCGCCCGAGATTCTCTCGCGTCCACGCTGTTCTTGTGGGACTCCGCAGCCCACAATAGCAGCAACTTGGACATTCATCTTTGCTTTGCTCGTAAAATCGTGACCCGCTTCTCCTACTTCGGCTTGCCATTGCGAATATAATGAGGTGAAAAGCTCCCAATTTCGAAGAATTTCGAACCGGAGGTGCAATTAGGGTTAGGGTTCTTCATTGATTTCTTTTCCATTTGGCCCCAATTGTTAAATAAGTTCACTTCCTCTTCCATACGACCTCGTTTTCCATCTCTAGTGCTGACTTCATTTTTCCGGCAAGCCACGTACGCAAGTTTAATGTTAAAATAAGTCCACATCGGATTTCCGACGTGCCAAATCAACGAGTGGCACTTAAGTGAACACTTTCAACAAGTTATGGCACTCAAGTGAACATTTTGAAAGTTATGGCACTCAAGTGAACGCCGTACAAAAGTTATGGCACTTCCAGTGTACTTTTCCCTGGTTCGGTGGAACGTCTCCAAATGGAAAGCTAGAGTCTACGAGCAGTTCTCCCCAAAACCCTTGTCCCCACCGCCGCCGAAGAGCCGGCGGGCTTGCTCCTCTGCCACCACCACCGAAGAGCCTCATGCTTCGGTGGAGTGCTCCGTGGTCAGCAAAGAGCACGCGTCCGAGTCGAAAACGAGCTTAGAGTAGTTAGAGAGCCTCGACATGCTGCTGCTGGACCACGAGCCATGGCGCCGTGGCGCGAGTGACCAGAGGATTGCAGATGATGTAGGAAGTTGAGATGAGCGGCTTCACTGCAACTACGGTGGTGTGCGCCGGCGCCGGAGGGGAGGGGATGCGGGATGACAGTGGAGATGGCGGAGAGAAAGGGACGGGAGGGAAGAGAAAAAGAAGGAAGAAAAAGAAAAAAAAGGGAAAAAGTAAAAAAATTAAAAAATAGAAAAATAGAAAAAAGGATGAAAAGGCCTTTGGGTCGGGCCCTTCTACGAAACAATTTAAGCATTTCATACTCATATTTAAAATAAAGTCCACTTTATGTCCTTATTTGAGAAAATGAGAGCACTTTAAATCCTTATTTGGAATTTTTCCTATAATTAAACGTACACACACACATATATATATTGACTTCTTATTCAAATCAAGCTCCGGCATCAAATTAATACTTTCGAGCTCAAATCTAGTTTTGAACACCGAGTATGAAGATGAGCCGATCTTGAGTTTGGCACTTTAGCATCTCAATTGGACCCCTTAGCCCGGCCATGTTGCCACCCAATTCGATTAATAGAAATGGACGTATCTATTGAAGCGGCTAATAATTCTGACGTGCAAAATTAGAGTGCGGAGTCATTCTTGAGAAATCTCATTGCTCAAGATTTGGTAGTTTTGATTCTCCTGTATTTTTGTATCTCTATGACCGTCGATAGATCAAAGTTAAAAGTAAGTTGACATTAATAAATGTAAGCACAGAGAAATTTTAATTACCAAATATCCTCCTTTCAATTTTTCTAATAAATTGATTTAGAATATGTACATAGAAATCCTTGATAATTTTCATTTTTGGACTTGACTGAGAAATTTCTAGATTTGCATTGTGTCATTCTCTCGTCATTTGTAATATTTAATGTATATTTTCTATGGTTAAAGGAAAGTTCCACTTTTATCTTACATCAATTCCAAAGCAACAATTTTTTTTTTAATTTTCCTAGGTCTATAATTGAAAATTTTACCTAATGTGATTGCCGTTTATCATTGTATCATCAACAACGAAAAAGAAAAATCATCAAATTTCGTCTCCTTCAAGTTAAATAGAGAATAATAAAAAAAATCAAGAATTGTTAACCTCTGAGAAATTAAAAAGGGACGACGACGAAGAAGAAGAATATCCTCCGTAGGTTTTCCATTTCTTGGGTTCGAGCATCCGACCATCTGCTTCTTCTCGATCTCCACTCGCTAAAACCTCTCTTCCTCTCGTTCTGGCAACATCACACAATCTCTCTTTCCGACCCTTCAGCCGAGTTGCACCGCCTATCTCGGCCTCCGACCACTGCCATATCCACGCCGCCAGTCACCTTGGTGTTTGGCATCAACGTCACCCCCCTTTCTCTGCCTCCGAACACACACCGCCTCCCCTCCCCCCTAAACACACCCCCCGGAATTGTCGAAGATGGATGAGGACCAGGAGATGGAGAGGTTCGGAATGGACAATGATTATGAGGATGCGCAGTGGATCGATGGGGAGTTCTATTAACGGCGGCGGAGAGAGAAGCGCGTGCAGACCAAGGAAGACGTGCTCTATGGTGTCTTCGTGTCAGGGGACTCTGATTCCGACTAGGACTCCTCCTCCTCCAAGAGGAAGCGAAAGAAGAAGAGAGACCTCTTGGGTAAGCCTGATCTGTCGAAACCTGTGAATTTTTATGTCCGCCGGCGCAGTCATACCCAAACAGGGAGATCGATGAGAACTCGAAGACAGAGAATGAGGATGACGAGTCCGCTGCCATGGATGAGGAAAAAGAGAAGTTGCAAGCTGAGGCAGAACTCCAGAAGAAACAACTGAACGGTATGCAGGAAATAATGAGTAGGCTAGGCTGGATTGAGGAGGAAAAGTCGATGGGAAGAACATTGACATTAAACTCACTAGCCAAGTCTCTCGGTGACATGCAAACAAGATCCATTATGAAAATTTCCCTAGAACAGCGGAGAACATAATTTACTGATTGAATTCGACGAGGCCGAATCATTGACTAATTACCTTTGTTACCAAATGGAATAACGATTCAGAAAATCACGGTTAAGCTATGCGACAACAGGTTAACAATCAAAGTTTATGACGGCATAGAGCCATTGAATAGCACAAAGCAAATTACTGCTTGCAAGCAAGAGGAACACGTCCAGAATTTGCAAGTGATTGCTTACCCTTTCGAACAAATGCTCACAAGCCGAGTTTAATCAGAAGAGTGATAACAATGGTCCCATCCTACGCCTACCATATTTATATTGAGCATTTGTGTCATGTCCATCTCATTTTTCTGTGGCTTATGTTGATACCGTCCATAATAGCTAATAGCAACTCAAAAGCATAATTGAATAAACACCAATTAGATTCATGACCACGCAAACTGTCCACTCCTTGATGACCCTGCATAAGAAATTAGGGACTGCAAAAATCTGGAAAAGCAGAGCATGAGCAACAACTTTGGCTGGAGGAACATACTAGAGATGATGTCACACACAACCGTCATATTTCTCTTTTTCGAGAAACCGACGAAGCAACTCTTATCCCGTATGCCACGGACGATTCTCGCGTCCGAAAGATCCTGAGGGTGATGGTGATTCAACTTGGCCGGATTAGGTACAGCTTCCTCCAGGTGGAAGAACCTTGGTTGGGGATTTCCTCGTCATGCGCAGTATTCAGAACCTCTCTCACACTAATCTCTTTCGCCTTACTAGCATAATTCTATAACCACGTAGCTGCAGCACAAATCTTTGGCAACCTCTCTCTCTCGACAAGACAGCATCTGAGCCTCCAGTAGTGGCTTTTCGTCTTAGCACCGACCACAACTTGCGCTTTGGAACTCGAACTTGCTCTACCGCCGGATACAGCTCGCTGATTTTCTCTCTCTTGAGCGGGTATTCTTCCGAACAGAGTCCAGCTTCATCCTTCCACCGAATAACTTCCTTGCGAACTCGGTTCCTCCTGCACAGCACAACCGACAGCAATGGAAATTCAGAAGATAAGGAGAGAATGGGACAATACAAAAGCGAAACAGAAATCAACAGACAAATCTGGAATGAATCGAAACGGACTCTGGAGTTCAATCGGGGATGAAACGAAGCAACGATCTTCAGAATTGTTGACGTCTTTGCAAACCATACTCTCCTCATATCCTTGTATTAAGATGAGAATTTATGTAAAATAGCATACTAGTGCTAGGACAAGATATGATCCCTTGTCATGCTAATTAAGTTGGGCAAATTATGTTACATACAGCCTATATATACCCTATTCCTCTCACAACCAGCATATATGGAGGCCTAATAAGAGCAGACCTTTTCAGCCAAAAAAAAAAAGAAAAAGAAAAAGAGCGGAACTAAGTCAAACTATTCACGGCCCATTTCAGATTAGAGTGATATTTATTTGAGATCAGCTCGACCAAAATATAGTGAAGCTCTAACTCAAATACTCGAGTATCTTGTCAAACTAAAGCTCAAGTTCGCCAATACTCGGTTCAACGAGCTTTTGAACCTAATTCAAAAAATACAATTGTTATAAAATCAGGAGTAGATATCCTTAGCCACACTCATGTATAGGTAAAAATATTGACTTTTTATTCGAGTCAAGCTCCAAAATGAAATTAATACTTGGTTGAGGCAAAATTGAGTTTGGAACATCAATTATGGAGTTGAGTAGATCTCAAGTTGGGCACTGTAGTGGCTCATGTTGACATTTCGCCAACAAGTGTCATATTCATAGAGACTCGTTTCATAGATTAGACTTGTTGTCACCAACGAAATTTGATCCATGATAAAATAAAGGGAAAAAGCCACCAAAAACTCCAAACTATATCATTTGTGACACATTTATCCTAAACTTTTTTTGTGTCACAAAAATATCTCAAACTTTTATCCATGTGACACATTTATCCCAAACTTATACTAATGTAACACATTAACCCCAAACTTATACTAATGTGACACATTTATCCCAATTTTTTTTGTAACACTAATAACCCTAAACTTATATCCATATGACACACTTACCTCAAAATTTAGGGCAAATATGTCACAAGCCTACAAGTTTGGGGTTTTTTGTGTCACAAAAAAATAATTTGAAGAAAATGTGTCACATTGATGTAAGTTTGAAATTTCTTGTGTCATAAAAAAATGTTTTGAGTAAATATGTCACACGGGTACAAGTTTGGAGTTTTTGGTGTCACAAAAAAATAGTTTAGGATAAATATGTCACAGTGGGTATAGTTTAGGGTTTTTGGGAGTGTTTCCCTTAAAATAAATAGTCAGTTTGCACAACTCGGTGTCCATTTTCCCAGCAACATCCCGTTCGCATTTAGATACTAGACACGTCGTAGATGTAGGATCTCGGATTTTGCATCGATAAATTACGTATTATTCATGAATTCCATCGCGATTGATGGTCAAATTCTTCTGTAACGCCGAAGTTCAACCCTTAATCAAAGACATCGTGGTTTTGTATCCTATATTTGTTTTCTCCATCTAATTTCTTATGTGTTTTAATCTAGGGACGTTGAAGTTTGGAGACCAATGGGCCGGAGAACAAAATTTCGCTTGACGGAGGCCGGTCAACACCAAGAACCCAAGTTAACTTTTATGATGAAGCCTATAAGCTGGCCAACTAAATAACTGTTAGAACGGCATCTAGCGATGATTTTATTTGTTTCTCGAAAAATGAATGATTTAAAAGATACTTTTTTTTAAAATAATCCTTTATATCAGTTATAAAAATGAATGAACGAACAATATTTTTATCGTTCATTAAAATCTATAAACATAAATTGTTGTCGAAATTGCACCTATTTTTGTTGATTGTTCACTAGTTAGGTAGTGTTTTACAACTTTTCTTTAGATTGGAAAAAGGGTTGGCTCGGCCTAAGCACGACATGGCTAATGGTAGGGGTGTCGATGATTCGGTTTGGTTTGATTTTCTTGAGAAATTGAACTATTAGGGTGCAAGGAACCAAATCTCGCCCTGAACCGAATATGACCTTAAACCAAAAAATCCAGTTCGATTCGGTTTTTGATTTTTTTTTTCCTTTTTCTTTCTTTTCTTTTCTTATTTCTTTTTCGGTTCAAAACCAGCGGAGCCGCCAGCCTTGGGCAAGGGGTCGCGACCCCTCACCGATGCCGAATTTGGCATCGTGAGCCCTCGCCGAGGCCCTTGTCGGCCACAGCAAGGGCACGCAAGGGCCATGACGGCCTTGCTGCCTCAACGAGGGGCCAAGACCCCCATCCACCGCCGGTGGGGTCACCGCCCTTTGCCCACAAAAAAAAAAAAAGAACGGTTATTTTGATAATTTTTAGTGCAATTTGGTTAAGCGTATTGAAATAACATAAATGAAAAAACAGAATGGTTATTTTTTGATTGTCCGAACCGACAATTGAAACGAATAAAATAGGATGAAACTTTTAGTTCAGTTAGTGGTTTAGTTCGATTGGTTGGCCCTTATATATGTGTGTGTGTTGGAAAAGCAATTGATGAGGCGTCTTAAGAATTAGAAGCCAAGTCCTCTTACATAGAGAATGTAATTCAATGCTGTAAAAGTAGAATATATATGTAAATCACACAAGGAAACTAGTTGATATGTACAAGCAAATTGCAAGAATGTCGCTACCTCCATAAATAAAGGGAAAGACCTGACGGATAAGAAGGTGGCTCGTTATGATTCTAAAGTTCCATTGTAGATTTAATGGCTACTAATTCAAATATCAAATAAGAAACACTGTTTTATTTCGTCATATTAGTCAGATATTCGAGGAAAAAAAGGCTTCCTTTACTTTGTCAAATTGAACCAATAGTTTGATAAATCATTAATTTAGCTGTGCTTGAAAGAATTGAACAACTTAAGGTAAAATTCTCAATTCCATCTATGTTACAGTCATTGATTTCTTTGCTTTTTCCCCTGCGCTTATGGTCTACGTGTGAAATGCATGCGTGTTAAGTACATTCAGTATATTGAAAGGCTTCTTCTGGTTATGTCTAACGTGAAGAACACGTACATGTTAGTACCATGATCACGGGTATTGATTTGTAGATCGTTGCAACTCGATACAAGGTTTACAGCGGTACCTATGAGAATTCTCATTTCTCAAGTGAGACCCCTGAGCAGGTCTTGCAAGGTCCCTCGTTTCCGCGGCTTCCTGCTGCTCTTGAAAAAAACTAGAGAATTTGAATCGAAGTATCCATTTATGAAATTGGTAATCTGGCCACTTTTATTAAGGATAGAACTGCGCTAACATGAGAGTAACTCTTGCAGCGTTACCGTGAGAGTTCAAAAATTATGTGCGTTATTTGTAGAGACTATGAGAATAGTATTGTGACATTTAAACTTCAAATTTCAGGTTGGGAATGATGACTTCTATGAACCAGTAAAGACTATCAATTGAATTTCGTGAAACTAGTAAATACTAGCATGTATTGACATTTCTTTTGCCTTTTCTTTTTAAATTTTGTCTGTATTTATTCTTTTCCTCGTCATACTACAATGGCAGAGCGTTCCTTGTGGTTTTATCAAGAGATAGATTCAGAAGAACCAGCAAATTCTGACTCTTAGGTTTTTGAACAAATTATGCCTTTTGTGGTTGGCCCATGTTTGTGAGAGAAGCTTGTCTGGATGAAAGGAATGTCTGCATGTTTGAGCTCGCTGATAGGAATGATTTTTATGGTCAAAGTCTCCATCTCCAATTATGCTAGGAAGAACCTCATTTAGATAGATTGAGATGAACACTGGAAGCGTCACTTGAGGCCGTATTATACTAAAACGATTCACGCCTCATTTATTCAATTGCGACAGACCTAGGCTTGGGAAGAAGAGGCGACATAATATGTCCAGCTTAAGCCATAGCTACTGCAACAGGCCTAGGCTTAGGATGGCCGAGCTCACGGCAACAGCTTGCAACAATTGCTTCACGAGAGCTACTACTGCAAGCAGGTTCAAACTGGCAATTGGAAATGAAGGGAAGGTAGTTGGACCCTAGACCCTTAAGTATTAGTCCAACCACCTCGGTGGCATGAAAAGAAGAAAAGAAAATCACTTCGTGTTTGCCAGGGAAAATAAGATTACTTACTTTTTTCTGGATGTGTATCAATCTAGGACCCTAGGTGCAGCTTTTCATGTTTGTTCGATGGATGTCGCAGTGCAAGATTGGCGACTCAGACACACCTGATTCATGTATCACGGTCCGGCTAAATACACGGATCGTGCAGCCTGACTCAGTGCATGATGCATCGCTTGATCAGAATGAGCCCGGGACTGATGCTGTGCTCGTTCACCACGAACCAGCGTACGACGCAAGACTCATTCAGCATGATTCCACGGACGATGTTGTGCATCAATCAGCAGCCGATCCCCATGATGCAGCGAACAACCCGATGAACGACCGATCGAGCGAGCGGGCAAATAAAGAGTCACCAAGACCCCTCGCCTCCCAAGGGCTTCTAGAACATCCATGGAGCAGTCCACGCATTCAGCCATGGGGGAGCCGAAAAGGCTCACTAGGGAACGAGCCATTCAAGACAAAATCCAAGAACCCATGCAATGCAAGGCAAGGAGAAAAGATGAATAGAAAAAGACGAAACAGATGACTTGAAGGGGCCATCCGCATCTACCTTCTCTTGTATAAATAGGGGTGAAACTCCACATTGCAACACATCTTGTCACGCCCCGATCCTCGAGCGCACGGCATCCCTGTCATCTCGTCCCTCGGGTTAAAAGAATAGCGTCCCGGGCACGCTATCAACCCATAAGATTAACTACGCATAAGGAAACGTATAATATTCCCGGACAAAAATATAAAATAGGGATAGGCAAGTAGGAAAAACACATTAATTCAAAAACATCATTTAATTTACAATCACGTCGTGAGTCAACCGAAATGACACCCTAATTGGTCCCATACTTCGGGACCGGTAGGATCAACTTAGTACCTACTTCAAGAGGGCTACGTCACTCTCGTCCTTAATAGCTTTTCAAGCACTACTAGCTCCATAACTTAGAACCCGAAAATAATTTAACAACGAAAGGGTGAGATATAAATCTCGGTGAGTCAATGCCTAAGCCCGGCCAAGGCGTTGATTCGTCCGTAGAGTCATAACAATCAATCACATATAATATATATTTATTCCAACCACATGCAGCTCACCTGCTGGAAATCATGCATTATGCAATATTTAACATAATATGCCACACATATCAACCATGATTGTCACGTCAATCACACACGCAGACACCACACGTGGTCCGATTATTAACGGCCATCCGGCCCAATTGCACACGACCGGTGTGACTTTACACCACGACCGACAGTGTCTGCTGGCGGGACCAGGCTTCGTCCCTTACTTCCGGCGACGGCATCCGATAGTCCGTGTGACTCGTACGACTGGTACGACACGGCACTATCGGGAATCCCTATAGGGGCTTCGGTCGATCACAAGTCGCGACTAGCATCCGTCAATCCGTGTAATCCGTACGACCGGCACGGCACGAATTGACGTGCATCTGACAAGTCATATGGTTCCGTACGGCCGGCACGGTACGAACTTGACAGGAATAATCCATTGTGTGACCACTCAAGCATACTCAGCAAATAGCCGGTTTATAATCCGCATTTAGTCAAATGCTCACGTGATATGCTCACACAGAAAAACTCTTGAGTAATCATACAAATGCATATGTTGTCCATGCGACCTCGCACCCATAAATCGAGTGATCAAACTCCAACCAATCAATCAATTTAACTAGCCATCCGTCAAGGCATTTCATCAATTAATCCACATAAATTATAATCGAGCGTAGATCAATAATTCAATGACAAACATTCAATCCAATCGTACGTAATTAAATCCAAATCACCAATCAATCATACGCTCACCCTCAACCTATTATTCGCTCGCGATCAAGCAATGTCAATCAATTAATCAATTATTCCGTCCAAACTAGACACAATCAAATTAATCCAATTAATTAGGGTCATATAACCTAAACCGAGTCTCTAGCCTAAACCGGCCCTAATTAATCTACCAAAACACCATAATAATCTAATTAAACTAATCCAAACGTAATTAACGACTTAGCTAAGGATTAGAGGTCGACTCACCGTCAATTACGCGAGGCGAGTATGTTGGCGATCCTTAAAAATTCTTTCGCACGAATTTGGACTTGGCCCGGAAACTTTGCCCACGGACTAGGCCACTTCGGCTCCAATTTTCGGCCACTTGGCCTGTGGTCTCGGCACACAGACCTGGACACTCGGCCAACTTGGCCCACAGAGCCGGCACATGGCCCAGGCCCTCGGCCAACTTGGCCGGCCCACTTGGCCCAGAATCTTGGCCACGGCCCAGGTCGGTGGCCCACAAAACAGGGCACACCCGACGGGAACAGGGCAGAATAGGGCTAATCCGGGGCTGTTTCGCTGCTGTGGTAGCTGGATGGAGGCGGTGCAAGGCCGAGCGGTGGAGGTCAATGGTTGGGCAACGTCCGAAAATGGTTGTGGTGGTCGGACGTCGGCTGAGCTGGCCGGAAGGCAGTTGAACAGTAGGCAAACAGAAACTGGACCAGAACAGGAAAACAGGGGAACCGGGACTGTGCAAGGCTGTTCGTGGCTGTTCCGACATGGTACGGTGGCGGCTTGACTTGGTGATGGCTGGATAACATCAAGGGAAGTCCGAGGATGGTCGGAGGTGGTCTGTGGTGGCCAAAGGGAGCTCGCACAGCAAGCAAAAATAGAAGCTACAGCACGCAGTAGCTGCAGAAACAGGGGAGGCGCCGAGGCTGCTGTTCAGGCTCTCCGGCGGCTTCGTGGTGGCTATAGTGGGAGGAACGCCGTTGGAGAAGGGCGTGGGTGCCAGGACAGAGGTGGTGGAGTAAGGTGGGGGTCGTGGTACAGCAGCTGCAGCAAGGTACAGCAGCAGCAACGTCGGCGGCAGAAACAGGGCAGTTGGGTCTAAAGCTGTTGTTCAGGCTTGATGCGGTCTGTCCGGTAGCTTGCCGGCGTTCGGTGGTGGTACGACGACAACTAGATGAGGTGGCTGCAGGTGTTGGCTGAGGCTGCGAGCGTTTTGGTGGCTGGAAGGGGGCTGTCGTCCACAAAAACAGAAGGAAGGGGGAAAAAGGCAGGGGAGTTGGTTTTGTTTTTTTTTGGGGGCTTGGGGGGTGGGGTGTGTGGAGGAGTTAACGTGGAGGAGAGAGAGAGAGATCATGGGTTGGTCGGCTGACTTTTGGAGGCTAAAGAGGTAAGGTGGGTCCCACTTTAATAAATTTCCTTATCTTGAGCTCATAAAAGCCTAGGGCGTTGCACATGTTGTACAAACATCATCAAGCAATAGCGCGTTCATTCTCTCCCACGATTCAATCTCTCTCAGTTCCCTCTCATCCCTCTACATTCGAGCGCTGTGAGCAAGAGACCGATCCTCAGGCCTAGGCTTGACTCATGCGCAATATCACTCAAACAGCCGCTAGTCGTCGCTTGGTCGTGGTTCGAACAACCAGCCCATGACACATGTCTCTACATTGATTACACGCTCTTGTTATAGAGTATAAGAGCGCAGGATTGTGATATTTTGAATTCAGATTGCAAGTTGTGATTGAAGACTTTCTCATTAAGCCATTTAGACTGCTCATATGGACTCCGGAAACTAGCAAATACTAGCATAAACGTACATCTTGTTTGCCTTTTCTCTTAGTGTATGCTCACAATCCTCTGCTTTATCGTATATGGGCTGGTCAAACGTCTTCATTGGCAAGAGCGTTCCTTGTGAATTCATAAAGACATACAGTTAAGGAAACCAGCAAATTGCGACTCTTGGGTATTCGAGACGCATGGTGCCTGGTGACCATCAGGACCAACTGAAACTGCGGTCTAGCGAATTGCGACTCTTGGGTATACGTAAAAGCCCTGCACACATTTTCTACTTTGGGTATTTCGCTTGAGCTTGTTACGCTTTTACCATTGCCTTTTTGGAAAGGATCTCTAATTCAGCGCTTACCCTGGAATTGTAGGTATCCAATTGTACAAGATATTATCTTTCAAAATCTTATTGACATTTTCGAGAACTTTAAAAATCAAATCATTTAACTACAAGGACTGTCCTCACAGATTAAGATCAAATATGATGGTCGACTTATGCGGCCCAGAAATTGAAAAAATAGGGAAGTATTTGAGGATTCTTTCGGATTGGGGCGTTTCCGAAAAACAGATATTCTCGTGGATCTTAGCCTGGGTATATATGCATTGGAGGGTTGGAAGGAGAAATTGCTATCAAAGGCTGGTAAGGAAATAATCCTAACGATTGTCGGGAAAACAGGCATGGCGTTTGGCAAACTCCCCATCTTCTCTCTGGGGCCGAGTGCTCAAGGGACTATACTTTTCGGGTTGCGACTTATGGAAAGCAAGGGAAACTACTAGAGCATCCTGGGGCTGGCAGAGTATCCTAATGGGGAGAGACGCTATCGGGTCTTCTGTTAGATGGTTTGTAGGAAATGGGGAAAAAATTCAGAATTAGGGAGGGTAAGTGGCTACCAAGAGGGGCGATTGGAGGATCAGCTAATAGCAGTGAACCGACGATGGTCTTGGAATTGATTGATAGTCAAAATCATGCTGGGAAGGAGCAAACTCTTGTCAATAGGTTCGGTGAGGAATTAACCAATGAGATTCTTTCAAAACCATTGGGAACGTTACCAGTTCAAGATAAGCTGGTTTGGACAAACACTAAATCAGGTGAGTAGTCGGTTAAGAGGGGCTACAATGGATGCAGGATGGAGTCAGGGAGGTAGACTCAGATTTTCTTAGCCATTGATTGTGCCAAAATACTATCCGAACCAATGTAAACCTTTTTAGGAAGAGAATTACTGAAGAGGATACTTGTGATTTACGTCGTCAACAAACCGAAACACCTGAGCATTTGTTTCTGCTCTGCCCCAAGACAAAAGATATATGGTCAGATTCTGCTATGCAAATTCATATTAATGCTTATGGATTAACCAGAATTGAAAATTGGTTACTGAACTTCAGCCATTCCTCATTTAGCTTTGAGCACCTCGTCGCAATTCTCTAGCAAATCTGGAAATCCAGAAACAATGTCATCTTCCGCAGGAACAAACCCCACCCACAGAGCCTGGTGAGTTCCGCCTCAGCATTATTTCATAATATCTGAAGGTGGGCAACTAGAGAGAGAGAGAGAGAGAGAGAGAGAGAGAGAGAGAGAGATCAAGCTTTGGGGTTGAAATGGTGCAATTATTTAGCCTGTGGAATTGGAAAAAATGTCATGAGACGGTTTGATTATTTGGAATGCATCTGTTAAGGCCAATTTTGGGTCTTTAGATACGAAGGGGACTCCGTTTTCCATTCAGTCATATTTGATAAAAGCGTGTCCAAGATAGAATAGCTGCCACCAAATACCGATGGTGAGGAACCGAGCCTTGGCAATTGTGGATTTGTTTCAATGAAAGTGGAACCTGCCAGCTGTGTTCGCGTTGTTTTCTCGTTTGATTCGAAGTCCATACATAAACTTTCCACGTCGTTAGTCTAAGATAAATTGGGTTAAGAGCTAATTCATCCTCATAAAGATTCTCCATCTCTAGCTCAGCTGTGTGGGCACCTTGACTACAAATGAGTACGTCGATGTAATTCGTCATCCATCACGTGTACTGGTACACATACATAGTAACCAACAACTTCACCATTTAAGATGCTCAACAATTTCAAGTTGGTATTTTCTTATGTATTAAATTCTAGGAAAGCAAATCTAGATGCATATCTTGTTAATGGTAATCTGCATTGATGCATCTCACTCGTATGTGTTGATATCCCATTTTCACGGGCCTTAAATGGGATTTCTTCTTATCAAAAAGTACATGAGTTACTTATTTGTATACAAATTATCATTTTTTTACATTTTGGAAGTAGTGAGGGCCAACTTCTTGTGTAATAACCTTCCATAAGAATCTTGGAATTCCCAATATAAGAACGCATGAAATGCGTTTTGTCTCTCGCCACAAACGAAATACCATTTTTGAATTCTCTCGCCACAAACAAAATCCCATATTTTTTATCTCCAATTTGTCACTCTTTACCAATTCAATTATCTTATCATGCCTTTTTGTGATAATTTGCATACATAAGCAAGTCATTCTTACCAAACGAATCCCATTTAAATCATGAGAAAATAAGATGCCAACAACCCCGACTGAGATACATTTCTGAATATTAGTATTGACACGATATGTGTGACATCCCGAATTGGATATTGTCCGCTTTGGCCCGTCTCATACCGAAGGTCATGGTTTTGTCCTTTGGCCCGTCCCATTCGCCATCCTAAAAACCTGCCATGAGCCACTTCTTATCCAAGTTCAATAGCCCCCATGACCACTCCCTACCCTCGTTGGACCGAGTCATTACGGACCCACCAGCTTTCGCTTGAAAAAGAACAATTGAAAAGAAAGGAAATGTGAAAGAAGGGGGAAGGAAAGATGGGGAAAATGTTTTCATCTTCTCAAAAAGAGGAAATCACTTTCCCTACTTTTGAATGAGTTTTTTCCATGGATGGAAATTTTTTTCCTCGACTAGCTTATTTTTCACGAACAAAAAGCCGAAAATTATGAAAATTATTTTTCATGAAACAAACGGAATGCTAATGTAGTTTTTTGTATTTCATATAATTGCAACACTTGATCGGAATCATGGGGTTCAAAATTCTAAATTCCAACTTGGAGCATGCATCAGTCGTGAGGGAGAGAGAGCAATCAAGCGGAGCCGTTGTGAGGGAGCAAGGAACAGCACAAGCGAGGAATGGGATTTTGTCTCACTTTTAATAAGTTTTTTAGGGCCAAAAAGGAAAGTGGCCAAAAATCATTAATTCATGATTTTAGCATTCCAAAAATACTGAAAATTCAAGTCTGGTGATCCGGGCCAACATTTGGCCGAAAACCCCTTGGGAAGGCTTGCCAAACACCCCAACTATTCCCCAAGAGACTTTGGAGGCTAAAAGTCCCTTGAGAAAACTTAACCAAACGCAGCCTACCTTGAGCTTACAGCTCACATATGGCTAGCATTTTGCTTAAAGCCTCTTGGGAAAGATTGTGAAGCAACCCAAATTTTCCTTGAGGGGACCTTGGTGGCCCTTGAGAAAGTTGAACAAAACACAACCTTAGTCCTTCTAAATGCTCCTCCCTTGGATTTTGCATAGCGTGACTTGGAGTGTCGGGAAATTACTAAATATAACAATATACCACAAATCTTCTGTATTAAGAAGGATCTTGCGAGCCTTCTCTATCCGATCCTTGATTATTCGGACTTTTACCCCGTTGAGATATTACTAGGCATGCATCCTTTCATTCCCATATCCTTCAAAATGTCTAAAGTATGTTCTTCCTTTCGTGAAGGGAAAATTCCACCCCATTTCTCGCAACTTCAATTCAGTAGATACAAAAAAAAAAATTCAGTAGAAACATTTTATTTTTCTGAGGTCTTTCAAATTGAAATTTTTATTTGAATTTTCCCGAATTGGAAAATTAACCCAATGTCATTTCCGGTTATATCAGGTTAATGAGAAATGAATTTCCTCTCCTCAAAGTAAACAGGGAGCAATCAACAATTGATTGCTTAAATCCTAATTTTTGCAATGTCTCAATATAAACGTGTATTATAACATTCAATACTTCCATCACTCTTTCACTTTTGTAATGGGGGATATCTGGACTATTTCAGTCCTACGGATTTTATCATATGTTTGTTGACAAATGACCTTGAATACTCACCAGCCGCGGTCCTTCCATGTCAAGGATGGAAAATATCTTGTTAGCTAGGCGTCATACATATATACTTTCATCCAAGTATCCAAATATTCTTCATAGGAAACACCTTGGCATTCTAAGGTATTTCTTGTGCCTCTACAATCCTGAAGTTGGATTTAGGCCCCACTGTTGTGTCCAGATTCGTCTTTTATTCGATCCTGCGTGTTGCTCATGCATTCGGTACAATCCGGACTGCTCAATGCCCCGTTGCACACTCTATGGTCGGACTCCTCGCCATCTTCGGATTTTCTGTCATAATTGGATCTATTATTCGCCATTTTGGTACTCGGGTCATTAAGGACATTACATCGCGGTCAAAGTGAAACAATGGATGATATTGTTTTCACTTGTGTCTATCTTTCTAGTGAAAAACTTTGACTGCACATTTGTGGGGAAAAGCACACTAGAAGTGCCATAATTTTTGTACGGCCTTCACTTGAGTACCATAATTTTCAAAACGTTCACTTAAGTGTCATAACTTTCAAAAATCGTTCACTTGAGTGCCATGTTGACATGGTAGCCGAAAAACCTGACGTGGCACGCCGGAAAAGAAATGTAGCACGTTGGAAAGCCGACGTGGCACGCTGGAAAAGTTGCTGTAGCAGGCTGGAAAGCTAATGTGGCATGCCGGAAAAGTTCTTGTAGCACTCAAGTGAACAATTTTGCTCCGACATAATACTCAAGTGAATGATTTTTGAAAGTTATGGCACTTAAGTGAACGTTTTGAAAGTTATGGTAGTCAAGTGAACGCCGTGCACAAGTTATGACACTTCTAGTATACTTTTCCCCACATTTGTGTGATGCGAACCGTAGTTATAGACAATTCCATAAGCTCCCATTCCCATCTCAAGACTTTCAGAGAATGATGACGTATCAGAAACAATCTCTTCCCACGCAAACATCTGTTATTGCGGCGCTTGGCCCAAAAGAGCATTCTCCAGCTTTTCCTTCTCTTTCACATCATGCAAAGCCTTCATCTCCACCACCTTCCTTTGGGATAAACACAAAAGATTTAGGATTGGATTGACAAAAAAAGAAGATTTAGGACTGAATTTGTACAATTACAATAAATTTATGAGCTTTTTGGTAATTTCCCCCATCATCGCAATTGCATTGAATCATTAGCTAGAGATCAATCCCCTTCATTCAAGTGGAGTCATCTGTTTCCATTCCTTCTTCGGCCAAGCAACATTTTCTCTCTGTCCATCCTCATTTTTCGACGGGTTTTCCTCCATTTTTTTCTCTCTCAAACTCACTGGCTCCACCATCACTATCGTCAAGCTCTTTCTCTAGCTGCAGCCAAAGGCATCTCGGACTCTCCCCAGATTTTCTCCGACCGGATCTTTTTGCATCTTATTAACTATCTTGCTCTAGATTCCCCCGTTTCATCTCCACCAATTCAAGATCATCCCACAGTGAGCAACACCGTCAGAGCCCATGTTCGAGTCGCACGCACGCTATCCCCCATTACTAAGTCTTCTCTGATTCTAAGTCTTTCCTTTCCTGTCCTTGCACATGTCCGGACCTGATTCATCCGTTGTCGGGCCTTCTCGAGCTCACGCCGCCATGGCTACAAATTGTGATGGACAATTTTCGACATCCGAAGAATCTTGATGTGTCATATTGTGATGGACTATCAAATATGTTCACGCATGGCTACAAATTTGGTGGCTCTCACAAAATTGAGGATAAGTAATTGCCGGATATTGACAGACATCATTAGTGACAAGAGAGGTAGGGACGGGCATGAAGTAGCTTTCCATCAATTGAAATGTATGGAGCTTGATGGGTTGATAGGGTTGAGATGTTTCAACTCTGGCGGATCCACTTTGATGTTGCCTCTCTTGGAAGACGTCATTGTGATTGGATGTCCTAACATGAAGTTTTTCTCTGGGGGCTAATGGAGGCACCAAAGCTGGAAAGAGTTCAAGCAGCAAAGAAAGTGCAGTTTTGGAAGGAAAACCTCAACATCACCATCCAAAATATGATTGATACATCTGGTAACTAAAAAAATGGGAGGCTATTCAGATGCGAGTGGGATATGCACTTTGATGGGTAATCTCAATACAGCCATACAAAAGTGGTCCGGCAAACTAGTAAGATCCAATTAATGTCTTTTACAATCCATTTTCTCTTTCGCTTGCCCCGAGAGAAGGAAAACTTGAATGATGAGATATTTCATCTTTCATTTCTTGCTTCAGCTAGGCGACACCATCGACCCCATCGGATTTCGCCTCCGTCACTGCGAGGTTTATCCAAAAAGAACGGATTCTTCTTGTGAGACTCCCACCATTCCCTGAAGTTCATGGTTTCTGGTTGTCGTCGTTGCCGCTATTGCTTGAGAGAAGACAAAAGTGCGACGCCAGAGAAATCGGAAGTTCCGGCGAACTCGTAAGTTCGCCCTTTCTTCACTCATGAGTTCTTCGATCTGCCGGAATTTCTTCTGATTTTCGTGTCTTGTTGCGCATAAATTAGTTGAAATCGGAAGCTGGTTTTCATAAAACCTTCCTCAATCGTCGTCTTCTTGACCTTTGATGCCTAAAAGCACAAGTCCTTAAACTAGCAATAGTTGCCCTAAATCTACGTCTTGCGTGCTTCTGTCGTGAGTATATACGATCTTTCTTTATGACACTGGCTGTCTGAAAATGTGCATGGGCAGAGTACTCCTTGTGGCTTCATCAAGTAAAATAAAAACAAAAGAACCAAGGGTAAATGAACTGTGTTTCTAAAGCTGTTGCTTTTTAAGCACATCTTATGTTAAGCATTGCACTGTATGATCACGAGCTTATCAACTCAAACTGGCATGTCTGAAAATCGAATATATGAAGGCTCTTTATATCTTTGCTTGTTGTCACGACCTATCCTTTCCCCTCCTACGGATAGTTTAGGTTTAGAGGCATTACCTATCCGTTTAGGCGCAAATTCTCCCAATTCTTACCTCGCATGACATTGGAATTCATTTTTATAAACTAAAATTCCAAACCATTAAGAGTCAGCACTAGTCTTTGGGGTCGACTAGAAACCAATCGAGATATGAGAGCATTATCTCAATTTCTACGTAACCAGAGCATCTAAGTTCGCGGACTTATTTATGTTAATTATTTTAACTAGCGCCCTTTCGTTACCTAACCAATTGGTATTCCTTAAATGACCATGCATTTTACCCATTACATCAAAACTTAAAGACGTCTAACCAGAACTAGGTGACTAGGCATGATGTTTTTTTTGTCATTTTCATGTAATTATCTATTTAGTTCTTAGGCTAATATTCATAAGAAGGAGCTTTAACGGAAAGGAAACCTCAATGCAATTTTAGCGAGATGCCGGACGTTAACTAAAAGGAAAAAAAAATACACTACAAAAAAACAAGGATTTAACCGCGGATTTTGCCACGAAAAATTGACCAAAATTCGTCGCTAAATTGATTTGCGACGAAACTTAGCGACGGAAAAATATTCGTCGCTAACTCGGCGTCGCAAAATTTAGCGACGAAAAACTAAAGTTCGTCGCTAATTAGCGACGAATTTTGCGACGAATATTTATCCATGGCTAATTAGCGACGAATAAGTTTCGTCGCTAATTAGCCACGAATTTTATGACGAATTAGACTCCGTGGCAAATTAGCGACGAAACTTACCCGCCACAAATTTTACCACGAAAATAAATTTCGTCGTTAAATTTAGCGACGAATTTAGTGACGAATTTTATGTTCGTCGGTAAATTTAGCGACGAAAACACAACATTTGGTCGCTAAATTTTGCGACGCCGGATTAGCTACTAATTTTTTTTCGTGGCAAAATTAGTCGCAAAACCCAATTAGCGACGAATTTTGCCGAATTTTTCATGGCAAAATTAGCGACGAAATTTTGATTTCGTTGCTAAATTTGATTTACTTTTGGACGAACTTTCCGACCAATTTTTTCCGTTGTTAATTAGAGACGAATCAAATTTAGCCGCGAAAATATTAGTCGTCGTTAATTTGCCACGAACAGTGGCAAAATTCGTCACTAATTTGCCCGAATTCGTGGTAAAAGTCATTGCCAATTATGAATTTAAAAGTTTAGCATCGACATAGCAAACACATGCGAAGAAA
Source organism: Rhodamnia argentea (assembly GCF_020921035.1). Lineage (NCBI taxonomy): Eukaryota > Viridiplantae > Streptophyta > Magnoliopsida > Myrtales > Myrtaceae > Rhodamnia > Rhodamnia argentea. The sequence continues at coordinate 31,046,913 of NC_063154.1, read as the reverse complement.
TAAAAAAGTTCATCATAGTTTCAACCTTCGCTTGTTAAGATACTTTCATTATATTAATTTTTTTAAAAAAATTATGAACTTAATAAAAGATAAATGTTTAACACAACAGATAAACTAATGATCATTGGTCAAATGTTTTGACATCTGGTTTTGGCTAGTTCATTTAGTCATATACAGTAGAAAAAAATTAGGGATTGAACCGACCCATAAACAAAGTACCATTTGCATAACTACAAACGAATCTCGTGCATCGCACGTGATAATCTTATGGCCTCTCTGTAATGTTGCCACGGACTTTCGCACATAGGATCACCTCCTGTAGATTGCCAAGAGTGAGTTGAGTTTGAATTGAAAAGAAACCAATCTTGTTTTCAAATTTCACTCGAATCCTTCGGCCCCATGGTTTCTTCAGAGCTTCGAACGGTGGCCAAGTACTCGAGCAAGGCGGCGAGGCATATCGGAGCTCCAGTGCGGGTGCGCTGGGCGTAGCGGCCCTTCTTGAGGAAACAGGCGATGCAGCCGACAGGGAACTGGAGGCCGGCTTTGATGGACTTGGAAACTGCCTTCTTCCTCTCTCTGCTTCCTCCAGCGCCCCTGGCCTCCATTCCTGGTTCCGAAGATGGCACAATCTGAAGACAACCACAACGAAGCTTTCTGGGTTTCTCGTTGAGTGGAGATGTGAGAAAGCGACTACACACGATCGCAGTTGCTTTTGCAGCTTTAATAAAGAGGACGGAACAATCACCGCCCGCAGTGGGATTTATGCACTTCGATTGCTGTTAATCACTCTGGTTTAATCGTAATTTACACATATAAACACCCCGCCCCACCCCAAAACCAAAGCCAAAAAAATCCAAACTTTAAATCCCAGATCGACCTACGAAATCTACCCAGAAGAAGATGCAGCCCCAAAAAATCTTCGCTCACCAGAGTCCGAGATGAAGCGATCTTCAAAATGGGTGCAGATTCAAGTTCCTGCTCAGCCCGTTCGCGGTGGCGAGGAAGCCGACGAGGCCTGCTCTTTGAGGCGGGAGCGGCTTCCTCTTGTCTTCGTCATTGCCAGGAGCATTTATCAGAGCAGCAGATAAGATGGTGACGTTTCAATGGTGGTGACACGCTGGCAATCCGTGCGGGGCTTTCTTTTTGGGGTTGGGGGTTTTGATGAGCGAAGCACTAACTTCAATTAGCGACGAAAAGTACTTTTTCGTCGCTAAATTAGTGACGAAAAAAATAATTCGTCGCTAATTTAGTGACGCCGAAATAAATTCATCGCTAATATTAATTTTTTTTTTATTTATGTCATATTAGCGACGAAAAATGTGGTTCGTCGCTAAATTAACGACCAACAAACTAATTCGTCGCTAAATTAGCGACGAAAACAATTAGTTCGTCGCTAAATTGAAATATTTTCTTTTTTATTTTTATGCATAGTGCTAATTTTGCGACAAACAAAATTGTTGGTCGCTAAATTAGGGATGAAAAATATAATTCGTCGCTAATTTTAATATTTTATTTTTATTTATATCATATTAGCGACGAAAACATAATTTCGTCGCTAAATCAGCGACGCAAAACAAATTCGTCGCTAATATTAATATTTTTTTATTTTGATTTATTTTATATTAGCGACGAAAAACATGGTTCGTCCCTAAATTAGCGACGAAAAAATGAATTCGTCGCTAAATTAGCGACGAAAAAATTAGTTCGTCGCTAAATTGAAATATTTTCGTTATTTATATTTCTGTAAAATTAGCGACGATAAATGTGATTCGTCACTAATTTTAATAATTTCTCTCTTATTTTTATTCATAGCGCTAATTGTGCGACGAAATCAATGTTAGTCGCTAATTAGCGACGGACGAAAATTGTCGTTCGTCGCTAATTTTTAAGAAGAGAATTTGTGACGAAAAACGTCGTTCGTCACTAATTGGTGACGAAATAGGTTTTCGTCGCGAAATGATAGCAACAAATTTGCAATGAAATATGGTTTTCGTCGCTAATTAGCAACGAAAAACATTGCTCGTGGCTAATTATTTTTTTATTTTTATTTCTATTTTATTTATATTTATATTTATATCATATTAGCGACGAAAAAGGTAATTCGTCGCTAAATTGAATTATTTTTTTTATTTTTATTTCTATCATATTAGCGACGAATAATACATTTCGTCGCTAATTTTAATATTTTCTTTGTTATTTTTATTCATAGTTCTAATTTTGCGACGAAAATAAAAGTTTGTCGCTAATTAGCGACAAAACGTGGCCTTTTCGTTGCTAATTGGCGACAAAGCCTATTTTCGTCGCAAAGGCTATAGCGACGAATAATATTTTCATGACCGTTTTCGTTGCAAATTTGTGACGAATTTTTTTTGTGGCCATTTTCGTCGGAAATTAGTGATGAAATATTTTTCGTGGGCATTTTCGTCGCAAATTAGCAACGAATTTTTTTTCGTCGCTATATTAGTTGCTAATTAGCGATGACTTTTTTCGTCGCTAATTTCGTCGCAAATAGCAACGAATCTTCATTTTGTCGCTATTTTCGTCGGAAATTAGCGACCAATTTTGTCCATCACAAATTTTTCGTGGCTAAATCCGTGTTTTTTTGTAGTGATAACTATCCATTAACGAAAAAGTAAACTCGCATATCAATTGCACACTCGAATAATCGAACATGAAACGTGGTCAGGTGTATAACAAACTAAACCACAATGGACCTTAACCAAATATATAAAAAAAGAAAGACTATTTACAGACAAAAAATAAATAAATAAAAATAACCATGTGGATGAATTGCAAACTCGAATAATTGGACACGAAACGTGATCGGGTATAAAACAAACTAAACCCGAATGGGCGTTAACTAAATATATATATATATATATATAGACTATTTATAGACAAAAAAGTAAACACGTGGATGAATTGCAAACTCGAATAATCGGACAGGAAACGTGATCGGGTATATAACAAACTAAACAAGAATGGACATCGGTCAACCCCCATTGCAAAATAACGACAAAGGAAACTAATTTGGCGGAAATGCAAAAACAAAGATTGTCCGGTTCTTCTGATTTTTTTTTTTTTGCATCCCTTTTGAAATTTTTTTTCACTTTTCTTTTATATAAACAAAAAAAAGTTTTTGACTCTACGCTATATAAAAGAAAAAAAAAACTTTCGCATTAGAAAAGTGTGAAACAGGAATGTAAAGCCAAGGTCAGTACGAATTATAAAAAAAACGACTTGAGTTTGCACAAAGTGGATTACCCCTTTTTTTTGCTTTTCTTTTTCATGTCCCCTTTCATTTTTATTTTTTTTACATACAAAGAAAACGCGTTTCCGATTCTACTTTATTTTTTCTAAAGGATTTGCGAACTGCCTTTTATTAAAAGAAGGAAAAAGAAAGTCGAAACAGAACGCGAATTGAGTTCTTCTTTGAGGCGTTTCCTTCAGAGGTTCCTTTTGACCTTTCGGTCACGAGATTTAAGTGCAAAAAAAGGTGACCTCAAACACAGACATATACTACTGTATGTGTAGAATGGCATTAATCGAATAGCAGCAAATAAAATGAACAACCAAAAAAGGAAAGTGACGAGAAAGCCGCTCCAGAGTTGTCGACTGAGCATATTTCGCAAAAACTGGGTTTTATCCCAAACAAGTAGACACGCTCCACAGCTTAATTCTAGTCCAAAATCTTTTGCACGTACGTCACGAGAAGAAAGAAGGTTCGATCTGGATGAAACTGGGTAACATGTAGTTTTCAACGCATCAATCGGCTTGGGAAAGGATTGAAAGACACACAGAAAAGGCATCGCAAAGCAGGCTACGCGAGAGACCTCTACATCGGACCATATGACTTCTTGTCTGCATACTTGCAACAGCAAAAATCACAGGCAACAACCAAAAGTAGAACATTACCTAGAGAACACGATGTCATATACAGTGATAACATCACATGAACTGATTCCTCCTTACATGAACTATAGTATCAGCTTGAGTACGAGTTCGCCAGACCGAGTAAAACAAGGATCTCGGCCTGGCGAACCTGTGGAGTTTACAAAGAAAAAGAAACCGACTCCACGAGATATTCCACCTGTTGAAAGTTGGAAGGACAGCAAATAACGATGAATCCGATGTCAAAAACCATGGGAGCCTTCCTCGTGCTCAGATATATTCAGACCTCACATGTTCTTTTCCTTTTTTTTTTTTTTACTTCCCTCTCTGTTGTTGTCTTTTTCCTATTTTTTCTCAGAGAAAGAACGATCAGTCGTCCTTTCTTCACGTTCTGCCTCCTCCACCTTTTATAGTCCCACTCCAGTTAACAGCTATTATTTTTTGTGTTCTCATCCCTTCGAGAATCCAACTCCCCCGCACTGCAAGAGGCAAAACCCATCCAAATCCCCTGCTTTTATGTCCTTTCAACCGAAAAAATCCTGCAGCTCATTCTTTGCAGATTTTTTTTGAAACAGTTGCCTCAATCTGGCTCCAAGAGCCATCCACATCAGCTCCACATCATCTCAAAGTTGCTACTTGCATTGAATCATCATTCTCTCTGCTGCAGCCGATATTCTCCTCCTCCAAGTCCCTTCCACCTCTCTTGGTAGCCAATCAGTTGGCTCGCAGCTTCTTGGGAACAAGTTGAACTCCCGGCCACTTGCCTCTGTAATTTGCTTCAGTCATCATTTCATTTTTTTTTGTTTTCTTCCTCTAGCAGGCGTGAAGGGGGGAAGAAATGAATGATTCAACTGCAATTTGTTCTTATCTTCTATTGAAAATCTTATCCACTATCGAAGCAGACATTTTCTGCTGCAAGCATTCTTCCTTTCTAGTCCTTCAGCCGAACTTGGCAATCAATCTTCATGCCAACTCGCTCTGCAATTTCATTCTGCAGAAGATATTTTTCTGTAAATGCTTCTGCTCCAGCTTGATCCTCAGTAATCATTCTTTTCTGCCACGTGTGTATATATATATATTTTTTTTTTTTTCTTTCTTTGTTTTTTTGGCGGCAACTTGCTCTGTAACTTGACTTTGCAACTTGCTCTTTATCCATGCTGCAAATATTTCTGCAGTAGAGATTATCTCATGTTGCGACCAAACTTCTCTGCTGCAGAGATATTATACCTTCTAATATTCCTTTTGCAGCCGTGTCTCCTCCTCTCTCTAGCGATGGGTCTGCGGCTCCTTGGGAATTGGCTGAACCAAGCTGCAACTTGCTTCTTATTCTTAATCATCATTCCCTCTCTGCTGGAACTGAAATTTTCCAGTAGATATTCTGCTATGCACAGCCAAAACTCTGCCATTTTTTTTTTTTTTTGCCCTGTACAGCCGCCCACATCAGCCTCCAAAAATTGATAGCTCCAACTTGCAGCTTCAACTTGCCTCTATCTCTCTCCAGTTATCATTCTTTTTTGTCCCATGTGTTTTGCTTCCTTGGCTTTTCAGCCGAAACTCCCTAGGTGCAGCGTATTCAGCGACAAATTGTTGGTCTACGCATTTTCTCTGGTGCAGCCTATGTGTCAGTTTGACTGTTTACCCTATTGCACTCTAGGGGTATAGATTTTGACATTTCACTTTGGATTGCAGCATAAGATTGATGACTTTCATTATATGGTTTACTGTCTATTAAAACTCATGAAACTGGCAACCACCGCCTTAAACTCGCGCCGTGTGTGATTTGATTCTCTCGTTAGTATATGCTTATGTATGGTCTTTTTTCACCACATGTTGGTTTTTCAACCATGTACATGGGCATGCTGCTGTTCAATTCGTCGGGCAATACATTCAGTAAACAAGCAAATTGCAACTGGTAGGTATTCAGATATGTCATGAATGGTGAAGCTGAGGAGCTATGGGCACGACTGGGGGCATTCTTTTCTGCTGGTTGGCCCATATTTGCAAGAGAAACTCTTCTGCATGTAAAGGATGTTTGTGTGTTTACGATCATTGATAGGGATGATGCTGTGTGCAGAGTCTACTTTACTCACTAGTGCTGGTAAGGACTTGATTTATATTGATCAAGATGAATGAAGTGTACATGAACTGTTTCTAAAGCTGTCGCTTTTTAAGTGCATCTTATGTTAAGGTGGCACGGTAAGATCCCAAGCTTATTAGCTCAAACTAGCATGTCTGAAAATTAAATATATGAAGGCCATTAACATCTCTGCTTATACTCTAGTGCTTTTCCAAGTGTCCTTCACTTGTGTAGGAAGTCACACGACATGTTATTTTCCTAAGAATTTTCATGGGTTTATTTTTTAAAACCAGGTATATATATTAACAATGGAATAATTAAAGCAGGGGAAAAAAATTGAAAGGACAATTATGGAGACGTAAGTTGGTCATCGGAGTTTCGAGAGATAACAATCATCTCCTCTTTAGTGGTGAGGCGTCTCAAATTGTTGGAAAAGCACATGCTAAGTCGAGTCTTAATATAAGAATCCAAGTCCTGCTAAATGGAAAAAATATACAGCATTATTCAATGTTGTAAAAGTAGAATATATATGTAAATCGCACAAGGAGACTATGCTGATATGGACAAGTCAATTGCAAATAATATTGCTGCCTTCATAGGTAAAGGGAAAGACCTGAAAGATAAGAGGGCGGCTTTTAATGATTCTGAAATTTCATTGTAGATCTAGTGACTAATAGTCTTAATGAGATATTGTTAAATTTTGTTATATTAATCAGATATTTGGGGAAATAAAAAAGCTAATTTTACTTCGTCAAACTGAACCAATAGTTTGATAAAATCTTATTTGAGCTGCAATTGAAAGCATTGAATAGCTTATTTTCAATTCCATCCACAATGCAGTCATTGATGTTCTTGCTATCTTTACCCTGAGTGGCTGAATGTATATGCGTGTATAAATAGGACATAGTTCTTCTGAGTATTTACCCTATTGCACTCTAGGAGCATAGATTTTGACATTTGACTTTGGATTGCAGCTTAAGATTGATGACTTCCATTATATGGTTTACTGTCTATTAAAACTCGTGAAACTAGCAACTATCTCCTTAAACTTGCGCTGTGTCTGATCTGATTCTCTTATTAGTGTATGCTTATGTTTTGGTCTTTCTTCACCATAAGTTGGTTTTCAACCATGTACATGGGCAGACTGCTCCTGTTCAATTCAACAGGCAAAATATTCTAGAAAACAAGCAAATTGCAACTGTCAGGTATTTAGACAGGTCATGGACGGTGAAGCTGAGGAGCTATGGACATGATCGGAGGGCATTATTTTCTGCTGGTTGGCCTGCATTTGCAAGAGAAAATCTTCTGCTTGTAGAGGATGTTTGGGTGTTTACGCTCATTGATAGGGATGATGTTGCATGCAGAGTCCACATGTTCACTGATGCTGGTGAGGACTTGATACATACAATGACCAAGATGAACTCTGGAAGTGTTACTTTGGCCAGTCCAAAGTAAATTCAGTATTCCAAATATTGTCTCCTTTGTATAGTCTTGATGAATCAGTGAAGTGTACTTCTATTCTAATTAGGTTTGTAAGGTTCATAATAATCCAGATGCACACACTCATTAATGCCACATTCAAATTTGAATGAACCGAAAAGGATATCCTTTTTGGTTTAGGCATTCTTATTATTGTTCTTCAATTTGAGGTTCAAATCAAGTATCATAGGCTTATTAAGGTTATGGGTTTTATTTTTCCACAGGGAATACAAGAGAGGTTCAGGAGAAAATGTGGTGAGAATCTCTCAGAAGGGATGCTTCTGAGAGTGTCAAATAGTGAAATTATTTGGTCTGTGGGATTGGAAATATGGTATGAGGTGGTTTGGTTATCAAAGGGCTGGAACGAATTTGCTGAGCATTACACTATCTGTGAGCGCCAAATTTTGGTCTTCAAATCTGAAGGAGACTCCATTTTCCATGTAATCATATTTCATAAAAGCATGTCTGAGATAGAATATCCGCCAATGATTGGCAATGCGAGGAAGCCTCAGCAATTGTGGATTTGTCTCACCGAAAGTGGATGAATTGCGTTCACCCAATTGTCCTTGGCTTGGCAAGGCATTGGAATCTGATCAGGTTTGGGAAGTTCGTGACAGTTCTATGCACATTCACCAGAATGTGCACGAGTGGGACACGCGAAAATTGACTTGTGATGTAAGTTTTACATCCAGTTGAGTTTTTTATTTGTAGACATGTTGGGTTTGGGATAATAACTCTAATACTCCGATTATTAGTAGATTATTTATTGCTGGCTCTTCTCATAGACGTAGATACCGACACTCGGACCGAATCACGTAAATCTTTTTTTCTTTGTTTTGTTTTGTTTTTCCAAATTCTTTAATGATTTTTAACGAGCTTTTCGAATGTCGGTTGATACCATAATATTTGGGTAGTGGAGATCGTAATTAATTGGTTGGTAACTAGCTCCAATGTGAAGGGGATTAAATTTATTTCTTCAATATGTTTTCTGATTTCCATGGTAATAATAATTACCAATCTATGCTAAACCATTTCACACTCAGTCGACCAATGAGACGTATATACCATGGTCCATTAAAGCTTTCATCTTCAGATACAGGCACGATCAAAGGGTGGAATTCTTGATTCGGTCCTTGTTCTAGTTTTCCATTTGTTTTCTTTTTTCCCCCTTAAAATTGTGACAATTCCCTTTGGATTCTTCAAGAAACATATTGGGGGGAAGAATCAAATAGCAACTCTTAAGCATTCAGACAGATCGTGGACAGTGAAGTTGAAGAATCCATTTACATTTTCCCACTCGAGGGGATCTCGCTTATATTTTTAGAAGTCGTGTCTCTGCCTACACCATGCTCTTTTATTAGTACGAATCACACCAATGTAGGTAAAATTTTCTCCCTTTTGAATGTGCATATGAGATCAAACAGTCTAGATACAGAGTCTCAGTGAGTGGGTCGTCCATGGCCTCGCAAGTCCAAGTCCAAGGCGTCTCGCTGCTTTTGCATTAGCCAGCAAATCTGAGTCAGAGCATCCCTTGTTTTAAGTTGGGTGATTTAGCCAACTGATACGAAGAGAGAGATCCGGAGCTTAATTCATCCCTGGCAAATCTCAAATTCTAATATTGATTCTGTTAAAACTCCTGAGTCTAGTAATCAATACGGCCGTTGCCATCTACAATTTTTTGTGCTTCTCTCATGAGCCTATGCTAATGTCATGGTCTTCTCTTACATTGGTGGTTCGAACATGCGTACGCAAGTGACCGTTCCTTACGGTTTCATCCTGAACCATACCCAAGAAAACAAGAGAAACATGACTCTCGTGTATTCAGACAGATCATGGTTAGCGAGTTCAGTAGCTGTCCACGCGGCCCACCAGCTTTGTTGTTCGTCGGTTGGTCCACATCTACATGCGAGAGGCGTTTGCCTATTTGAGTTCGTTGATTGGGATGACATCAGGCTCAGAGTCTTCATTTTCAAAGAATCTGGTAAGGACCCAATTATAGTTGATTGAGTTGGACCACTGCAAATGTCATTTTAGGCATTTTGCCGCGTTAACAAGAATTGGAATTTGGAACTATGCCTCCTCTATGCTGTTTGATAAACTATGAGAAGTGCACTCTTTCTGTTTTGTTGCCTTCCTTTTTTTTTTGGTAGTTAGTTGGCGATATGATGATTCTTTTTTTTTGGGGGTTGGGGGTGGGGGCGGGGGGTCATAGGTGATATGATGATTCGGGAGTTGCAAATTGTACTTAGTTACTTCTAATTCAAGGGACAGACGAATGTTTAGCTTTCAAGATCATATATTTTGATATACAAACAACTTCTTTGATGTTTTCATGCTAAATCGAATAATGAAAATTCAGATCATCATCTGCGAGAATTATCCTTTTCTTTGTGGAGGCCCAATCAATCTAAATGGTGAGAGCCTTTTTGGAAGGTGAAATATGTGTTGTGGTAACTTTCATTTATTTGCAACATTCACGTGTGGTTAGCAATTTTCTTAAGTACTTTCAAGATGCTTAGTAAATTTCTTTCATCGAAATCATATGGTCAGTAAATTTCATTATGCTTGGGTAAGTCGCATTTGGGGAAAAGTGAAAAAAAAGTGCTAAACCTATTGTATTTGTGAGAATTCAGTCCTAAACCTTTTTTAGTGCCAATTTAGTCATAAATTTTTTGCATTGGTGTCAATTTAGTCATAAACTTTTTACATTTGGACCAATTCAATCCTAAACATTTTGCATTTGTGCTAATTGAGTCAATCCGGTCAATTTTGGCCGAAAATCGCCGACGCGGACGTCGCTTGTCCTATGTGATACAAATAATGTTGACGTAGACGATTTTAATATTATTTTAATATTTTAACAATATTATAAAACTCTCGGTTTTTTATTTTTTTTATTTTTATTTCTTGCACTTATTTTTTATTGGGGGCAGGCAAGGGTATTCACCCCACCCTTTCTAGCATGAGAGCGCCGCAGCTTTCACCGGCCCTTAATAAAAAAAAATCAAGAAAAGAAAAAGAATAAAAAAACCAAAAAATTAATTATAAAATGATCAAAAATATTAAAATAATATCCACCAGCCGTGCCTCATAGGAAACCGATGTTCACGTCAGCAATTTCCGACCAAAATTAGTCAGATTGGTTAAATTGACACAAATGCAAAATATCTATGACTGAATTGACACAAATATAAAAGGTTTTACCAATAAAAATTTTAGGACTGAATTGGCGTCAATGCAAAATGTTTAGGATTGAATTGGCACCAAAAAAGGTTTAGGACTTAATTGGCGCTAATGCAATAAATTTAAGACTTTTCTAACACTTTTCCCATCGCATTTGTATTTGGAGTTAATTTGGCAGCTGAATTCTTCCACGGGTCACTCATCCAACATTGAATGACTAACGGTGGACCTAATGAAAATCCAACAAGGCATTATAGTATGAATAGTGTTTTTCCAGTTGAATTACAAACTCAATCTCAAATTTAAGATAAGTTCTAACTATATTAACCTAATGTTTTGGGCTGACAAACATTTCAAGAGTGCTAAAGAAGAATCTGGGCTTATTCTGGACAGTTAATTGAGATGACTTCCCAACTTAAATCTTAAGATATCCTCACGTAACTCCTTTTTCTTTGCATTTAGGTTTCTGGCCCACTCGGATCTTTGAGAAAAACAAGTGACACGACTCATTGCTTTCTAACAAGAGCCTTGAAATTGGGTAAAGGGAGATGCAAAAGGGAATCTTTCCATTTGATTAGAATTATTATAGCTTTCGAAGTAGAGTTTAATAGACTAAAAAGCTTTGAAAGGACAAAGTAACAGAGATCGAAGTGGGGCTCAACAAACAACATAAAGTTTAAGTAAAGCTAATGTCCCACGAAGTAAGATGATCACATGAAAAGCAATATCGTTGAGAAAACAAACTTGATTGAGAAGACCGAGAGCAGTCATTGTTTATTCTTATTTTTGATCAATGACATACTTGAAGAGTGTGCTATCAAGTTTTTAGCTTCCCAAAGATTTGATGGTGCTTAATTAACTTAACTAAGATTACATTATGAATCTCCATAATCAATAACCATCTCCTCCTCCTTTCTAGTGATTTGGATCTTCCTTGAGATTTTGAATCGTTGGATCTCTCGTATTAAATCTCGACCGTCAATAAGTATAACATTATCAAACCTTGCTAAATCAATAACATGGCCATTTTATGTTTTAGAGTTTTTTCAATTTATATAACATTTTGAAAATTAAACTTCAATATTTTTTTCTCCTTCAATTAGGTTAATTGTGATGTTACTTCTACATTTTTTATATGGTTTCATTGACCAGCATAAGGAGCGGGTTTAGGACTGCTACATGATGAACATATGCCGAATGATGAAAGTTCCAGCCATTTGTCTATGAGAACTATCCTTTCTTTATGTAGACTATATAGTCTAAATGTTGAGAGCCCTTTTCAATTAGGTAAAATATGTGATGGGGTAACTTTCCTCTATTTATACATCGGAGTTGCTTTCATTATGCTTACTAAAAATTTTTAATAGGTATTATATGGTCAGTAACTTTTATTATACTTGAATAAATCACACTTATATCTAGAGTTAATTTGGTAGCTGAATTCTTCCACGTGTCACTCATCCAACAATTAATGTGTAGATTATATTTCAGACTGACGAGGGGCCCTAAAAAAAATCCAGAAATGTATTAAAATTAATAGGAATAGTGCTTTTCTAGTTAAAATATAAACTCAATCTCGAATTTAAGATCATTTCTAAATATATTGACCTAATGTTTTGGGCTGATAAACATTTCAAAAGTCCTAAGAAGAATTTGGGCTTATTCTGAAGACTTAATTGAGATGACGGCCCAACTTTAGTCTCGAAGGTTCGTCAAGCGACTCGCTTTATTGTTCATTTAAGTTTTGAAGCCCACTCAGATCGTCGAGAAAAAGTAAGTGCCACGACTCTTTGCTTTCCCATAGGTGCAAAAGGGAATCTTTCCATTTGATTATAACTAATTGTGATTATGATTTTCAAAGCAGAGTTCAACAGACGTAAAGCCTTAAAAGGCACAAAGAAACACAGATTGAGGCGTGCTCGACAAACAACATAAAGTTTAAGCAAAGTTAAGAGCAATATCTTTGGGTGCCGCGCTTCACGGCAGCATGCGCGAGTTGAATAGCAATTTATTAAATATTTGAGAGTTCCTAGGCTATTCACCACTCTTTTGAAGGTGTTTAATAAATTTGAAATCATGGTCGTCACCTTGTTTTGATTCCCCACAAGCACCCACATGCACATATCGATGAGAATATTAAACATTGTGAAAAAGATTATTTCTTTTAGTCTCTTTTTAATTATATTTTGTTATTTCGATAGTGACAGACTGAAAAGTATTTATTAAACAAGCGATATAACAGGTCGAATCATTTCGATAGTGACAGACTGAAAAGTAATCATTTGTTTTATATTTCTTTTAATCACTTTACTCTTAAAGGTGTCCTCACTGCAACTTCAATTTTATAATGACGGCCCAACTTTAAGTCTTAAACGTATTCTCCCTGCAACTTCTATTTTATAATGCAAGAGAAATCAATTAAAGTTCGCAATATTCGTCGACTGAGAAGACTGACGACGGTCATTTTTTATTCTTACTTTTGGACGACTTGAATTTTGCGCTACCAAGTTTTCCGTTTTCCAAGGATTTGAGAATTGAGATTATTACTATACTGCATTCTTGTTTGAAAGAGTTTTTTTTTTTTCCCCCTATTCGGAGTTTGAAAGAGTTGGTAATTCCTACGTACCAATATTGACGAGAACATTAATATAATGAGAAAGATTAAAGATGCCTTTTCTCGTTGGCAACTCCGAAAGGTCCACATGTGCGTTTGCCTTGGTATGTGGTCCACACTAAAATTGAATTGACAACCGGCCGTGCATGTCGCATGGTATTGACTGTTTTTTAGCGCCACTTGATTCGCGTGCAATTTAATAAAGTGCAAAAAATAATCTATTTTTGTATGAATTTGAGGTGTCCACAGCAGTTTCTTTTTATTTTTATTTTTGGCTACTAAGTTTTTAGATTATCGAGGAATTGACTGTAGTTTAGTTAGGGCTTTAATTAAGCCATAGTTCGGTACGATCTGTCAATTTAGTTTTAAATCTTCTAATTGTATCAATTTAATCCTAACTCATTTGATGATTTGTCATTTTAAACAAACTATATACATTCATGGCAAATTAGACAAACGTGGATGACCCTGTACTTCGACATTTCACGAAAAAAATTAGTATGAATTTAAAGAGAATATGAGATATGTTTAAAACGGCATAAAAAAACGTCAAATTGATATACATATGATAAGTTTACTCAAACTAAATTTTTGGCCACCAAAAATTCTATATTAGTATATCTATGACAAATTTACTTCAGTTAGTTTCCCTAGATTTTACCATCATTTGATGCTGCTGCAGAAATACGCTTTGGAATACTTATCTTCACTATTAATTACGAAAATGAATACCGCGTCAACCTCACAACTTTTACAGAGAAAATTCCTTGCAAACCCCGTTTATATATTTCAAAATATTCACAAGTAATAAGTGGAAATCTCTTGCCTTTAAATTTTTATTCAAAATAACTGTCAAATATTTCATGAATCTCTCGTGGTCTTATGAAATTATGCAGAATGCAATTATTCTTCACAACAACAAAATTATACTTACTAAGCATCTCCATATTGCAAACATCAAATATTATATCACCATTTTTCTTTGTGAACAACGTCATTTAGAGATGATAGATAATGCATAATTAGCTTATTCTTTACGACCAAAAAAAAAAAGCAATGCTTACTTAACTCCATCATTGGGGCATTGAGATATTTCTAAACGAGGAGGTGGAGGACGCATATTTGAATCACACAAACTACATGCAAATTGGGTTAAAGTCGCCTACACAACCAGAGATCTACACTTAACCGATCTGGCGAGGGCCACACTCACCGACCTACCTCGCCCAAGCACGGCTTCACCCCAGGCAAGGTAGTCGTTAGGTGAGGCTAGCAAGGGACAACCTTGCTTGGAGCAAGGGTCGCCTCGCCTACCACAAGCAAAGCGACACCTGAATGAGGTTGCCGGCCTTGCCTATGGCTGACAAGAGTAGCCCTCACTAGATCGGGTGACGATAACCATCGCCCGGCCCTCTCCGAGCATCGCCGGTGGCCGGCCACGACGAAAAAGAAAGTGAAAGACAAACATGCTCTTAACCATCTTGAAGGTCAAACCCTTATTTGAGACTTTCATGGCCCTTCATTTATTTGAGACACACTCCACTTCAGTTCCTTATTTGAGACAATATCCAATTTAAGTCTTTATTTGAGACAATGTCCACTTCAGACCCCCCCTCATTTGAAAAAACAAAGACTCTTCAGCTCATTTTTTGAAATTTTTCCTTGATTTTTTTTTCATCTCACTTCAATTGGTTATTAATATAATTGATGTCTTATAGAGTCTGTCGCTCTAAAATTGAGCTAAAAAAGTTGTAGTTTTCGCACATATTGCTGCCTCCAGATAGAACGCCGCGCAACGTGGGTCTAAATTATTTGTCCATTGTTCTCTTTATTAATTACATTCGTTACATCGATGATGACAGTCTATATAAAGTACTTAGTCCGCGAGGAATTATTTACAATCGAATCATTTTATCATTTAGATCTTGATTCACACAAGCCCCAACATGCAAATATCGATGAAAATGATAATGTAATATGTACAAGATTAAAATGATGCCACTTACAGCGTAAACGTAGGGGTGTTGTCTGTCCTTGTCCATTTGTTTTCTTAGGCTGCATTTAATCATCCGAATTTTTAGTCATGATAGGATAGGATCTTATCTACTATTTGATGAACTACGGATTTAAAATCGTATAAGTATAAGCAAGGCGTGCTGAGATCGACTTTATTTCTCGCTGAAACATCATGATGCTTCAGATATTTTTCAGTGATGAGTTCTGATGAGCCGATTATTGTTGAGCAGATGTTTATCCCATCTAAATTCGGGTATAACATCCACATAGTAGATCCCGTAGAATCGGGGATCTTGATTTGGAATCGAATCATTTGAGAATGACCCCAGTTTGCTTACTCATTATCTTGTCAAGTAAGTAAACAAGTGTTGAACAATTTAATTATTTGACATCTTTCCACGAGTTGAAAATGCTCTCATGCAAGTTGTCCAAGAGAACTATCTTGAAAGTCAATTCAAATGTTGTAAAGGTTCAAACAGTTAAAAATCGAAGGACATGATCTCATATCATGCCAAACAATCAATTAAAGAACAAGGTCGTGGAAATAACCGATTTTGCAATTAGGGACCCAACCTAATGTCGGCAAAGAGACGACCACACTTGATGGTTGCCACCACCGAAGAGGCCACCCCCCCCCCCAAAAGACTTGACTGTTGCTACCCTTGACACGGTGAAGATTCGGACTAATACCGAGGAGAAGCAGTGGTTGTGGAACAAACCTGATTTTGTTTGTGCTTGCTCCCTTGAAAAATCTATCCTGGTTTTTCATACTCTCTCCCCAGGGATTTCTTTTATCCGGGTTAATCCCTTATGTTCTATCCTAGATAGTTACTAAATGACTAAAGTACACTAGAAGTGCCAAAATTTGTGTACGGCGCTTACTTTAGTCCCAAAACTTTCAAAACGATAACTTAAGTGCTAATTTAAAAAAAAAAAAAAAGATCACTTAAGTGCCAACTTCTTTTAAAAACGATCATTTCGGTGCCAATTTTAATTTGAGCCGACGTGACTTGCCGGAAATCCGACACGTGCTTTTTTTTTTATTAATATTTGAGCTGACGTGGCTCGGTGAAGTCGACACTGAAGTGATCGTTTTTAAAAAAAAAATTGGTACTTAAATGATCATTTTTTAAAAAAATTGGCACTTAAGTGATCGTTTTGAAATTTTCAGCACTAAAGTGACCGTTTTCCAAAAAAATTGGCACTTCGGTGATCGTTTTGATACTAAAGTGAGCGCCGTACACAAGTTTTGACACTTGTAGTGTACTTAAGCCATTACTAAACATAGGATAGATTAAAATATATCACATCTTAACTTATATCATGACGATCAAACGCAGTATTAATTATGGGCCTGTTTGGTTTAGCATTTGACTAAGGGACTTTAAGAAAATACAAATACCTTTGGACTAAAGGCCTTTTTCAAAATGCAAGTAGTGTTTGGTAAAGTGTATTTTAAAAACACATTGGAAAACAACTTTGATGTAAATGTTGTTTGTTGAAAAATGAATTTTGTAAAATATTTTTGCTTTTTCAAAAAAAAAAAAAAAAAGCGACGGTCGGTGGTGGTGATGATCGGTTGTGGCGGCAACGATTGGTGATGGCGGCGATAGGTGGGGCCGGCGGCAAACGGTGACGGTTGGCTAAAGGTGGTGGGCAGTGGTGGCAAGCGGGCGGCGATCGGAGGGTAGCGGCGACGCTCGTCGCGGTGGCGTGGTGGCGGCGGGCGGACGGCAATCGTTGGGTGGCTGCGGTGGCGGGCGGTGGCGGCCGTTGATAGTCGGCGTCGGGGGCAATGGCAGACGGTAGGCAGGCGGCGGGTGGCTGGTGGCGGTGGGCGGCGATGACGAGTGGCGGCAAGTTAAGGTGACAAATTTAAAAGAAAAGAAATTAGTTGCATTTCGCAAAAGTCCTTTAACCCCGAGTGCCCATAGAGGTACTTAGGGTTAAAGGACTTTAGAGAGCATTTGAGATGCAATTGCATCTCTCTAAAGTGAGTCAAAAAATAAATCAAATACCATTTGTATTTGGCTAAGGGACTTTAGAGTCTCAATACTCATTCTCAATGCTGAACCAAACAGGGCCTACATTTTGCTTCATAGGCAATGTTAGACTATAAAAGTCTTTATTAAACCAGCGATAAATCCAGTCCAATCATTTCTTACTTCGATAGCTGATAAGTGGTAACCATTTGTTTGATTATTTTTCTTAACGCACTTGATGGACCTGTTTGAGTCGACAACAGATTGAGAAGACCGATGATTTAGGTCATTTTCCATTTCTGTTTCAGGTCGGTGAGGACTTGGAGCAGTGTGCTGTCAAATTTCTTCCCAAGGATCTGACTAGTGCTTTAATAATGGCCTTAACTCAGCTGAGACAACCGATGTGCATAAATAATAACATATGTCAGCAAAAACTTGCCGCGTTTCCATCACCGGAATCTGACGAATATCGGCCTGTCAAGGATTCAAAGAATGGGAAAGAAAAATGGAAAGGACACAAAGAAAAAGTGATGCTTAGTTACAAATTTCAGATTAGATGATACGTAGAGAAGGCCGGTTCCGGTTCCACGAAAAGGTGGAACAGGAACCGGCCGTTGAAAATGCTGAGTCCGGTTCCGCACCGGAATCGGCAGTTCCGGGCCGGTTTCGGTTCGGAACAGGCGGTTCATTCCGGTTCTTTTTTTAATATTAATTTTTAAAATAATAAAAAATAAAATAAACATAATAAATTATAAATTATAAAATACAATGAAATTGTATATTGTAATAAAATATGGGGAAAAAAAGAGAGAGGATGAATGGGCTTAAACTTAATGAATTATCATTAAGCGCCTACATATCTTCTTGGGGATAGAAGAATCAAAGCCCATGTAGTTCTTTTACCTTTGAGAACCCCAACTTACCTCATCGTCAATCGTCACTACCCGTTGTGGTATCTCCAATATCATCACTAAAAAATTCGTGTTCACGATCTAGCTCTTGATGTCGATATTTCACCATCGTCCAATCATCGACACAAGCTTGAGCTTCCAAAGAGTCCAGGCTTAATCTTGAACGGCGAGAGTCCAAAATTAATCCTCCAGCACTAAATGCTTGTTCAACTGCAACCGTTGAAGAATGGGTTGCTAATATCCGACGAGCGATGAGGGCGAGAACTGGATAATCGATTTGGTGACTCTTCCACCACTTCAGGATTTCGAAATCTGTACTATGTTCTACATCACTAAACTCAAATTGAGTAGTTAAATATTTTTTTAATTCAGAAATACTACCTGTTGCCCCTTTTTATTTTTTTTGCCTACTCTTAAGCATATTATACCCTCTACTAAGTGAACTACCACCTTCGCTACGTGAGGCAGGAGATTGTAAAGATCCGTAATCACTTAAACCATATCTACTATAAAATTCTCCATATAATGTTACTATAGATTCTTTAACATCTCCTAGTATATTTGAAATATCTATTGAATCTTCCAAATGTAAACAATCATGATAATACACGTTCAAATAATCTAGTAAACCGTCTAATTTAATACGTGGATCAAAAACAATACCAACAAAATAGACAAGAGGAATTTGCAAATAATAATGCAACCATTTTTCTCGCATTACTAAAATAGTTAGAGCTAATTCGGTATCATTTTCATATTCACTAAAAACACTACCAATATTAACACACTCTATTAAAAATAAATGCGTAGTAGGATAATAAATACCAGATAAAGTCTTAGTAGCATCATTAAAAATTTTCAAAAAATCTAAAATTTTTTTGCAAACGTCCCAATGTTGAGGAAGTAAAGTAATTTCGAGAATATTTTGTGAAATAAACATACATAATAAATCTTTATAATCAAAAGTTTGCCGAAGCAACTCGTACGTAGAATTCCAACGAGTCGGAATATCTTTTGAAAATCTTATTGCCCTTCTCCCATTTTGTTTACAAAATTTTCCCCATGATTTCATAAAATGGGGACGATTCTATAAAAATTTAATTGCACCCTTTATTGGAGCAAGAGAAGTGTCAAGAGTTCGTAAACCATCTTGTACACATAAATTTAAAACATGACAAGCACATCTAATGTGAAAAAATTGTCTGCCAATAGTGGGTTTGCAAATATTTTCTAATTCGGGAATAGAAGCGGTATTTTCGGCGGCATTATCAAAACCAATTGAAAATACTTTATTTATCAAATTATATTCTTCTAAAACTTGCCTAATTATTCTATAAATATTATGAGCCGAATGTCTTTCATCAAAAACTCAGAATGCAATAAGTCTTTTTTGCATCGTCCAATCGTCACCTATCCAATGACACGTGACACCCATATAAGAATGAATTTGCCAAGGATCACTCCAAATATCGCTACCTATATGCACACGTTCATTGAATTCCTGCAAATTTTTTTTTCCTTTTTATAAAGATGAAAAACTTTGCGTTTAAGAGTATTTTTGGGAATAATTGGCGCTTGCGGAACCAACGCAGTATTTATCAAATATTTCATATTAAAATTTTCACCAGTATTAAACGGAGCATGATCAAGAGCAACATATTCAGCTAATGTTTGTTTATAAAGTGAATCAGTGTAACGAAATATAGGATGAGGATTAGAAGTGGCGTACCCGGAAATTTGTTGTTGCGTATTGTCGATCCCCGCTTGCGTTGGATTTTTTTCGTCAAATGCCGATGGAATGTTCCGTAGCCGTCTCCTTTCGTAAATTTATATGTTTGCGAACAATATTTACATTTTATATTATACTTACCTTCGCCTTCATCACGTACCTTGTCGAAGTGTAGCCACAAGTCGGATGTATTATCTCGGCCCTTCCGTTCCGGCTCATTTGTCGTTGACGTTTCTTCGACACCGGTGGGAGGATGAAGACTTTCTTGTGTTGGGATGTGCTTGACGTTCAGAATCGGGACATAGTTGATATTATCGTCGTCATCTTCCCAACATGCATACTCACGAGGATCATATTCAGGAATGGGATGCTCGGAATCTCCCATAGTCATCTTGCCCTTATCAGCATTTCTGCTTCCACTTGCCATTTTTGAGAGAATTGATCAAAAATCCGATTGAGAGAATTGAGTCGGGATTGAGAAAATTGGGAGAATTTGAGCGATTTGAGAGGATTTGAGAGAATTTGAGAGATTGTTCGGAGAATTTGTGACAAAAATGAAAGAGGGAGCATATGTATTTATAGGCAAGAATTATTTTTAATTTTTTTTCCCAACGGCCAAATTGGCTGTTGATTGTGCAACAGTCCAAAGCCGTTGGGGGAGGGGAGTGCGGGCCCGGCCGAGGTAGAGCCGTTGGGCTCTCTGCCCCACGCCCTTTTTTTTTTTTTTTTACGGTTCGGAACCGGCCCGGAACCGGCCGGTTCCCACGGTTATGGAACCGTGGGCCCGGTCAACGGGCCGGTTCCGGGCCCACGGGCCCAAATGGCATACTCTAACGATACGTGTCATATTTTAATTGGAGCACGTACGTACATAAATTGATGATGTTATGATGACAAACCACTTAATATTTTCTCGTGAAAAAAGCTTCGAGTCACCGCTACTACTCACCGCTACCAGACTTTGATCCTAAAAATACGATTCAAGCTAGCCAGCATTTGGTTCGCGCGTGTGTAGAGAGATGGGGATACCAAACCTATCGATCAAAATGAAATTTACCTTTTATCTTGTGAAGAGGGCAGCTGTTAAGGAGAATTGCTTTAAATTTTTGAAAAGAAGATCCCGTGCACCGTACAAGAATATAAATTATGATTAATAACATGAAAAACTTCAAACTGTGTTATAAAACTAGTAAAATGTCCATTCATTGCATGGGTATGAGACAATATTTTTTATATTATTTTTAAGCAGTATTCTCGCTCTATTTTTCCTTTGCACCCACTTCATGTCAGTTATTTTCGTAAGTTTTTAAATGTTAAGTGTGTTGTGTCATGATTATTTGTCAATATCTTTTTAATGCACGTTAATATGTTTAACAAACTACGTAAACATTCCTGTCAAAATAGACAAATATTTGATGGCCCATATTTAACATCCCTAAGAGGAAAATTGGTATAAAATTAAAAAGAGTACGAGGCGTGTTTGGAAGTTAAAAAAAAAGTTTGGATAAAATAAAACTTAAAGACTAATGCAGAAACAACTTTGAACTTAATGTTGCCACAGTAACATGCTTTCAAATATTAATCTAAGAATGACAACTTCAACGTCGCATTTTATAGAAAATTTCAAGAAAAACCCATGCATGTATTAGAAAAAAATGTATTTAATGAATCTCTTACATTCTAAATTCCGATTCAAAAAATCGCGGTTATGGAAAATTTCAAGAAACCCATGTCAACATCTTTTTAACGTACATAGTATATTTAACAAACTACATGAACATTCATGTTGAAATAGACAAATATGATGGCATGAAGAGAGATCTCAGGCATGTTTGGGAGATTTTTGTTGGCAAATTCACTGCCGGTGTGTCTATATGAGCGTTATAAGTGTTTTATATGATCGTTGCTGAAGTGCCTACCGGGAATCGTTCAGGTTAATAATCTGAATCACGAATCGCATTTATTGCGATGTGTGTTCGTCTGTTAGATGGTCGATGCTTGTTTAATTCTTCCTGCAAAAATGTCTTGCAAAGATGATTCCGTCTACGTGTATGTCACTTTGAGATCGCCAGGTGTAGGTTGCTCTCTTCGGCGGATTCTGGATTAATGTTCCATCCGGGAGGAGAAAGAAATTCTCAGCATTCTCTCTGGAATGCTTAAAATTTCTTTTCATTGATTTGTGGGTTAATACCTCATTTGTCTGGAATATGAATATGGTGGCTGGGAGCTTCCTCTGCAAATAACTTTGGTGCCTGTTAAGGTCCGCTTTCAGTAAATGAGTCATCATTTCTCAATATGTTTCCTCAGTGAAACGTTGGCCTTAGTTGTTTTGAGTGGAAGGATACGTTTACTTGATTTTTTAACTTATTAAGAAAGAGAGTGAAGCGGGCTACAGTTTGTTGTGCAAACGAAACAAGCAACAGTTGCTGAATTTCTATTCTGTAGGAAGTGGAATCGAACTAGAATAACTATTATGCTTGTTGGTTAACGATGCAGATTTCTGGATTATCTTTATGAACAAATGTTGTCTTTATTTCTGTTGCGAAAGTTTGGTATTTGCTCTGCTCTCTTTCTGATAACCAGACCGCGCACTTCTCGGTTGATTAATGCTTGTTTCTGCAAATAACTTGGGCGCCTGTTATGGCGTGCTTTCAGTATATGGGTGATCATTTCTCAATATGTTTCCCAGACGTTGCATGTTGTGATTTGTAGTCTTATTAGTCATGTTTGGCGGACCACGTAAAATGTAGAATTTCTTATTTCTCTGCCCTTCTCTGCGCTTTGCTTTTTGGATTTATTTTGTGATAATTAGGGCCCTGGACATACTTTAAGTTATGTCGTCACAAGCGGTTCCACCTGGACAAACTAGAAAAGAGTAAAAACCACGAGGTTTGCTAGCAGAATTTTATGAAGCATTGCTCCATTGGTCGGGGTCACCTCATCCTTTTCCTAGACGGAGGCAACTTCGTCTTTGAGGAGATACTATTCTATCCGAGATAGATTATTCCTCAAGCGTTGCAGAAATAATCAGGCCCTGAGGATCAATTTCTCACATAGAAAGGGATGATGTCGTCGTCGAACTCGAAGATTAATATGACTTAATGCCATGTTGAAAACTAGAGAACTCCTCGTCACTCACTCATCATGAGAATTTGATGCTATGATTTGTTTTCTTATTATTTCTGCCTCTCTCGCTATATTTTCTTTGATTTTTTTTCAAATTTTTTAATGATTTTTTATGACCTTTTCAAATCTCGGATGATACCATAATAATTGGGTATGAAGAGCATAATCAATTGGTTGGTAACTAGCTCTAATGTCGAATATCAATTCTGTTAAAACTCCTGAATCTAGTAATTAATACTGCCGTTGCCATCTATAATTTCTTGTGCTTCTCTGATGAGCCTATGCTAATGTCTTGGTCTACTCTTACATTGGTGGTTCAAACATGCGTATCCAATTGACCGTTCCTTACGGTTTCATCTAGAAACATACCCAAGAAAACAAGAGAATCGTGACTCTCGTGTATTTAGATAGATCATTGCTAGCGAGTTCATTACCTATCCACGCACCGCACCAGCTCTCCTATGTGTCGGTTGGTCCACATTTGTGAGATAAACACATCTACGTGCGAGAGGCGTCTGCCTATTTGATCTCGTTGATTGGAATGATATCGCGATCAGAGTCTAAATTTTCAAAGAATCTGGTAAGGACCCAATTACAGTTGACTGATTGGAATTTGTAGCTATACCTCCTTTATGCTGTTTGATAAACAATGAGAAGAGCATTTTTCTGCTTATGTTGTCTTCCTTTTCTTTTCGGTTGTTAGTTACTTCAGATTCGAGTGAGAGATGAATGTTTAGCTTTCAAGATCATACAATTTGATATGCAAACAACTTCTTTGATGTTTTCATGCTAAATAGAATCATGAAAATTCAGACCATCGACTGTAGAGTTGTCCTTTCTTTGTGTAGCCCGACCAATCTAATGGCGAGAGCCGTTTTGAAAGGTAACATATGTAATGTGGTAGCTTTTCATTTATTTGTATCATTCACATGTGACTAGTAATTTTCTTATACGTGAAAGTACTTTTGAGATGCTTACTAAATTTCTGCGATAGATATCATTTAGTCAGTACATTATATTATGCTTTGGTAAGTCGCATTTGTTTGAAGTTAATTTGGCCACCGAATTCTTTTATGTGTCGCTTATCCAAAAATGAATGACTGACGATGGACCTAATGAAAATCCAAAAAGGTATTAAAATTAATAGGGATTGTGTTTTTCCAGCTAAATTATAAACTCAGTCTCAAATTTATGATCAGCTCTAACTATATTGACCTAATGCTTCAGCTGACAATTCAACAGTCCTAAAGAAGAAATTGGGCTTATTATCGACACTTAATTGAGATGACCGCCCAACTTAAGTCTTAAGGTATCCTCAAACAATTCCTTTTGATTTACATTTAGGTTTCTAGCCCACTTGGATCTCTGAGAAAAAATTAAGTGTCACGACTTTTGCTTGCTAACAAGAGCCTTGGAATCCGGTAAACTGAGATGCCAAAAGGAATCTTTCATTTGATTATAACTATTGTATTTTCAAAGTAGAGTTTAATAAAGAAAAAAGCCTTAAAAGGCAAAAAGACACAGAAATCAAAGCAGGACTTGACAAACAACATAAAGTTCAATCAAAGTTAATGACAAATGAAATCACGTGAAGAGCAATATCGCAGTGCGGTCATTGTTTATTCTTATTCTTGTCCAATGACATATTTGAAAAGCGTGCTACGGAGTTTTCAACTTCCCAACTGTTTGATGATGCTTAGTTAATTTAACTAAGGTTACATTATGAATCTCCTTAATCAATACCCATCTCCTCATTTCTAGTGGTTTGGGTCTTCGTTAAAATTTTGAATCGTTGGATATCCCGTATTTAATCTCCACCTCGATAAGTAGAACATTATCAACACTTGCTGCTGGTTATATAAATAAAAAAAGTACCACGACTCATTTTGTTGAGATGATGGCCCCACTTTAGTCTTAAGGTATCCTCGCGCAACTCGTTTTGTTGTTCATTTAGGTTTTTGGCCCTCTTGGTTCTCGGATAAAAAAACAAGTGTCATGACTCCTTGGTTTCTAAAAAGAGCCTTGAAATCGGGCAAAGTAAGATGCAAAAGAAAATCTTTCCCATTTGATTATAATTGCAACGGCTTTTGATGTAGAGTTTAATAAACAAAAAATCCTTGAAAGGCACAAAGTAATAGAGATAGAAGTAGGGGTCAACAAACACATAAAGTTTAAACAAGGCTAATGTCTCACTAAGTAAGCCGATCACGTGAAGAGCAATATCATTGAGAAAGTAAACTTGATTGAGAAGACCGAAAGTGGTCATTGTTTATCCTTATTTTTGTCCAATGCCAAACTTGAATGGTGTGCTATCAAGTTTTTAGCTTCCTAACGATTTGATGATGCTTAATTAACTTAAGTAAGGTTAAATTACTAATCTCCATGATCGATACCCATCTCCTCTTGTTTTCTAGTGGTTTGGATCTTTCTTAAGATTTTGAATCGTTGGATCTCTCATACTAAATTTAGATTGTGAATAGGTAGAACATTATCAACACTTGCTAAATCAATAACATGGCCACTTTATGTTTTAGAGATTTTTCGATCTATATACCCTTTTGAAAATTGAACTTCAATATTTTTTTTTCTCGTTCAATTAGGTTAATTATGGTGTTACTTCTACATTTTTTTATATAGGTTCATTGGCCGGCACAAGTAGGGGGTTCAGGACTTATACGTAATGAACATATGTCGAATGATGAAAGTTCCAACTGTCTGCGAGAATTATCCTTCTTTATGCGAACCGGATCAGTCTAAATGTCGAGAGCCCTTTTGAAAGGTAAAATATGTGATGGTGTAACTTTATATTTTTTATACCATTTACGTGTGATTAGTTATTTTCTTATACATAGGAATAACTTACATTATGTTTAGTAAACCTTTTTAGTAAGAATTATATGGTCAATGAATTTTGTTATACTTGGATAAATCGCCCTTGTATCTAAAGTTAATTTGGCAGCTAAATTCTTCCACGTGTCACTCATCCAAGTGAATGTGTATATTATAGTTCAGAGTGATGGAGAACCTAATGAAAATCCAAAAAGGTATTAAAATTAATATGGCTAGTGTTTTTCCAATTAAATTATAAACTCAATATTGAATTTGAGACCAGTTCTAAATACATTAACCTAATGTTTTGGGCCGACAAACATTTCAAAAGTCCTATGAAGAATTTGGGCTTATTCTGAACACTTAATTGAGCTGACGGGCCCAACTTTAGTCTTAAGGTAATCTCACGCCACTCACCCCCTCGGACCTTTGAGAGAAAATAAGTACCGCGAGTCTTTGCTTTCTCACCATAACCTTGGAATTGGGTAAAGTTAGGTGCAAAAGAGAATCTTTTCATTTCATTATAACAATTGTGATTTCCAAGTAGAGCTCGATAAACATAAAGCCTTAAAAGGCACAGAGAAACAAGATCGAAGTGTGCTCGACAAACAACATAAAGGTTAAGCGAAGTTTTTTTTTTTTTGGTCGGAAAAGTTTAAGCTAAGTTAAGAGCAATATAATTGGGTACCACGCATCACAGCAGCATGCGTAGTTGAATAGTAATTTACTAACAATTTGGGCGTTCCAAGGCTATTCACATCTCTTTTGAAGGTGTTTAATAAATTTGAAATCCTAGTCGTCACCTTGTGTTGATTCTCCCAAGCAGCCACATACGCACATCGATGAGAATAGTAACATCGTGACGGGGCTATAAAAATTATTTTTTAAACAAGCGGTAAAACTGGTCGAACCTTTTTCTTACTTTAACAGCTGGAAATCATTTGTTTTATATTCCTTTTAGCCACATAATGGAACTGCAACTTATATTTTTGTAATGCAAAAGAAACCAATTAAAGTTCACATTTTTCGCCTTTGGCTGTCAAGACCGACGACGGTCATTTTTTATTCTTATTTTTGGCCGGTGGAATTGAATAGTGCGCTACCAAGTTTTCCGCTTCCCAAGGATTTGAGATTATTGCTATACTGCAATTTTGCTTGAAAGATTTTTTTTTTTCTTATGTTCGAAGTTTGAAAGAGTTGGTAATTCCTCCGTATAACATGCTTAGATCGATGGAAACATTAATATAATGAGAAAGATTAAAGATGCTTTTCTCATATTTTCATGAATACTTTGGCAATTCCGAAAGGTCCATATGTGCGTTTGCCTTGGTATATAGTCCACACCAAAATTTAATTGACGACAGATTGTACATGTCACGTGGTATTGATTTTTTTGCGCCACTTGGTGCGCGTGCAATTTAATAAAGTGCAAAAAGTAATCCATTTCTGTATGGATTGACGTGTTCACAGCAGTTTCTTTCTATTTTTATATTTGGCTATTAAGTCATCAGATTCTCGAGGAATTGATTGTAGTTTAGTTAGGACTTTAATTAAGTAATAGTTTTGTACGATTTGTCAATTTTCATGAATACTTTGGCAATTCCGAAAGGTCCACATGTGCGTTTGCCTTGGTATATAGTCCACACCAAAATTTAATTGACGACGACTTGTACATGTCACGTGGTATTGATTTTTTGCGCCACTTGGTGCGCGTGCAATTTAATAAAGTGCAAAAAGTAATCCATTTCTGTATGGATTGACGTGTTCACAGCAGTTTCTTTCTATTTTTATATTTGGCTATTAAGTCATCAGATTCTCGAGGAATTGATTGTAGTTTAGTTAGGACTTTAATTAAGTTATAGTTTCGTACGATTTGTCAATTTTCATGAATACTTTGGCAATTCCGAAAGGTCCATATGTGCGTTTGCCTTGGTATATAGTCCACACCAAAATTTAATTGACGACAATTGTACATGTCACGTGGTATTGATTTTTTTGCGCCACTTGGTGCGCGTGCAATTTAATAAAGTGCAAAAAGTAATCCATTTACGTATGGATTGACGTGTTCACAGCAGTTTCTTTCTATTTTTATATTTGGCTATTAAGTCATCAGATTCTCGAGGAATTGATTGTAGTTTAGTTAGGACTTTAATTAAGTTATAGTTTCGTACGATTTGTCAATTTTCATGAATACTTTGGCAATTCCGAAAGGTCCACATGTGCGTTTGCCTTGGTATATAGTCCACACCAAAATTTAATTGACGACAGACTGTACATGTCACGTGGTATTGATTTTTTTGCGCCACTTGGTGCGCGTGCAATTTAATAAAGTGCAAAAAGTAATCCATTTCTGTATGGATTGACGTGTTCACAGCAGTTTCTTTCTATTTTTATATTTGGCTATTAAGTCATCAGATTCTCGAGGAATTGATTGTAGTTTAGTTAGGACTTTAATTAAGTTCTAGTTTCGTACGATTTGTCAATTTTCATGAATACTTTGGCAATTCCGAAAGGTCCACATGTGCGTTTGCCTTGGTATATAGTCCACACCAAAATTTAATTGACGACAGATTGTACATGTCACGTGGTATTGATTTTTTTGCGCCACTTGGTGCGCGTGCAATTTAATAAAGTGCAAAAAGTAATCCATTTCTGTATGGATTGACGTGTTCACAGCAGTTTCTTTCTATTTTTATATTTGGCTATTAAGTCATCGGATTCTCGAGGAATTGATTGTAGTTTAGTTAGGACTTTAATTAAGTTATAGTTTCGTACGATTTGTCAATTTTCATGAATACTTTGGCAATTCCGAAAGGTCCACATGTGCGTTTGCCTTGGTATATAGTCCACACCAAAATTTAATTGACGACAGACCGTACATGTCACGTGGTATTGATTTTTTTGCGCCACTTGGTGCGCGTGCAATTTAATAAAGTGCAAAAAGTAATCCATTTCGTATGGATTGACGTATTCACAGCAGTTTCTTTCTATTTTTATATTTGGCTATTAAGTCATCAGATTCTCGAGGAATTGATTGTAGTTTAATTAGGACTTTAATTAAGTTATAGTTTCGTACGATTTGTCAATTTTCATGAATACTTTGGCAATTCCGAAAGGTCCACATGTGCGTTTGCCTTGGTATATAGTCCACACCAAAATTTAATTGACGACGAATTGTACATGTCACGTGGTATTGATTTTTTTGCACCACTTGGTGCGCGTGCAATTTAATAAAGTGCAAAAAGTAATCCATTTCTGTATGGATTGACGTGTTCACAGCAGTTTCTTTCTATTTTTATATTTGGCTATTAAGTCATCAGATTCTCGAGGAATTGATTGTAGTTTAGTTAGGACTTTAATTAAGTTATAGTTTCGTACGATTTGTCAATTTTCATGAATACTTTGGCAATTCCGAAAGGTCCACATGTGCGTTTGCCTTGGTATATGGTCCACACCAAAATTTAATTGACGGCAGACTGTACATGTCACATGGTATTGATTTTTTTGCGCCACTTGGTGCGCATGCAATTTAATAAAATGCAAAAAGTAATCCATTTCTGTATAGATTGACGTGTTCACAGCAGTTTCTTTCTATTTTTATATTTGGCTATTAAGTTATTAGATTCTCAAGGAATTGATTGTAGTTTAGTTAGGACTTTAATTAAGTTATAGTTTGGTACGATTTGTCAATTTAGTTTTAGATCTTTTAATTATGTCAGTTTAATCCTAACTCATATGATGGTTTGTCAATCTAAACAAACTATAGACATTTGTGGCAAATTAGACAAATGTGAATGACCCCATACATCGACATTTCACGAGAAAAATTGTCATCAATTTAAAGAGAGTACAAGATATGTTTAGAACAGTTAATATCATAAAAAACTCTAAATTGATATACATGTAATAAGTTTACTCAAACTAAATTTTTGTCCACTAAAAATCCTAAACTGATATACCTATAATAAATTTGCTTTTATTAGTTTTCCTTAAATTTTACCATCAAATTGTTAAGTTAGATGATATGTGGCAATTGATGGATATATTAGTTTTGGGTTTTTAGCCTCTATTTATAACTAGTGTATCGGTTTGGGATTTTTCGTGGTATTGACACAATTTTTATGGAGGAATGGAAATCCATTTGGGGTTAATGAGGCATTTGTACACTGGTTTGAAATATTTTGTGGTGTTAACTTTGATAAAAAATATAGGAGTAAATTTGACATTCCTTTTCCTTATTGACCGAGTTTTTCTTTTTCCACTTAAAAGGGATGATTTGAGGGGGGCATTATCAACAAATCTATGAAGAATTGAAAGTTGATACATTACAGGTAAGATTATTTCACTAAATATTAATTAAGTATGAGGGTTTAAACTAGCCCAAATCTTAATGTCAGTAAGTAAAACATTCTCAAAAATTGATATTCAATAAAATAATAAGACGGTCATTTTATGTTTTAGAGCTGTTATAATCTCTATACCATTTTTACGTTTAAACTTCAAAAAAAATTCCTGTTCAATTAGTTTAATGATAACGTTACTTCAATATTTTACCATTTTTTCATGGACTTGCGCAAGGACGAGGTTCAGAACGAGAAAAGTAAATTGAGCTAACAAACATTATAAAGGTCCTTATACTGGAAAGTTCCTTGGAAGTTGGAAAATTAAGAAGCAAAAGGGAATCTTTCATTTGCTCATAACAATTATGAACCTCAAAGCAGGTTTAAAAAAAATACCTTAAAATATGCAAGGAAACAGAGACCGAAGCAGCTCACGACAAACAATAAAACGTTTAAGGAATGTCGGGTACCCCCTTCGCTTGCTCGCATGCTAAGATACATTTAATTTTAAAATTTTTAATTGTGCCAATTTAATTTTAACACGTTCAATGATTCGTCAAATTAGTTGACATGAACTATAAACCTTCATGGCAAATTAGACAGACATGGACAGCCCTGTACTTTGACATTTTACGAGAAAAATTGGTATGAATTCAAAGAGAGTATGAGATATCTTTAGAAGTTAAAATTGTTGGGAAAAACCCTTAATATCTAAATTAATGCAGTGAAATATTATTTTACAGATCATTCAAAAGTGTATGGATTAAGTTACAAAGGATTGAATTTGGCAAGATAGGCTCAAATGATATTCTTAGGGACTCAAACACTGCATGGAGTTTAGACGGTGTCAAGTAGCTCAAACGTTGTACGTTGAGCGAGGAGCTCTGATGCTATAGCGAGACTTAAGCTTTAAGGGATTATTTCATGCACAACAATCAAATTATTATGAGGTATATTCAAAATGATTTAATTGACATATTACATCATCCCAATGGCTAGCAAATCAAGTTGGATTTGCACTTGGACATTCTCAATCGTGGAGATCAATCAAGGACATGGATTAAAGGAGACGAGAATGATTCACCTAATGAAGAACTCTATCAATAGAAATCCAAGATTATAATTGTATGGTCGATTTAATCTAATGGGAGAATTCTTTTTTTTGGTTAACCTCAATGGCTATTAAATCATTTGTATACAATCTCATCCAAACATGAAAGATTGGAGAGCGATCATTTAGAGATCTTGCAATGGGAAGTTAGAGATGGAGAAGTACAAAAGGAGATCTCAAAGCTGAAGCTCGAACGCACGAGAGAACAAAATTTTAAATTTCAAGATCAAGAGAGCTTCTTATTCTCTACATACCTTTGATCGAAAAGTAAATGTTAACGGTAAAAGACTCCAAACATACCCAAGCATTTGAAAGGAATGGGGGAAATTCCAATCGGAATGAGAGACCACAAAACAATATTTAATGGTGACTTGGAAGCTTTTCCCATATTAATTTTGTGCTGTAAAGAGTATCGGTATTCAAGAAAGTAAACTAGTTAAAAATGTTATAAAAATGGCAAAAGTTTAATTTATTTAGAAATTTTCATCTAACAATTCAGATTGAAGTTGCGTTTGATGTAACAATTACAATTGATATTTTAATCCAACAATTTATTCAATTATGATGTTACTCCTGTATTTTAAATATGATTTTATTGACCTGCCCAAAAAGCAGGTTTAGGACTAGTACCTAAACAGTTCTTGTCCATTAATGGTGGAGAAAAAGATGAAAAGGATGGACTATGGACTAGTACATTAACGGTGGAAAATGATGAAAGGATTATTTGCGCTGGTGAAGGGTGAAAGGACAGATAAACCATAAATGTGTATCCATTAGCGATGAAGGAAATGATGGAAATATGGACATTGATGACAGCAATTGGTCAGAAAATCATCCATTTCTATGCCTAAGGAATTGGCCGATGTTTAGTTACCGCCCGAGTAAGGTTAGGTTAACGAGCTCCATAGTCAGTATCCCATCTTCTCTTTCTTCCTTGTTATTTGGGTCTTTGCTAGAAAGTCATCCATTTCTTGGTCTATTGACTGGTGGTAGTGTTATAACTTTCAAAACAATCGATCATTTAAGTATCATAAAATTTTTAAGACGTTTATCCCAAATGGCGAAAATCCGACGTAGCATGGCATTTAAGATGAATGCTTTAAAAATTTTATGACACTCAAGTAATAGAAAAAAAAAAGAAGTTATGTTATGTAAGGGACCACAATATAAAAGCTACCACACTTCTTTTTTGAGTGGATGTCATGTTGGGTTTTTCTTGGATTGTTACGAAATTTAATATTGAATAAGGTTGGCCTTTGAAATCAATGACGATATCGTATATGTATCTCTAATCTTCCACTCAGAATTGCTTCATTGGATAGATAGGTAAAACTTGCCAAACTATAAAAGAAAATTTCCCTATAGTTGGCCTTCGGTTCCACCGGAACTTTTGAAAATTAGTTAGGAACTCCTAAGCCAGTTAATTGAATCAATGTAGTCCTAAATTTTTAAAGAAAAATGCAATCTAATCATTCGGTCAAGTCACACGTAATTTATCCAACATTAATGCTGTCAAATAATTGTCAAATATTCCATAGATCTCTTCTCCAATACATGTAAATTATACTTACATAACATTCTATCTTGCAATTATAGAACATGAATAATATGATAATTTTATTTTAATGTTGTCGTTTTCTCAAGAAAGAACACATAATGCAATATTAACTCATTTTTACGATAAGAAACTATGCATGCTTAACCTGTTTGGTTTGTAGGATTATATGCACTTATTCCATAAACTAGCTAGTTATCACACAAATGATCCTTATCAACTTAATTACAAAGAAAATGCCCTTCCTGTTATTTAATAAGTCATGAAACTTTTTATTATGTACTGGTCACAATAAATATACAAGTTTAGGAATGATTTTACATTTTCACGTTGTGAGTTTCTTTTCGCATAAAGGGATAATTTGAGGGGCTTTTTGTCAGCAAACCTATGAGAATTTAAGATGAAACATGAAAGGTAAGACTTATTTCAACTAATGGTTAACATTAATCAGATGTAAGAATACACATCTTCAATTTTATTTTGTGAACTTTTTTTTTTCACTTAAAAGGACTCCTCAACTCGAGGAGCTTTCTACCAACAAATTTAGAAAAGATAATACGTGAAAAGTCAAGATTCATTTTCAATAAGGGTCAAAGTTAGCCCAAGCCTAACGTGCCAATAAGGAGGACATTATAAAAAAATTGGTGTTCATTATATAATCTTTATGTTGGCAAATCATCGAGATTCTCCGGCTCTTTATTTCTCAAAGAGGATGCTAAGAGGAAGTTGTCGCATCAAGCGCCATCACTGCTCCCTCGACTAGTCTCATTTAATCTCTCTCTCTCTCTCTCTCTCTCTCAGAGTCACAATTACCCTAGTTACAGCAATCTTACGTATCCTCATATGGTTGTCCCAGTAGCGGGAGACGAAAAGACGTGGAGATGGACATTAGTTATGGAGTCTAGTCAAAAAAAGAAGCAACAGTAAAATGTAGAAAAGCCGTTCACTTCCAGAAGGGGGACTTGCCGTGTTACCAGTTACCACGAATGATAGCCCTTCTCTTCCCCTTCTCTTCCTAAAACAATTTTTATTTTTTGGACGAATTTTTAAATAAAATGGTGAGTTTAATAACGACACAAAATTTTCATTCTTAAAGCATAAATTTATTTAACAAGAGCATAAAATTATTACGGTAATTGGCAGCTGGTGACTAGAGATTGACGGATGGCAGTCAGGGAATGATGCACGCGACTGGCGGATAGTGACTAGCGGATGGGCATAGATGAGGAAAATAGTTTTTATTTTTATTATAAAAATAGAAAATAGAAAAGTAAAATAAATTTACTTGTTATTTTTATTTCAAATCTACTTTTGAGTTAAAACTTATTCAAAAAATAAAAAATAAAATTAGGTTATTAAACGAGTTTTTATTTTAAATCTATTCTCAAGGAAAAAAAAAATAGAATGATTATGCCATGTCTAACCTCCCACAACGACCCTCGATTACTTTCTCTTTCTCTTTATCTCCCTCCCTCTCCCACAACGACCATAGTTAAAGCAGTCTTTCGAATATTTAAATGGTTTTCCATGAGCGGTAGAAGGAAAGACCTGGAGACTTGGACATCAATGACCAAGACTGATCAAGGGCCAACAAAATGCGAAAAAATCATCCGTTTCTATCACTGGGTGGAGGCGACCGACCTCTGCAGTGGTCTCTTTGTATTTTTACGTTTTTGCCATTGTCTACATTGGGGCTGTCTGCTTACCATTCAACTTCCCAACTGTAGCTCCATCCATTCCCATCTTCTCGTTCTTCCCAGTACATAAAACTCAGCCCCTTATTATAAACCAAAGCATTTCAGGAAAATGTTGCAGATTTTTTTTGGCTCCCCGTCCTTTGAAAAGATTAAAACGAAAGAAAAATTAGGTTCATAAATGATGAAAAGCCGCATATCTTTACTTGTCAATAATTGCATGCTTTTGAAAAATTTTAAAACCGGCTTGGGATGACTACAATATTTGAAAAGTAAATGTTAAAAGTAAAAGGCTCCAAATAGATAATACGTGAAAAGTCAAGATTCATTCTCAATTAATGATTAATATCAGTGAGATGTAAGGGTCTAAGTTAACCAAAGTCTAATGTACCAATAATGAGAACACTAAAAAATTGACGTTCATTATATAATCTTTACATTGACAAATCATGGAGATTCCCCGGCTCTTTAATTCTCAAAAGGATGTTCTCATTTAATGTTTCTCTCATGGAGTCACAATTACCCTAATTACATCAATCTTACGTATGCTCAGATGCTTGTCCCAATAGTGAGGGGACGAAAAGAAGTGGAGATGGACACTAGTGATGGTGTCTGGTCAAGTAAAGCAACCATAGTAAAAAGCTTTCTAGAAGGGGGAGTTGTCGTGTTACCATAGATTATCGCCGTTCCCTTCCTCAAACAATTTTTATTTTTTTACGGGTTTCTGAATAGAAGACGCATTTAATAACGACACTAAATTTTTAATCACGGTGACTGGTGATTGGAGATCGATGGATGCAGATCGATGATAAGAAGAGTTTTTATTTTTGTTTTTGTTACAAAAATAAAAAAGTAGATAATTTTTACTTATTATTTCCATTCAAAATACGGCCCTAGTTAAAGCAGTCTTTTCAAATATTTAGATGGTTTTCCATGAGCAGTAGAAGGAAAGACATGGAGACTTGGACAACACTGACGGTGACCGATCAAAGTACAACAAATTACTAAAAATCATGATTTGTGTATGACGTTTATTTGAATATTATAATTTTTTTTAATTCACTTAATTATCATAACTTTGAAAAATTTACGTCATTCTGGCGAAATTTTTTTTAAAATATTTTAACGTACACGTGAAAATTTTTCATAATTTTTTATTTTTTTGCAAATTTTCCTTTTTTTTGGGTTCTTTAATTATTTAATATATTTTTTTAAAAAAAGCAAATCCAAGTTTCCCCCTTGGCCGGCGACCCTCGCCGGCCACCACCGGGCGGCTCAGGGGCCATGGTCGGTTCGTCCTGGGCTGGCGAGGCCGCAGGCGAGGGCGCGAAGGCCCTCGCTAGGCCTGGGCGAGGGCCCTTGCAACCTCGCCGGCCACTGGCCTGGTGGCCCTCGCCTGGACCTCGCGACGGTCATCGCGGCTTCGGGGTTCTTGTCCAGGTGCCATATCATCGCCAGCCTCTTGTAGGCTTTCTTCAGATCATCGTCGCTCGCGTTCCTGTTGACCTTCAGTATGTTGTAGTAATCCACCCCCATCCTCACATTTCTTCAGATTCCTTCGCATGGAATATGTGCGAATATGTGATTTATACAGGTCGAAATCGTTGCCTTGTGATCGTGGAACAGCAAAATGATCGAAGGGATGGAAGATCAGAGACGGCCAATGTTCTAGGGTTTGATTTAATGGGGATCTGCGTGTGGCTGTCGGAGGAGAGGAAGATGAAGGGCCAGCGACCGTTGGATGGGTAACGAAAATTGGGGTTGAGAGGATCCGACGGTTAGGGAGAGAGCTTGGAGAGAGAAGGGCAAAATGTCGAGTGGGTCCAAGAAAGGTTCACGGGTTAAAAAAAGGAAAAAAAATCCAGAAAATATTAATTTTTTTAAAAAAATCCACGTGATACAAAAAATAATTAGAATAATAATAAATCCATGTGGGACGATTTACAGGAAATAGCACTCAATTGAACGATTTTCGTCGGAAGTGATACTTAAGTAAACGATTTTCTTCTGATGTGGTACTCAAGTAAACGAAAAAAAAAGTTACGGCTTTTAAGTGAGCGCAGTACAAAAGTTATGGCACTTATAGTATACTTATTCCGCATCATTTAAGGTGCACAGATCTGATTGAAGTGTTTGAAATAGCTTTGTTTCACATGTTGCCGTTTGAGCTATTCGATGATCTTCCTTTGAATTTTTAATTGCCGAGAATTGGAGTACAACCACGTCTACCTACATTGATTTGACCATTGCAACAGCCCAAAATGTGTTTTTATGCTCAATTAATATGTTTTAAACATCTTAGTTTTTGGCTTTTATTTTGGTTAAACCTTTATTCGATTCAGTTGATAGGCTTTTGTTGATATTAAACTGATGAAAAAAGTACACAATATCAAAAATAACTTCTTTTCCTCTTCTTTTTTGGTGGTTCAGTTTGGAGTTGGAGCAGGGTTCTACCAAGCAGCAACCAAAGTAATTAACTGATGTATAGTTAAGACCTTAAACTAAGGTTAGATTACAGGCCTTTCTTTTTTCTCTTAAATAAGATTTGTCTCCATCGCTCCCCTTCTTCCTTCATCTTCATCTTCATCTGTCTCCCACCGCTCTTGCTCTGTTTCGCTCTTCTCCTCATTTGCACTCAATTCTCTCATCGCTCTTGCTCTGTTTCACTCCTTCTCCGCACATCCGTTCTTCTTCCCCTTCGGCTTCTCGGCTACTTATTCTTCTTCTTCATTATCTTCTGCTCCTTTTCATCTCTCTCTCTCTCTCTCTCTCACTCAGTCTGTTATGATTGAATAACTGAGGTGTCTTGTCAGGGAAAATTAACAAAAAAAAAATATTGGAGAATCTCTTCGTTGTGGTGAGAAAACAAGAGATGGGTTCTTTGCTGCTTTTGTCTTGTTTTGTTTGCATCGGTGTTGGATTGGAATAAGGACAACCTTGGAGTCCTGATTTCAATGGAAAGCCGTCCTTCTTGGCACATATGCCGGATATTACCATGGTTCTTTTTCCTTTTTTTCTTTTTTTCTCAGATTGTGATTTGAAGTTTTTTGGTGTTTTACTCGGATGGGCTATACGTCTATAACAAGGGACGAGGTGCTCTCTTATTTAAGTTTGTCATCATTTTGGCAGTGTGGAAATTGATATGCATCTCCAATCTTTCCCTTAGAATTGCTTCATTGGACCGAGTGGTAAAAGTCACAAGACTATAAAAGAAAACTTCCAAATTAATTATAAAGGTCTTCTAAGGTTGTATTTAAGCATAATTACTCCTAGACAATAAGATACGTTTATATGAAAAGGAACATATGTGCTAGTTATACCCTCTGCAAGCTGAATCCCCAGATATTCTTTGAACCAATCATAGAGTTTAGTTAGCAAGATTTTTCGCTATATGATGTTTGGTAATGCTAATGATTCCGATTCTCAAATTTTCCGATTCTATTTTCGGGAATAGGTTTGGAGCATAAGCAAGAAAAAAAGTTGATTCTTTATTCGAGAATCACTTTCGAGAAATAAGATGAACAAAGTGAGAAAGCTACCACCGCCTACTTGAGAAAAAGGAAAATAAAAAAATAAAACAAAGATAAAATAAAAAATACTTTTCCAAAGAACATATAAAAAATGATTAAATCTTATAAAGAATAAATAATAATTTAAAAAATATAAAATATAAAAAGGTATGAACAAATTTTGAGTGTATGGCATGAAAGTGTTTTAGCAAAATCATTTTTATTAACAAATTATAAGAAATAAAAATTCCATGGTTTGATTAAATATAGAAGTGTTTAAGCAATACTGGTCGGGTATAGGTCGTTAGATTTGTACAGTCTAAGAATGGGTCAATACAAACATTCAAAATAATGACGAATAGAAAATTTTATTTAAGTTTTTTATCTCGATTTTTATTGAACCTATAAAAAGATATAAGAGCTAGTGAACTGATGCTTCTACTCTTAGCCTTGCGTAAGATTTATCCATAGTTGGTCGGTCTCCCACGGCATGGCTTCTCGCTTTTCATGAATGTGTCTCTCCTCTGACCAAATTCGACGTAGCACAGACCTAACTTGACCCACCCATTTGACACGTCTAGTTTCATATCAATTCATGGCAAAAATTTTGATCTATATTCATTTTATTAATGATACTATATAAGTTGACTTTATAGTGACAAGACGTAATTACTTGACTTAAATGAAAAAATCTGGGAAGAAAAATTGTTCCCAGGAGTAGAAATTTTGTGCAATCACCAAACGCATTGTTGTTCCAAGAATAAAAATTCTGTACAAATGCCAAACACATTCTAATTCTTTAAAACTCGTTAAGAAAAAATCAATTCTTAAAATTGATATTTTGGATCAGAATTATTGCCAAATACACCATTGATATGAGATTTTGATTTAAATCATCTCACCTACTCTTCTTATTTAACGATTTTGGTTATATAAGAATTCATCTAAAAAAGCATTTTAGCCTTACAGGTATCGCTGACTAAAATATTGGAGCATAAGCATGTTCCCGGTTATCAAATTACTGTTATGCTTTTATCGAACTTTAGCTATAATTTTTTTGGAAGATCGTCGGCACGAGTAAATAAGTTCGTATGTTAGCGACCTTACAGGTAAGTCTCTTTATGCAAATGCTTATAGCCAATGGTTTTGAGACATTAAAATTTATTCATTTTTATAGCTAATTTGTTATTATAGGGTGAGAATTTCATATTGAGCAGTTTTGTTCTCTTTTTTTTGACTGCATCTCTGTAGTTACTTTAAGAACGATAGCTGTTGCAAAACTGCAGAAAGATGGAAGCTCATCGCTTGATTCAATTTGTTGACTTAAAAGATTGCGATGGTGGGGCAACGTTGGCAAGAGGTGTGCAAGCCCTCGCCCAAGCCCTAATTAATTTTTATTTTTATTTTTTTAGTTTATTAGCTTATTATTTAAATTTAATTAATTTTTAAGTTTAGAAGTTCACGTGGACTCAATTTTTCAAAAAAATTGTTACGCCATATTACAAATTTATGTTAAAAGTAAAAGACTAAGAAGAGACAAAGAATTTAAGAAAAAAAAAAGAAAGAGAGGTGGAAACAAATATTAGTTTTGTCAAGTAAAGAGTAGCATTATTCCAAAAAGTGAACTAGTTTAAAATGTTAATAAAGAATGGAAAATGTTTAACTTACGTAGAAGTTCTAATCTCATAGTTACAATTGAAGTTACCTCTAACCTAACAATCATAATTGAGATTCAAATATAACGAATAGCTTACTCATAATGCTGCTTATATATTTTTAATACGGTGCAAGGAACGAGTTTAGGATTAGTACCTAATTGATGTTTGTCCATTGTGAATGGAGGAAAGGATGGAGACTTAGACGTTGGCGACGGTGACTGGTCAAGAAAAGGAACAATAAAATGCAAAGAATCATACGGCAATGTCAAATTGTATTTTTTGTGGGTCATCCATTCTATTACTCGATTGTTTATAAAAACATTGCTGTCTTGACTGAGGTGACCGACAAAAGTCGTCCTTACTTTTCTTTTTGGCCAGTGAAGGACTTGGAGTAATCACCTACCAAGCTTTTAGCTTCCCACACCACCCACACCACCCACCTGGGTGGCGCAGGTGGCGCCGTTGGTTCGCGCACTCTTTCTCGCGCAAAAGGTCGAGTGTTCGAATCCCAGGGGCGTCGCAGGGTGACTTACCCGGTGGCACATGTGTGGTGGCTAGCACGTGTTGCCCCCAGGTTTACCCCCCATGCTGCCGGCCGTGTGGGGGTTCCCTGGGTCATAAAAAAAAAAAAAGTTTTTAGCTTCCCACGAAATTGATTGGTCTTTAGTTAAGGCCTTAACCAAGGTTAGCTTACAAACAGGGAAATCGAACATGCGCTTTATTTTTAACTAAATTTTCATATTTGTCAAGTCCATATTTTAAACCCACCAACCAAAGACTTGATAAGGATGGAAATAAATAAATTCCAACTCAAAATAAACTCTCTTAAGTTAAGTAAGCCATCGGACGATGTCTCAATTAACAAACAAATCCAATAAGATTGCAAATACTGAATCATTCCAAAGCATGAGAAGACAAAGTGACCTTACTACTTGTTGCGTTGGATAATTTTGTCCTTATCTCTTGCTACTTTTTGCTAATATATAAAAAAATGAAAATGAGTATTCTAATATCCGCCTACATTTATATCACTTACATTATATTTGTTTGTATCCGTACATCACTATCATTAAGATATGGAAATAAATGTGATTGGCTCTGTTTAAGAACATTCCCCTGGGGTTCCCATCCACGCCAACTATATGCCAATCAATCACCAAATGCAGCAAAACCATACCGTTTAAGTAGAGACTTTAGGATATGACCAAAAAAAAAAAAAGTAGAGACTTTAGTTGGACCAAAAAAAAAAAAAAAGTAGAGACTTTAGACCCAAAAAAAAAAAAAAAAAGTAGAGACTATCTTGCGTGCCCTAAAAAACCTAAAAGAAAAATAGAGGCTATCTTTAAGTAAGAAGCTGTGCAGAATGCAACACGTATTTAGTCATTACAAAAAGAAATTATGCTTACTTAAAATCTCTATCTTGCAATTATTGAATATAGTAAAAAGTCATTTTTATGTTAACATTTTCTTTTTCTTAAAAAAAAAAAACAGATAATAGAATGCGCAAAACACTTATTCTCTGTAATAAAAACTTAAGCATACTAAAATCCAGGATTGATGCAGTTGGTTTGGTCTTATGGGATTTCCAACTCAAGAACCGGAAATCGATCACTCGGATCCCATAAAATGCGTACAAACTCCCCTAAGTTAGAGCCCATTACAGGCTGAGTTTCACTTGGTCACGAGGCTTGCATGATATTTCATGGATTCTCCGCACCTATGCTACTAAATTATTATTAAATTAAAAGAAGATGCTTACTCCTAGAAAATGCTAACTTTATATGGTAAACTTTTATATGCACCTATTTCACATACAGTAGGTAGTCATCCTTCTAATGGTCCTTATCAACTTAATTACAAAGAGTTCGTCCCTCTGGTTTTTTTATTTATTTATAAATTAGTCATAACCTTTTCAAACAATCAAATTAAATATACAGAAGGAGTAATCTTACATCTAACCTCACACTTATGATTCGCAAAAGAATTAAACAACTTCAAATTTTCCTTATGAACTGATTTTTTTTTCAATTTAAACGGATGATTTGAGGGGCTTTCCGTTAATAAATCTGTGAAAATTTGAAAGACAATAGATGAGCAAGACTTATTTTCAACCAATGCTCAACATAAATTAGATATAAAGGTCTAAGTTAGCCCAAGTCTAATATGTTAATAGGTAGAACGGTATCAAAATTGCTATTCTATATATCAATTAATGACACGACCGTTTTACGTTTTAGAGCTATTTCAACGTGTGAACCATTTCGAAAATTGAATTTTTTTTTTTATGTTCAATAAGCTTAATTATAATGCTACTTCTATAGTTTCAATATGATTTTATTGACCCACACAAAGAGCGGGTTTAGGACTAGTACCTAACCGATGTTTGTCCATTTGCGATGGAGGAAATGATGCATCACCAATGTTTGTCACATTAGCATGGAAAATAGGGTGGAGACATGTACATATTATGATGGTAACATGGGTCATCCATTTCAATTACTTGATCGTTCATATATTCATCATTCTTATCTTGATTGAGGCTATTGATAGCGGTATTTTGTAACTTTTTATGTTTGGCCAGGACTACATGGAGCAATTTGCTATGGTGGTTTCATCTAAGTTTTGACTAGTGTTTAGTTCCGGCCTTAACTAAGGTTACATTAGCGAACCTCGTAGGGCATACTAAAGGAATTGATATACTTCTATTCTGGTCTTTATTTTTAGTCTATAATTATTATATGAAAATATTGATGAAAATGTTTATATTATGATAAAGAATGAAGATATCTTTTCATGTATTTTCTCAAGTAGTATGGAAGTTCCAAGGGTCCTTACATGTCACGCGTTCCTCTAGTCTTTGTGAAACAGTACAAACGTGGCAACTCCATGCCACGTGGGGCATGACTAGTCCTTGTCCCATTCATATTTTTAATTTATTCTGAGGGCGATGATGGTTGAAGTTGAATCGTTTTGTTTTGCTACTTAAACAGCTGATGATCATCCGTTTTCTTCATCCCTTTATTTTTAATTAGTGGTTAATTTTAGTGAGACGCAAGGGTGTAAGTTAGCCCAAATCTAATGCACCAATAAGGAGAAAATTCTCAAAAATTGATGTTCATTATATAATCTTTACATT
Source organism: Rhodamnia argentea (assembly GCF_020921035.1). NCBI lineage: Eukaryota > Viridiplantae > Streptophyta > Magnoliopsida > Myrtales > Myrtaceae > Rhodamnia > Rhodamnia argentea. The sequence goes on along the minus strand of NC_063154.1, from coordinate 31,004,073 downwards.
GGCAAATCATCGAGATTTCCCGGCTCTTTAATGAAGTTTTCCGCTTGTCGCATCGAGTGCCGTCACTGCACCCCCAACTATTCTCATTTAATCTCTCAGTCACAATTACCCTAATTGCGGCAACCTTACGTGTGCTCAGATGCTTGTCCAGTAGCGGGGGACGATAAGACGGGGAGATGGACACTAGTTATGGTGTCTGGTCAAGTAAAGCAACACTAAAATGTAGAAAGGCCGTTCATTTCTAGAGGGGGGACTTGCCGTGTTACCAGTTACCATGAATGATAGCCCTTCTCTCCCTAAAACAATTTTTATTTTTTGGACGAGTTCTTGAATAGAGGATCGAGTTTAATGACGGCACAAAATTTTCATTTTCGAAACATAAATTTATTTAACAAGAGCATAAAATTATTACGATAATTGAAAGCTAGTGACTAGAGACTGACAAATGGCATCCAGGGATTGATGCACGCGACTGGTGAATAGTGGCTGGCATATGGTCATTGATGACGAGAAGAATTTTTTTGTTTATTTTTATTATAAAAACAAAAAAGTAGAAAAATTTTACTTGTTGTTTTTATTTCAAATCTACTTTTGAGTAAAAATTTATTCGAAAAATGAAAAAATAAAATTACCTTATTAAAAGAATTTTTATTTCAAATCTATTCTCAAGGAAACAAAAAAATAAACAGAATGATTATGCCACGTCGAACCTCCCACAACTACCCTCGATTACTCTCTCTTTCTCTTTCTTTTTATTTCCCTCTCCCACAACTACCCTTAGTTAAAGCAGTATTTCGAATATTTAGAGGTCTTCCATGAGCAGTTGAAGAAAGGACCTGGAGACTTGGACATCAGTGACGGTGACTGATCAAGGAACAACAAAATTGCAAAAAAAAATCATCCATTTCTATCCCTGGATGGAGGTGACCGACTTGTGCAGTGATCTCTTTGTATTTTTACCTTTTGGCGAGTGTGTACGTTGGGGCTGTCTGCTTACCATTCAACTTCCCAAGTGTAGCTCCAGCCTCCATCCATTCCCATCTTCTCTTTTTTCCCTAGTATTAAAACTCAGCCGTTTATTATAAACCAAAGCGTTTCAGGAAAATGTTGCTGATTTTTTTCGCTCCTGTCTTTCGAAAACGAGAGAAAAATTAGGTTCGTAAATGATGAAAACCCCGCATATCTTTACTTGTCAATAATTGCATGTTTTTGGAAAATTTTAAAACTGATTTGGGATGACTGCAATATTTGAAAAGTGACTGTTAAAAGTGAAAGACTCCAAATAGACCCAAACATTTGAAAGGAAAGGGGGAAACTTCAATCGGAATGAGAGACCAGGAAAATAAAGAATGGCAAAGTTTAATTTAAGTAGAAGTTTTGACCTAACAATTCTAACTGAAGTTAGGTTGACATTCTAATCTATAAATTTGCTTAATTATAATGTTACTTTTATATTTTAAATACGATCTCGTTGATCCGTGCAAGGAGTAGGTTTAGGACTAGTAACTAATCAAAGGTTGTCCATTAACAGTGGAGGGCAAGCTGAGTGGATGGATTATGACTAGCATATTAGCAATGGAAAAAGGACTAAAGGACTATTTGCGGTGGCAAATGATGAAATGATAGATAATTCATTAATATCTGTCCATTAAAGGTGGAGGAAAGGATGGAGGCATAGACATTGATGGTAGTGACTGGTCCACTAAAAGAATAATAATGCAGAAAATCATCAATTTTCTATGCCCAAGGAATTGACTGGTGTTTTGTTAAGGTTAAACTAAGGTTAGGTTTAGGAGCTCCACCCATCTCCTATTTCTTCCTCGTGGTTTGAGCCTATGCTGGAAAATGATATATTCCATATCCATTGACTGGTATTTATGACTTGATTGTCATATTTTCCAATTGATCACTTAAGTATAATAATTTTAAATGCTGAAAATTGGAATGTGACATGACACTTGAGATAAAACACTTTTAAAAAGTTATGGCAATTAATCGATGATTTAAGTATATTGTGTCACAATTTTTTGTTTTGTCGAATCGTGTTACACATGTTGCCCTATTGATTTGAGTTTTTGGTCAGTTTCGAGTTGCAGCAGTGTTCTACCAAGCAGCAACCTAAGTAATTAACTGATGTTTAGTTAAGATATTAACTAAGGTTAGATTAGAGGCCTTTCCTTTTTTCGCTAAAATAGATTTGTCTTCGTCGCTCCCCTTCCTTCATCCTCATCTGCACTCAAAATCTCTTGGCCTTCTTCGACTCCCATCGTTCTTGCTCTGTTTCGCTCTTCTCCTCATGTGCCCTCAAATCTCTGTTTCGTTCTTGCTCCCTTTCCTGCATCCTCATTTTTTTTAACTGAAATCCCTTGGCCTTCTTCGTCTCCCATCCACCGTTCTTGCTCTGTTTCGCTCTTCTCCTCATTTGCACTCAATTCTCTGTTTCTTTCTTGCTACCCTTCCTTCTCCCATCGCCCTTGCTCTGTTTCCCTCTTCTCCTCCGCACAACCATTCTTCTTCCTCCTCGGCTGCTTCTTCTTCTTCTTCTTCTTCTTCATTATCTGCTGCTCCTTTTCATCACATCACTCTCTCTATTTTCGCGCTCTTTGTTTCTCGGACAAAAAATCAAAGAAAAATGTCTGCCGATTCTGCCGTTTCAATTGCATGGGATGTCTTCAAGATCGTGTTTGTTCCCATCAAGCGTCGATTCGAATACGTCATGTGCTCCACGAGATACGCCGGCGATCTTCGGAAGGAAGTCAAGAATCTGGAGTACGAGATTGCGAGGGTCCGCAATGCTGCGGAAGAGGCCACAAACAATCTTCGGAAAACCCACGAATGGGTCGAAAAGTTTCTGGCAAGTGCTGAGGCGGCCTTGAGGGAGGCGCAAGGCCTGTTGGGCGAATTTGAACAGGCGAGCAAGACATGCTGCCGTGGGACTCTTCCCGACCCCAATTTTCGCTATCAGTTCAGCAGGAAGGCCAAGCACATGACCGATGACATTAAGAATCTCATTCTAGCAAACAGTAACAAGGAGATCTCCTTCAGCGGTCCTGCCAGGAGAGAAGGCAATGATGCGACGGCCTCCGTTTTATCTACCTCGATGTCCGTTAAACTTAGGGACCATGGCGTCTTCGAATCCAGAGCTTCGATGATACGGAACATCATGGACGCTCTTGCTGACAACAGCAAGAGCGTGGTCGGGGTTTACGGGATGGGCGGGGTGGGCAAGTCCACCCTTTTGGAGGATGTCAAAAGGATACTAATCGAAGAGAGGTCGTTTGATTGGGTCGCTAAGGCCGACGTGTCGAAAAATCCAAACATCCATACGATTCAAGGAGATATTGCAGCCTGCTTGAAACTCACTGACATAAAGAAGGAAGAAACGATCAGCGCACGAGCGGAGCTTCTGCGCGAGAGGTTGGAAAAGGAGGGGAGGGAGAAGAAGAAGGTGCTCATAATACTGGACAACCTGTGGGAGAAGCTGGACTTGAAATTAGTCGGCATTCCTTGCGGACATGACAACAAAGCCATAGGATGCAAGTTGTTGTTGACGTCGAGAGATCAACGTCTTTTGCAAAGGGAAATGGGCTGCGACAGGGAGTTCCTCCTTGGTGGGCTGGACAAGGAAGAGGCAAGAGCTTTGTTTGAGAGGACGGTGGGAGACAAAGTTCACGATAACGAGTTCCAGCCCTGGGTGGAAGCAGCACTCCGTAGATGTGCAGGCGTGCCTTTCCTCATTGTTGCAATGGGGAAACTTCTTAAATACGCTGCTTTATATGAATGGAGGGACACTTTGAAAAAAATCGAGAAGTTTAACCATAGAGAAATCAATGGTTTGATAGATCAGATGCTGCAATGGAGTTATGATAGATTAGAAGGGGAGGCAAAGTCATTATTACGACTCTGTGTTGTTTACAGTGTCTCCAAGCCCTCTCTTGAAAACTTGGTGAGGTACGGCTTCGGTTTGGGGTTATTTCAACAAGTTAGCAGCATGGAAGAAGCTAGAGATAGGTTGCACACACAGATCCGTGCTCTTCAGGCCTCCGCCCTTCTGTTAGATAGCGAAGACATTGGTGGTTTCAAGATACATGACTTAGTTTGCGAGTTTGTTGCCTTGGTCTCTTCGAGAGATCACCACCCTCTTCTCGTGTTGGAAGATCCAGTTAAGTCACTAACAGAGTTGCCGGAGGACAAGCTCGAAAGTTGTGAGGCGATGTGCTTTCCCAATATGAAGGAGCTTTCGCAAGAATTAAATTGCCCCGAATTGCGCATTCTTCTGCTGTCCACAAAGGACGATTCTCTTCATATCCCAGATTCATATTTCAACTCTATGAGGAATCTTATGGTCTTAAATCTTACTAGCATACGTCTCACTTGCTCTCCTTCGCCATTTCAATTCTTGTCAAACTTACACACCCTATGTTTTCAGAATTGTTCATTTGAGGATGTGGCCATTCTTGGCAATCTAAAGGGGTTACATATTCTCAGCATTGTGGACTCCGAAATCCAGCGATTGCCGAAAGAAATTGGGCAACTGGTAGAGCTCAGGTCGTTAGACTTGAGCCGTTGTCCAAAACTTGAGATTATTGAACCGGGTGTACTTCAAAGCTTGACCAACTTAGAGGAGTTGTACTTGAAGCAAAGCTTTCATCATTGGAGTGCAGGGGAGCAAACTCAACCAACTAATGCAAGTCTGAGTGAGTTGAATCACATGAAGAAACTATGCACTCTGCATGTGTCCATTCCCGATCCGAGGGTGCTCCCGGACGATCTATACGTTGAGAAATTAACCAAGTACGAAATCCGAATAGGTAAAGAGTGGCGCTGGTGGAAGGATTGCAATGGATCGAGGACATTGGAGCTCATCAACTTGGAGAAGATATACCACAACCATATCTCCATCAAGTCCTTCAAGACGTTAAAAGTAGTACGAGTTGAAGGTTGCGACAAGATGGAAGTTCTGTTTCCTTGTTCGGTGGTGAGACAACTTCCACATTTAGAAAAGATCGAAGTTGTCGATTGCGAATTAATGCGGGGGATTGTAGAAGCTGATGATGATCGTGGTAAACTTGAGTTGCCTAAGTTGCGTGTATTGAAATTGTGTGGGTTGCCAAATATCGCTAGTTTTTTCTCAACGGGGTCGTCTCCTTCGAGGAGTACATCAGACGACCAAGTGGGCACTCAAATTGCATTCTTCAACGGACAACAGGTAACTTTCTATTAAAAGAGTATTAATTATTTATTAATTTTTCCTTCTTGATGTAACGCATAGTATGATGCTTATTCGTTTTGTTATTTTCAGTTTATTTTCTTCATAATTACCTTGTCTATTCCTGCCTTCCCTGTGATTACATTAAGGCAAAATCTTCCGTTTCTCCAAATTGAGTAGAAATCCAACTAATCGAATGAAATCCATATAAGTTTTATTTGTGATAGGTTCCGAGCTATTTTAAATTTACATTCTGCGAGCATATCAATATTAATAGGGTTTCATAGAGCATAATTGAAGGGAATGTTTTTGGCATTAACGTAATTTCATAAGTAAAGTTATTTGTACTCTTTCGAAATGGATTCCATTGAATTTATTTACTAAACTTTGTTATTATCCCCAAAATGTAAAATGTAGGTGACTCTTAAAAACCAATACGAAGAATGGGAAGGAGGACCGGGTTTTCAACTAAAAGCAACTATACTAACCTAATTGATGGCCATTTTTTTTTTTTGTGTATTGTGCTTAAATAAACACTTAGTCATTGCATAGCCCCATAATTATATGAGCACAGAATTTCGTGCATGTTCATGCACGCTTACAGTATGGATAGATGTACTTGTACGGACTTTTGGCATTTGATATCCTGTTTAAATCGGTGGGGCCCAAGACTCATGCAATATGATTGTTTCTTTGTCAGTGAAGAATCATGGAAATACAATTTGTGGGCCCTACACGGTCTTATGTCTGAGTGCTAGTACTTCTCCTTCGACCCTGGGCAAGCATTGCATATTTCGTTGATTTTCTTAGACCGTTTGCTCATTTTATTCTTTTTCTTTTTTTTTTGGCTTTTTGTGCAACTCAATAATTCCCCTCACCCCTTGGTACTCATCTATATTTACATCTTGGAAGTTCATGAATTCGAGATTTAACTAAATCACCAATTTCATGAACGAATTCTGCAGGTTGCCTTTCCAAGTTTGGAGACATTACAAGTCTATGTCTTGGGCAATCCCAAGTTTATGTTTTCCCCATCCATGGTTAAATCTCTTGCACAACCGAGAACACTAAGGGTAAACGGTTGCAAGAAGATGGAGGCGATCATCATGGAAGAAGAAGGATTGGGGGTGGAAATATCAGAAACTCTGTCATTCCCGATGTTGACCAATTTAAGCTTATATCATTTGAAAAGTCTTATGTGTTTCGCTAACGTTAAGTGTAAGATTGATTTATTCTTTCATCATTGTAGATCTTCTAGTAGATATATTCATCTACGCAATACAAATGATGACATTCTTTTCATCCAATGGAAAATCAATGACGGGTTCACGAGAAACTCGAAGTCCGGACCGTGTCAAATCACGCTGCTCTGCACTCTTCAGTCAAGAGGTAGGTGATCAAATATACCCGAGACAAAGCATAACCAAAATAAAAACTAATGAAATTGCTTACAAAGTGTACTTTGATTGAAATAATTGAAAAGAGAATTATTAGAAACAATGCACTTCGGGCCCTTAATCGAAGTGATGTCTGCTTCGGGCCCTTATTTAAGAAAATGAGCCCACTTTATGCCCTTAATTGAAACTATATCCGCTTCAGGCCCTTATTTGAGAAAATGAGCCCACTTCAGGCCCTTATCCACGTTTCTATTGATTTTATTTGACATGATTGTCTTTTTAAGCATTATTCTATTTATTTATTTCTACTTTCTAGTACGCATGGTTGCATCTTGCCTGCCGTTGTTGTTAATGAAGATAAAGCTCTTCTCAAAATTGGCCGTTTATCTCGAGACATTTGAAATAATCCATGAACGACAATTCAATTGCTGTCGGCATCGTATCGCAACTGAAAATAACGAAAGAGTAGAAAATGTGCAAAAATAAAATAAACGAAAATAAAGGGCAATTACGAAAAGTCAAACCATGGGGGTGCAATGGCGGTGTAGAGCACATATAGGCCCGGCTTAAAATTGCAAATCGCGACTTCCTAAATTGACTAATTAATGAGTCAATTCCCATGGTCGCTAATCCACTAACTAACTCGCTCACATCGCCGTACGAACCGGGTCTTCGGGTCATCAATTTTCCAATCTCTTCCACGCGCACGGGAAAGACTAGAAACTAGAAACCACATTAGTATGGTGATTTCCTTAGTACGTTTTTTAATTTATTTTATTGTTTCTTTTTCTTTTTGTGCAACTCAATAATTCCCCTCGCTCCTTGGTACTCATCTATATTTACATCTTGGAAGTTCTTGAATTCGAGATTTAACTAAATCACCAATTTCATGAACGAATTCCGCGAGTTGCCTTTCCAAGTTTGGAGACATTAGAAGTCCGGGGCATGCGCAATCCCGAGTTCATGTTTTCCCCATCCATGGTTAAATCCCTCACACAACCGAGAAAGCTAAGTGTAAACATTTGCAAGAAGATGGAGGCGATCATTACGGAGGAAGAAGGGTTGGGAGTGGAAATATCAGAAACTCTGACATTTCCTATGTTAGTCGATTTATCCTTACGAAATTCAAAAAGTTTAAAGTGCTTCTCTCACAGTAAGTGTAAGATTGATTTATTCTTTTCATCATTGAAGATCATTGCATAGATGGATTCATCCATGGAATACTAATGCCCACAATTCTTTTCATCCAATGAAAAATTGACAACAGGTTCACCAGAAAATCGGAGTCGGGACCGCATCCAATCCAATGTGCTTTTCAATCGAGAGGTACGAGATTAACCAGAAGCTAAAGTATAGCCAAAATTAAAACTAAGCAAAGTTAATTGCAATCTTTACTTTGATTGAAATATCTCACAACAAAATCAGTGGCACACAAGCATAAGTATTCAGAGTTGCCGACATATACGAGTTGGAATTTATTACCGTTAATTTCCTGGTCGAAGGAAGCTTTACTCTCCCTTGGCCCTAGGTGCACCAGCAGAAGGAATCTGCCCGTCAGCAAAGAGTCATGGAAATTTTAGTCGTGGGTCCCACATGCTTGTTGGGGATGACAATAGTCCAAATTAACGAAACACAAAAAAGTCAAAACTTCTTGTATGGATGGGAGCGATGGATGGGTGAAGGATTTTCTAGAGTTTTAGCAATGATCCTTTGGAAAAACAGAAAATAAAGCTTTCCATGGTAGAGCAGGGACAATTGGGTCTTTTCACCGAAAGTTATATGAGCTTACCTTACATGAAGTAATTTACCTTGAAAGCTTTATTTTCCTTTCGCTTTATGGGTGACTAGTTTTCGTTATCACTGGAAAATTGATGGTCGAGTTCATTAGTTGTCTTTTGGGGTCATATAATTGCATTTTGTATTGTAAATTAGCTTTTGTTTATCATAAATTTTTGTGATGGAAAAAATTATCTAAAGGTTGTAAACTATCTTGCTTGTAAATTTTCTTCAGTGACCCATTATGATAACTTGCTATAAGCACATAAATTTCATGCCCGTCCTTTGTAATTGTAAATTCTATTGTTGATGGGTCCATTCGTTAGGTTTCATTTCCATTCTTGGAGTCCTTGACAATAGAAGGACTTCCCAATTTAAATGAGATATGGAGCGATGAATCTCCACTAGAGTCGAGCAATCTCCGATCTCTCAAAGTGGTGCAGTGCGAATCTCTCTCAAAGGTTATCAGCTCCAAATCGTTGGTAAAGCTCCACAAGTTGCAAACTTTAAGAATCAATGATTGCAGTTTGGTGCAAGAAATTTTTTACCTTGAAGGACCAAGCGCCAATGGAGATGTTGAGACTCTGTCAGAGTTAACCACCTTGGAATTGAATAAGTTGGGGAGCTTGAGGCACATATGGCAGGAGAATCCTAGTGGAATAGTGAGTTTTCATAAATTAAAGGAGTTTAAGTTGGATGGCTGTGACAACCTTGAGTTTATATTTTTTCCATCCATGGTGAAATCTCTCGCACAACCGAGAGATCTAACGGTAGCAAATTGCAAGAAGATGGAGACGATCATTGCGGAGGAAGAAGGGCTGGGAATGGAAATATCAAAAACTTTGACATTCTCAATGTTAACCAATTTACTCTTACGGCGTTTGGAAAGCTTGAAGTGCTTCTCTCGCAGAAAGTGTAAGATCAGTTTTTTCTGTTTTATCACTAAAGATTTTCGTGTAGATAGATTTATCCTCGAAATACAAATGATGACATTCTTTTCATCCAATGACAAACCAATGACGGGTTCACGAGAAGCTCAGAGTCGGGACCGTGTCAACTCACACTCTGCTGCACTCTTCGGTGGAGAGGTATGTGATTACGTTACATCAAATTAGATGCACGAGACAAAGCATAGCAAAAGCTCAACCCATAGTTAGAAGCATCATGCCAAGATGCTGTCGCTACTCGAGCGTATGAAATGGCAAATTTTTCTTTTTTGTGCTGGTGTATGAACCGGCAATTGAGATGCAATAGATCTTAACATTCATAATATGGATAATTAATCATTTTATATGTTTAACCTTTATCACATCCAAATCCGACTTAGAGAAGTGTCACAAGCACTATGTAATAGAAAATAGTTTGAATACAAAATTAATAAATTAGATCATGACAACAACAATTAATGGCAGAAACTGAGGGCGATTGTTTATGGTACATTAAATTCCAGACTAGTAGGTGGAGACGTAGTTAACTGTTTAACTAGCTTTAGTGGTGACATTTAAGAAGAGATCCCCTAAAACAAAGCAAATTCCACATGTTAAGTTGGTCATTAATAGTAATTTACTAACATTAAACTGAATTGGTAAACTAATGATAAACAATTGCCTAGTTAAGAAGAAAAGCTCACGGCTATGGTTTACATGGGAAAAAATTGCAGTGGAGTGGAGCGTTTTAGTTGAGTAGACAAGATTGCCCTTTTATAATATGCTAACCTAATTGATGCACATTTTTTTTTTTTGGTTGTGCTTAAATAAGCGCTTATTCATTGCATAGGCCCCACAATTGTAAGAGCACAAAATTTCGTGCGTGCTCATGCATGCGAGTGGTATGGATAGATATGCTTGTATGGACTTTGGGCATTTGATATCCCGTTTAAATCGGTGGGGCCCAAGACTCCTGCAATATAGTTTCCTCATCGGTAAGGAATCATGGAAATACAATTTGTGAGCCCTACGCGCTCTTAATGTCTTGAGTACTAGTACTTCTCATTACACACTGGCCAAGCATCGCATATTTCGCTGGGTTCCCTTCCTTTATTCTACGGATGGAATACGATTGGCTCACTAATCAAATTAAGCTCTGCATTGCAACTTCTTTACCATAGAAAGACTGGAAACTATAAAACACATTAGTATGGTGATTTTCTTAGTATTTTTTTAAATTTATTTTATTCTTTTTTTTTTCTTTTTGTGCAACTCAGTAATTCCCCCACCCCTTGGTACTCATTTATATTTACATCTTGGAAGTTCATGAATTCTAGATTTAACTAAATCACCGATTTCATGAACGAATTCCGCAGGTTGCCTTTCCAAGTTTGGCGATATTAGAAGTTAGTGGCTTGGGCAATCCCGAGTTTTTGTTTTCCCCATCCATGGTTAAATCCCTTGCAAAACTGAGAAATCTAACGGTAAGTGATTGCAAGAAGATGGAGGCAATTATTACGGAGGAAGAAGGATTGGGAGTGGAAATATCAGAAACTCTGTCATTTCCAATGTTAACTAACTTGCGCTTAACTAACTTGGGAGGTTTGACGTGCTTCTCTAGCGAAAAAGGTAAGATTTATCTTTTGTTTTTATCATCAAAGATCTTCGCCTAGATGGATTTATCTCTGGAATACAAATTTTAATAATTCTTTTTCATCCAATGAAAAATCGATGACGGGTTCACAAGTAGGTCGGAGTCGGGATCACGTCCAATCACGCTCCAGTGTGCTTTTCAACCAAGAGGTACGTGATTAACTAGAAGCTAAAGCATAGTCAAAATTAAAACTATCTAAATTTACTTACAATCTTTACTTCGGTTGAAATATCTCACAAGAAAATTACTAGCACACAAGCATAAGTATTCAGGGTTGCCGCGGACATGTGCGGGTTGCAATTACTTACCGTTAATTTCCTGGTCGAAGGAAGCTTTACTCTCCCCTGGCCCCAGGGGACGAATCTTTACTTCAGTAGAACGAATCTGAGCCCACTCCCCGTCAATAAAGAGCCGTGGAAATTTTAGTCATGGGTCCCACATGCTAGTGTGCCTGAGTACTTGACTTGTCCTCTTTGTGGCATAATCATTCATTTTTCTAGAGTTATAGCAAGGAACCTTTGGAAAAACAGAAAATAAAGCTTTCCATTGTGGAGCAGGGACAATTGGGTCTTTTCACCTAAAAATGTGATGGTCTCAGACATGTAGGCTGCGAATTTAGACTCACCCTTAAAACTTATCGTTTGGATGGAAGCGATGGGTGAAGGCCCAAGAAGAGTAAACCTTCCTGTTTAGATTGCGAGCAAACTTTACAGATGAAAGATTTTCTGGAGTTATAGCAATGAACCTTTGGAAAAGGCTAGTTACGCTTTACACAAAAATAAAATAAAATAAAATAAAAATAAAAATAAAGCTTTCCATTGTAAATAGGGACAATTGATTTTTTCTTAACCCTAAATGTTTTGGTCTCAAACACGCAAGCTGCAGATTTATACTTACTCTTAAAGAAAATTTAAAGAGAATTAGGCATATTTATTTATGTCCGAGTGTGGAATGATGCAAATAAGATTTGTATGTTTGACCCTATCTATCCCTTTTCCATTTGCTTTCTCTTAGCCTCACTTTTAGGCATTCGGTAGTAGATAAAATCACACCTTTTCTTTCTAATTGCTAATATTCTTCCTCAGGCTATCCTCGGCTGCATTTTTTTTTTACCACGTCAATTCAGTGACTTCTAAGTTCGAACGTTTATTAATGATTACCCTTTTGAGGTGGTACTTTGATTAAAATAATTTAAAAGAGAATGAATAGCATATAAGAATAAGCGTTGAGAGTTTCCAACCAGTATGAGTTGCAAATTTCTTACTTTTAACTTCTCTATAAATTGTTTCCATAAAGACGGTTGAACATCTCTAATGGTACTTGCACACATATATATACACATTGAAAGCAATTGAAAAAACACTAAAGAGGAAAGCGAGCAGTAAGGTTCAAGAGCTCGAAGGAAACTTTACTTTCTCTTAATGTACTTCATTTGTACTTACAAGACGCGCACATGACTTCATTTGCACTTAGGAGATCTCACCTTTTTTTTTTCCCTGATCGAAGGAAGCTTTACACTCTCTTACTTGCACCAGCAAAAGGAAATCACTCATTTTAGTACGGTGATTTTCTTAGTATGTTTTTTTAATTTATTTTATTCTCTCTTTTTTTCTTTTTTCTTTGTTCTTTTTTTGTCTGGTGTATGAAATGGCAATTGAGATGCAATAGATCTTAACATTTATAATATGGATAATTAATCATTTTATATATTTAACCTTTGTCACATCGAAATCCGACTTAGAGAAGTGTCACAAGCACTATGTAATAGAAAATATTTTGAATACAAAATTGATAAATTAGATCATGACAATAACAATTAATGGCAAAAATTGAGGGCGATTATTTATAGTAATATTAAATTCCCGACTAGCAAGTGGAGACGTAGTTAACTGTTTAACTAGCTTTAGTAGTGTCATTTAATAAGAGATCCTTTAAAACAAAGCAAATTCCACTTGTTAAGTTGGTCATTAATTGTAATTTACTAACATTAAACTAAATTGGTAAACTAATGATAAAGAATTGCCCAGTTAACAAGAAAAGCTCACGGCTATAGTTTATACGGGAAAAAATTGCAGTGGAGTGGAGCGTTTTAGTTGCGTAGACTAGATTGCCCTTTTATAATTACATGATTATCACCGAAGTTGACGGTGGGGCTTTGCCTTTTTTGCTTTTTTTTCTCTTTTTTTTTTCATTGTAATCTTGTCGGCGTTGACGATACTCCAATGAACGTAACACAAAGAAGTGAAATTTGTTGTATGGATGGAAGTGAAGGGTGATGATGCGGCAGACTAAGGATTTTCTTATAGTAATGAACGTTTGGAAAAGACTAGTTATTCTTTACAAAAAATAATTAAAAATAAAAATAAAAATAAAAACAGAAAACAAAGCTTTCCACAGGATTGTGGTTCCAGCGGAAGTGGAAGAACATTTCACTGGAAAATGAAAAAGATTAATTTACGGGCTGGTCCATTCTAACTAAACTAAAAGCAAGATAGGTCATTCACCTGAAATGTTGTTAGTCTGTGAAAATGGGCCGTCCCACAAGATTAATACGTTGGCTCTCCTAGATAATTTTAATCTCCTATAATGAGTTCGTAAAATCTTCAACCATTTGATGCAAGTGTGTGTATGATATGTCACGATATCTAACTATTGGACTTTCTAGGACTGACAAAAGATCAATGAATTTTAAAGGGAAAACTAAATCGAATTAAGTATAGTTCTTTCAAGTGTGGAATGATGCAAGTAAGATTTGTTCGTTTGACCATTGTAATTCCTTTTTAAATTGCTTCAGAGTGATATAATATTGATTTTAGGCATTCGGTAGTGGATAAAATCACGCCTTTTCTTTCTAATTGCTAATATTCTTCCTCAAGCTATCCTCAGCTGCATTTTTCTTTTACCACGTCAATCCATTGACTTCTAAGTTCTAATGTTAGCTACCCTTTTGAAGCGGTTCTTGTTTCTCTAAATAAATTCTTCCTCATCTGTAAGTAAATTAACAATTGCTACACACATTAGCTAATTCATTATTTTAGGGAAGTAACTAAATTGAAGAGAGGGAGAGATTTTATTTAAATTTGGAATTCATGGGAGACTAATGTGATTATATGATTGTTATATGAGCATATCCAAATTACTATTTTGTCCATTGTCAATAGATAATTGAAAAAAAATTGGCCAGTCAGTCAGGGAAAGCGCGTGGCTTTTATAATGGTGGGATAATCAATGAAACTGATGGTGGGTCCCAAGATGCATAAGTTGTGGGTCCCACAAGGTAGTGCGTCTGATCTCAAGTGTTCTTCTTCCCAGTTGGGGCATGCTTTTTCATATAGAGGGAGAAAAGTACTGCTCAACTCGTAAAATCATTTCTGAAGAAGTTCTTTAGATGCAATAAAACTGGCTCATTAATCAAGTTAAGCTCTGCATTGCAAGTTCATTACCAAAGGAAAGACTGGATATTAGAAACGACATTAGCAGGGTGATTTTTTTACTCCGTTTCTTTATTTTATTTTATTTTCCTTTTGTATTACCTAATAATCCCCCTCTCCCCTTCGGACTCATCTAAATTTACATCTTGGAAGTCCATAAATTCATAATTAAACAGAATCACTTATTTCGTAAGTGAATACCGCAGGTTGCCTTTCCGAGATTGGAATTTTTATATATCGAAGGCTTGGATAACCTCGGGTTTTTGTTTTTCCCATCCATGGTTAAATCTCTCGCGCAACTGAGGATTCTAACCATACGGCATTGCAAGAGGATGGAGGCGGTCATTATGCTGGAAGAAGGGTTGGGAATGGAAACATCGAAAACTACGGCATTCTCGACGTTAACCGATTTGTCCTTAGAACATTTGGAAAATTTAATGTGCTTTTCTCACGGTAAGTGTAAGATTGATTTATTGTTTTCATCACTAAAGATTTTCTTGTAGATATATTCATTGTGGCAATACAAACGATGACATTCTTTTCGTCCAATGAAAAATCAACGACAGGTTCACGAGAAACTCGAAGTCGGGACCGCGTCAAATCAAGCTCCTCTGCACTCTCCAGTCAAGAGGTAGGCAATCAAATATACCTAAGACAAAGCATAGCCAAAATAAAAACTAACTAAACTGCTTACAAAGTGTACTTCGATTAAAATAATTTAAAAAAGAGAATGAGTAGCATATAAGAATAAGTGTTGAGAGTTTCCAACAAGTATGAGTTGCAAATTTCTTACTTTTAATTTCTCTAGAAATTGTTTTCATAAAGACGGTTGAACATCTCTAATGGTACGAGCACACATATATATATGCATTGAAGGCAATTGAAAAAACAATTGAGAGGAAAGCAAGGAGTAAGGTTCAAGAGTTCGAAGGAAGCTTTACTCTCTCTTCAATTTACTTCATTTGCACTTACAAGGCGCGCACTTGACTTCATTTGCACTTAGGAGATCTCACTCTCTTTTTTCCCGATCGAGGGAAGCTTTGCCCTCTCTTAATTGCACCAGCAAAAGGAAACCACTCATTTTAGTTTTTACATGAACTACAAGACCATTCTTATGAAACCGTTGTTAAATAAATAATATACATTTCGCAAATCAGCCATTTCGGTTGAGTCATCCGACTCGTCCAACATTGATAAAAGATCAATGAATTTTAAAGGGAAAATTCAATCGATTTAAGTGTATCTAGTTATTTCAAGTGTGAAATGATGCAAGTAAGATTTGTTCTTTTGAACCAAGTAATCTTTTTTAATTGCTTTCTCTTAGACTAATGTGATTATATGATTGTTATACGAGCATATCCAGATTACTATTTTGTTCACTATCAACAGAATCTGGTCGGAATAGAATTCCTACTCTTTTATTTGTTTCTAGTAATTCAAATAGCCTACCCTTCCCGTCCTAGAGTCATACACATCGGTATGGAGATGTTTTGCTAACTTTTTTATTTTATTTTATTTTTCCTTTTGTGCGACTTCAAACAGAACACCAATTTTGTGAATCCGTAATTTAGATCTTGACACACATCCGTGTTTACATCTTGGAAGTTCATGAATTCGTAATTTAATTGAATTTCCAATTTCGTGAGGGAATATTTGTAGGTTGCTTTGCCTAGCTTGAAGATATTGGATATCAATGGCATGGATAACATCCAGATGATATGAGACAATCAAGATGTTACGGAATCTTTCCCCAAGCTAAAATCGCTTTATGTGGATGAATGCAATAAGTTTGTGACCGTTGTTCCTTCTTTCATTCTAGGATGGCTCAAGAGCCTGGAAAGTTTGAAGGCAAAAGCATGTGTTTCACTTGAAGTTGTTCTTGAACTTCAGCCACTAATTCCTCTAGATGGACAGCCTGTTGCTCTTCCGTTAAAAGAGGCGACGGTATCGGGATTACCAAAGCTAAAGTGTGTATGGGATAAGGAACTCCACCATCAAGTTAAATTCTAGCATCTACTTTATGTTAGCGTTTCCCTCTGCAAGAGCCTCACCTCTCTGTTTCCAGTGTTGATATTTAGAGATCTAACCCAACTTGAAGAGTTGGAGATCCGTGAATGTGGCATTGCAGAACTCATCGAGAAGGAAGGAGTACCGGTTCCCAGGTTTAAATTCCCGAAGTTAACCTCCCTCCAGCCTGAGCATCCGACGGAGTTTACGTGCCTCTACACCGGAGCACATACTTCCCATTGGCCGGCATTAAAGACCTTGAGGATGGATGGCTGTAACAAAGGAGAGATATTTGCTTCCCAATTTGAGAATGAGATACGATTGTCATAAACAGCCTCTCTTCTTGATAGAAAAGGGACGACCTAAGATTATTTGTTTAGCTTCCATGGTGAATATTTGAAGTGATTGTTAACGTCAAAGCCAAGAATCTCATAAAAGTAGCTCTAAAATCGAGGATGTAAACTGGACAACTTTCTTTGAATCCTTAGACATATTACGAAATTGAAACATCATATGTTCTTCAAGTGTTGACCAAACA
Source organism: Rhodamnia argentea (assembly GCF_020921035.1). NCBI lineage: Eukaryota > Viridiplantae > Streptophyta > Magnoliopsida > Myrtales > Myrtaceae > Rhodamnia > Rhodamnia argentea. The sequence continues at coordinate 30,987,135 of NC_063154.1, read as the reverse complement.
TTCTTGTCCATGTCTGACGTACCAAATGCATACTCATCGAACCCTTAAAAAAAAAAAAGGCCAATTCCGATGACTTAGCTCTTTCTTAAGAACCGCAAAGATTGCAAACACGTGGCATGTGGTGTGATCTTACCATGGCACGAAGTGTGTTGTCTAATTTGAATCCCATACAGATATTGATATTATGGTAAAAACGGAAAGATGGGACATTGCCATTAATATTAACAACTGAAATTCATGCAATTGTGGCTGTTATTGATGCAAATGTTATTTTCACAATGGATATATCTATAGAAAGATGAATGTACGGAGTTACTTAAGTTTAAATATGGATACAAGTCAAATATAAAATATAAGTGACAGTGTTTGTTTCATTAGGGCACATATCTTTCCGTTGAGTCACAAGAGATTAGATATTCTTTTTTTTTTTAGATACAATATCCTAAATTGTACGATATGTAGGACGTATACCATAATACATGAATACTTTTTCAACTAAGCTGACTTTAGGTTCCGATTTGACTATTTTTTTTCGGGGTGCATTCCCTGGTCTCCAAGAGTTGATTATTCACGACTAAAGTCATAATACCCCAGTACTCTTTTAAATTAGCTGGCTTTAACTTCTGATTTGATTATTCTCTCAGCTCACATTCCCCAGTCTCCAAGAGGTCAAATTGGATTTATACGAACCGATGGAGATATGGCATGGGGATTTTCATGATGAGGAATTCTTCTGCAACCTTAGAGTTCTTGAGCTTCGTTATCTCTCCAGGAATCTGCAACATCCACAAGTCGTTTTATTGAGAGTTTAACCAACTTGGAAAATCTAGTCGTACGTGAATCTTATCTAGAAGAGCCAAGCAGCAATGTGGAAGCCATGGAAAGCCCTAGTCAAGAGCAAAAAGTAATATTACCCTTTTCAAGACAAATTAAACATTTGACGGCTCTAAATGTGTCAAATTGTGATGGGTTATCAAGTATGTTTACACTGACAATAGCTGAAAATTTGGTGGCTCTCACAAAATTGATGATAAGTAATTGCAGGATATTGACGGAAGTTATTAGTGACAAGGGAAGTAAGGAGGGGCATGAAGTGGCTTTCCATCATTTGAAATGTATGGAGCTTGATGGGTTGATAGAGTTGAAATGTTTCAGCTCAGGTGGATGCGCTTTAATATTCCCTCTCTTGGAAGATGTTATTGTGAATGGATGTCCCAACATGAAGTTCTTCTTTGAGGGGCCAATAGAGGCACCAAAGCTGGATAGCGTAAAAGTAGATATGACGGAACGGTATGGACCAACAAAGTACTAGTATTTTTGGAAGGAAAACCTCAACATGACCATCCAAAATATGTTTAAAGAAATGATATGCATCAGCTACTAAATTCTGTGCAATTGGGTGTTTTTGATCATCGTTAAAGTAACTGCTTTTGCTAACTAGAATTTTACATTTAATGATGCATTTTTTGACAGCCTACGGCTGCTAAGGCTAAGTTTGTGCGGCTGTTTGAGTTCCCTGAGCTCGTTGGAAAGTGGCACAACGAACATAATCCCGTCAATTCATCTTGGCAATTAAAAACCCTGGTGGTGGATAAGTGTCCATCATTTATTAATGCCATGCCATTCAAATTGATGCTTGTTTTGGAGAAAATGACTAGCTTGCAAGTGCGTGATTGCAAGTCTTTGGAAGAAATATTCGATCTTGAAGGGCTTGAGTCGGTGGAAAGCACTCGGGTGCTACCTCGCTTAGAGGATTTGCACTTGATCAATCTACCAAAGTTGAGGCAATTATGGAACAAAGATCTTCAAGGAATGATGCGCTTCAATTCTCTGTCTTTTTTGTCTTCTCTGACTCTTTATAAATTGTGACATCCTGAATTCCGACTCACTTTCGAAGCTTTGAATAAATGAAAGGTCTCATTGATGTATTTCAGTCTAATCTCACTCGGAGTTGATCCCTCTCGAGAAGACTAACCAAATGGGAATGGCTACCTAGGAAAATCAAGTACGTGGACATAAGAACTTGATCCTGGATTGACTCTTTGGCCATAAAAATTGTCAAGGGAATATTACGGACCAATATAGACCGATCCTAGAATGATTAAAGAACGATTTGGATAATACCCTACGCTTGGATCACGGGTGATTCCGTTTGACCTCGTATGGGTTCCGAACGTCCCTAAATTATTTTCTAACAATCGTGTCCATCGGGACTAGTGATTGACCCTCGAAATTGAATGTCAACCAATGTCGCCATGGCTTGAGTAATTCTTAAACGTGATTTTTATCACGGGTCGATACGCGTAACTCTTAAAAGCCGCCCGTTAGTTTGAGATACGCTGAAAATTCTATCGATCGAGATTGATCGCGAATCAAGCTTTAGAATTTAACGTCGGACCTTCGGGGGTTTTAATAAATAAAAATTTTGGACGTTTCCTCATCCCGAGTGCAATTCCTTCGCGGTTCGCCCCAAAGAGGTTCGGGAGAAGTGGATTTGGACTGGGTATGGGAAAGGACCCATTTGCCCTCGAAAAATACCCCATTTTTCACTTGGAACGAAGGGTATTTTGGTCATTTTTCCTTTTGGCCGAGATTGACTAGTCAATGTGGGGAGAAAATTATTTTTCCCTCTTGACTTTGTGGGCATAATTAATTATTCTCAACTCATATTATCTATTATTTGGTCTTCTTCCTCCTCATTATTTTCAAGAAACTACTCTCTCTCTAGCTCACTTTCTCTCTCTTGCTCACTCCCTCTCTTGGCCGAACTCACCCTTGCTCATTCTCTCCCTCACCGAAAATTCTTCAAACAACCGCCGGTGTCGCCTTGAACCGCCGGAGCTCGATTACCGCCGTAAGCTACTCGGAGTCGCCAGAGCCGCCGGTTGAAACCAAGATTCTCCACCCGTTTTCTCGCCGGAAAACTTGCTAAAATAGTGGTAAGTTGCTCCCTAACCTTAGATTAGGTATCTAGGTTGCTAATAGACTATAGATTCAGTGATTTTGGTGAAAAATGGGTTGGTTTTGTGCTAGTTCATGGAGTTGGCCGAAAATGCAAATGAAGGGAGGAGAGAGAAATGTGTTCTTGCATGAATAGTGAAGTCAAGAGAATATTTGTTTGGTCAAAATTGGACCATGGTTACTTTATGCTTAACTAGAGTTACTTTATGCTATTATTTAATCATGGTTAAGTTAGTTGTTGATTCTAGTTAATTTTTGAACCATGGTTAGATTATACTTTAACTATAGTTACTTTTTATATGATAAAATGTTGTTATGCCATGGTGCTAATTAAATATGGCATTATTATAGTTTAGTACTTTAGTCATGAATTAATTGCACGTTAGAAAATTATTATTGCTCGGCCCTAATAAATTCCCACGTTAGTATAATTTTTAATCGTACATTATTTATATATTGCTACGTTAGCATAATATGGTCGCTTGACGTGGATTGGATACTATGGTAGTATTAATTGATCGGGTAGTCTGGATTAGTCCTTGGATTAGTGTGAATTAATCGGGTGATCCCGAATTATTAATTCTCTAACGTGAGTGAATCACGTGGTCCCGAATTATTCTGGGAAAGTATGAAGGTCGTATTCAATCAAGTCGTTCGAGGCCAAAGTGAGCCGTATTCGTCTGATTGTTTGAGACCGAGAAAATGTAATGGTCGTATTCATATTCAATCAAGTCGTCCGAGGCTAAAGTGAGCCGTATTTGTCTGATTGTCTGAGACCGAGGAAATGTGAGGGTCGTATTCAATCAAGTCGTCCGAGGCCAAAGTGAGCCGTATTCGTCTGATTGTCTGAGACCGAGAAAATATGAAGGTCGTATTTGTCACGACCTAAAAATTGAATTTTTCAGGTTAACGGATTATTAGGTTAATTAGATTAACTAACCTAATTCGGAGTGGATCTGAGTGGATCAAACCAGTTTAATGCATCTTTGTGAAAAATTACGTTCAGAAAACTCTTTCGTCCACCTGTTGTTAAAAGAACGAAGGACCCCTTTAAATGGTGAATTTAACTCCGAAATTTTTCAGGCTGTTAATTGAAACATAGATCAACAACTTTCATGTTTGGCAATTTAACCATGCGGCACGTTTACTAGTAGTAAATCGCAAAATGAATCTGTAGTCTGAGAACGTGTCAAATTCCAGCCTGCCTGACTCCGGCCATTAATTCCATAAAAAATAGAAAACACGATGGATCATTACGAAATTTTTTGAATAGATGGTTAAAGATCTTATGAACATTTTTCATTTGAAGTGAGGAAATTGAATCTAACTCAAAAGGGGTGTAAAAATTCGTACAACTCAGCAAGGTCAGAATGAGAACAAAACCGTTTTATTAATCTAAGAGTGTAATCAAAGGATAACAAGCCTGACATCTGACGAGATTCCCTTAACATAAGACCTAGGAAAATAAAAAACATGACAAGACATCGGAAAGAAAATAATTAAATGCAAGACCAATAATTGAACGACTCGATGACAATACGATCTCGATTTACTACTTCAAGAGAGCATTCTTGTTTTTCAACCATTTCAATACCCGTGTCGCCTCTGCTGCTTTCCTCTTTGCCCGCTCCAATTCCTGCGTGAGATCTTCCACTTGAGCATGAAGAGTAACCGTAGGTCGCACCTCTGGGATTACCGGTTGTAAGGCTTCAGGAATTGAATGCTTCTTGATGTATTGAGGGGTGGCATGATATATCTTTTCATTGCCCAGCAACTCCTTCCTCGGTAGCTTGAGCTTGGATGGCTGACAAAAATTCCACAATGAGCGGATGGTAATCAATGATTGTTCGGGCTCCGGGACCTTGACGGTGAAGTCGAGCCGAACACCTTCGGCCTCTAGGGGTGGTGGTAAGGTCTGGACAACTCCGTATTGACATGCCACCCGTAGTGGATAATACTCGGTAGCTCCAGTGAATCCGAGCAAAGGGATTGGTCTTGCACCAGCGCTTGCCAAACGAGCCATACCTATCTTGAACCAACTAGCTTGCCATAGGAAACCCCTAGGTTCCGGATCCTCTAACAATCCTATCCACTCACAAAAATGGTAATCTGGAATTTTATCCTGTTTTTCTTTGAAAACCATGATCGGGGGAGAAAAATTTCTGAGTTTTTCGATTGTTACAAGATTTTGACATCCTTTAATATGAGAAAGGAACCATATTTGCAAAAGCTCAGCCGAACCTTTAAAAGTACCACATTTATCTTGCTTATACTTGTTCAAAGACATAAAAGTTTCCGCCAATATTGCGTTGACGAAATTTTTCTCTTCACAAACTTGTTGAACAAAGTAAGCTATCTTTGGGTTAATCGAATTTTTACAATGCGGAAAGATTACTAATCCAAAGAAAGCCAGCAAGAAAATTTTCCCTTTTTGCAATGAAATAGCTTGATTAAAACATTCGGTCAAGAACGAGAATGAGCAATTCCCGTAATTAGCTTTTAAATTTCTTTGAACTTCAGCTATTCCAATATTCAAAATTTCAGCAAGCAAGAGTGGAGGATCGTTACCGATATATGGACTAATAGGTTCCGGATCTAGGGACTTTCCAATGAGCATGCTATATTCCTCTAAAGTAGGGGTAAGCTCATGCTTACCGAATATAAACGTCGAGGTCTCGGGGCACCAAAAATGAGCAATCGCTCGAATAAGCCCGGTACGGACCCGTATCTCACAAAAGTGCACCAAACGCCCCAATCTACGCTCCACATAATCTCGAGATATGCTGTCCAGCTGGGTAAACCAACTGCCTAGTCCCTTCTTGGGCATTGGAACAGTTCGGATGTTCTTGCATTCCATGCGCTCCATGAAGTAGTAAATCGAGACACGACCAACCTAATTGCCATGGACCGACCGAAATAGTACATGAGGATAAGTAATTTGCACGAAAAGGATCAGAAATCTTACCCACCAACATTATGACATTGCACGGACATGCGCGTGACGGGTGTCAGGTGTGTGCCCTTTTTTATGATTTTTTTTTTTAAAAAAGTTCGAAATCTTATAGACAAACCGTACCAAATTAGATTGGTCAATGCTCAGCCTTTAAGAATTTCATTTAGGTCGAGGGTCCATTCCATGCTATGAGATTATAGCCAGGTTGGGTGATCCTCCGTACCAAAGCTCGGGATCGAAGATGGGGTCACCCATTCCTCGTGATCGAGGCTAAGGAGATTCCCGATCTTGATACCATCCTAAATTTTACTAAGGTTTTGAAAATGGTGCAGTGCAAACAAATGAAAATTCATGCACAAGAGTTTATGATTCCCAAGATATTAAATTACAATATGACACAGCTATCAATCATTCAAAACAAAGGTCGGATAGTCAGAAAATCAATATAACAATTAACACCCAAAAAAAAAAATGAACAAATTACAAATCCAAATCATCAATCAAGGAGAATCAACATGAAAATCACTTAGGCTTAAGTCCACCAGAATTTTTTCCAAAAAAAAAAATTACGATCCCCGGTGGAGTCGCCAAGCTGTCACGACCTAAAAATTGAATTTTTCAGGTTAACGGATTATTAGGTTAATTAGATTAACTAACCTAATTCGGACTCTCCCAAGTCCTACCGAATCGCAACTTAGGTTCAATTACATGCCAAGATTTTAAATTGGAGCCGCCACTAATCTTTTATGGTAGGTAGATTAGAAACCTAAATAAAGTATTAGGGAGAAAATACTTTATTTCATACGAACCAGAGATTAAATGGATTCGGGGACTTGGTTACATTAACTTTTCAATTAATGCCCTTTCGGTACCCGATTTTCATGAAAAATCCTTAGTTTGATGATTTGAATTAATTTTTTTTTTTGGGTTTTCTTTTATTAAATGCAATGCTAATGCAACCTACCTATATGACATGTGAGATGTAATGACATGGCAAAAATACATGACATGGCATAATGACGTGGCAAATATGCATGACAAAGAAAATATAATAATACAAACTAAACTATAATGCTATGCAACGTGGATGGTATTTTGTTTTGGTATATTTTTGTGTATTTTCGGATTCATGAAAAAATAAAGGTAAAAACTACTCTAATGTGAAGTAACATCTAATTTAACTTAAGAAATTGATTTCTCAAAGTCCTAATTTTATTAGACATTATTTTCATGCAAGTGGTGAAGAGAAATGTGATTTAGCTTAAGAAAACGTGACATCTTTTTTTTTGGGATTTTTTAGGAATTTATTTAAACCATGAAAACAATGAAATTTGAACAAAAATAAACAATATTGCCCATAAAACACCTTTAAATCCGAAATTCCGATTTTTATTCACAACATCCCCCGAGATTAGGGTTAGCAAGTGAATATATTATAGAATTACCGTCGTCCCTATATACATAGGGCAAACCTTGAAATTCTATTTAAGAATTAGCGATCCGCTCCTCGAGATCAAGGATTTGATATCTAATTCACACGCACGGGCACGATCGTACTTCGAGATCGAAGTCATATGTTGCCTTTAATGTACGTTTTTCGAGGGACAAGGCACAAATAGGGAGCATGTGTTATGGGCAATATTGCTTACTAAAGATGTTCAAACTTTATGACAATAAATGGCAAACAACATGCAGAATATAAACATGCCAAATATAAAAGTAAAAACCAACCAAGGCTGCATGAATTTCGAAAATCCATAGGGGATTACCAAAATTTTAAAGGGCATATGGCCCTATCCTCAAAGGATATCGATATCTTTTAAATTTAGGAAAAGTTATCTCTTGAGATCTTCAAAGTGGATTGGATAATTTTTCAGACAATTTTTCAAGTGTAAAAGATATGATAAGGATTTTTTAAGGATTCCAATTTAGACACAAGATAATCTTCAATATTCCAAAAGATGTGTGTAATATCTTTAAGATATGATAGGACTTCAGATTATCTTAAATTTAAATCAAATATCCAAAGATATACTATGCTCAAGATATGTACAATTTTGAAAATGGGAGATATGCTCTACGTTCAAAATCCACCAAACTAGGCAACCATATATCCGAAATTTACTTCATCCACCGAATATTCAAATCAAGCAAGCAATTTTCCAAATATCAATAGATTAGAAAGGTTACCTAATTTGATCTTGAAGCAAACTTGAACACCAAGCGACTTTGCTTAGACCGATCGGCTGAGATTTGCGCGCCTAAGGAAACCTTGGCAAGATGAACTCGCAGCAGCTAATTTGAACCTTAGTCCACGCCAATTTGCAAGGAAAATCACTCTAAAACGCTGAGCTAATCGTCTTTTAACAACGACACAAATCTGCACCGATTAGTAGCAAAAATACCCAAAAAAACAAAGCTGTTTTGTGCTCGATTCAGCAGTGAAAAGCCACTAAACAGCAGCTAGATTACTCCCTTAACAGCTGTGGAAAACCGGACTAAACAGTGGCCGAATTACGCACTAAGTAGCAGCAAAATAAACCTCGAACAGCAGTGAAAATAGGGCTGGAGAGCAGTGGATCCGGGCACCAATCAGCAGCGAAGAACGGCCCCAGGACGGTGACGAAACCGGTATTGAACAGCAGGAAGATTGGGTACTCAGCAGCAAGATTCGAGGTCGAATCAGTAGCAAAAAGGGGCACCTAGCCAGGAGGAGAAGCACCAAACACAACCAATCCACCTTTAAAAAAAAACTTCTCTCTTTTTCTCTTATGCTCACGTGTATCCCCTTTCTTTTTGTGAGCAGGAAATTGCCGTCCCCCCAAAACCCTAGTGAAAGAGCTCTATTTATAGAGAAAAGCTTTGCAAGCTTGGGGCTTAAGTTTTGTTAATCCTGCCAAACAAACCCGGGATCAAAGTATGTGATCAATTAAGTCCCAAAGGATCCAATTGCATTAATTTGATTGAAATTTTTGGCACATAATAATTGACATTTTTAATTAAGGCCTTTAAGCTTAAAATAGCCCCAAATTCTTCTTTGAATTGCCGGTTTTTTTTTATTTAAGCTCATATCATCTAACAAATCAAGCTCAAATCTTCTGCCGTCGGTGGTCCAATGCAAAATGCAATGCATGAATACTAAAATTAAATGAAAAAGATGAGCTATTATTTTTGGTAGGAATTAAAATTTAACTCCAGATTTTTATGCAAAATAAATGAATAAGGAGAAATCAAAATTTAGGTGTCAACAGTATTCAATCAAGTCGTCTGAGGCCAAAGTGAGCCGTATTCGTCTGATTGTCCGAGACCGAGGAAATGTGAGGGTCGTATTCAATCAAGTCGTCTGAGGCCAAAGTGAGCCGTATTCGTCTGATTGTCCGAGACCGAGAAAGTATGAAAGTCGTGTTCAATTAAGTCGTCCGAGACCAAAGTGAGTCGTGTTCAACTAATTGTCCGAGACTTAATCCGGTCGTGTTCCTATGTGTCCGAGACCGAGATTTATGGGTCGTATTCCTCTGTATCTGAGACCCTGGTATATATATATAGAGCCGTGTTCTATAAATGTCCGAGGCTCAAGGTTGTGAACTTGTATGATGTCGGTGGAGTAACGTGGAATATTTTCGGAGTAACGTGGAATATTTCTGGAGTAATGTGGAATTTTCGGAGTAACGTGGAATATTCTGGAGTAACGTGGAATTATTCTCGAGTAACGTGGAATATTTTGGAGTAGCATGGAATGTTTTCGGAGTAACATGGAATTTTCGGAATAATGTGGATAATTATATTATGGCCTGATGCGTTAAACGCGGGCCCCGGAGCACGTGGAACATTTTATTGTCGGATTGAGGCGTGGAACGCCGAAACAGAGATAACGTAGAATATTTGAGAAGGTGTGGAAATTTTCGGAGAAAGAACGGAATTTTCTGGAATTAAATTGTGGAATTTTTAGTAAGAAAGAAAAGTTGTTGGAAATTGTTTACTGAAAATGTGTCCGGAGGCACTAGAACCCTAATCTAGGATTAGGAGCTAGCTTACTGAGATTTTATCTCACCCCGTCGTGGGTTCGTTGTTTTTCAGACCCTCCGTCACAACAATGAACGACCCGCCTCAAAGGTTCGAGATCCCGCGGGACATGGAAACCGTGGTGACAGAGTACCCAGTTGGATGAGGACGAGCTGGCAGCCTTAGACAAGATTGTGCCGGATAGCGAGGACGAGGCCTAGGATAGTTGGCCTCTCGGCTTTTGTAGAGTGCTGTATTTTGATTGTGTAGCGGGCTTTGTCCACGTCTCTTTTTGTTATAGGTGGTCACGGGCTTGTATAGTGGCCCCCGAAGCCCAAGGCTAATGAGTTTGTAGCAGTTATGTATATATGTACATAAGTTTGTTTTACCGTCCCAAGTCATCGAGATGTTAATTGTTTCTGTACGGGGATTCGTTTTTGCTTCCGCATGAATTTGTTGGTCTTTGGATCCTGGAGAACCGTACATAAGCATGGCCAGGTGGGATGTCGACGAGCTCTCGGGGTTCGGGTCGTGACATAAATGCAGCAACTTGAGACATGCTTTCACTTCATCCATGACTTGGTGCCTTGCCAATCTAGAATATATGGAAATAAGGGAGTGTGATCAGATGGAAGGAGTGATCGAAGAGGGAGAAGGGTAGGGAAGCGCAGTGGAGAAAATTTCATTCCCGAGACTCAATAAGATGATTCTGAAACGCTTGCCCAATTTGACTAGTTTCCTAGCGGGAAAGAATCACGAGCTAGATTGTCCCAAAATGTATTATCTAGGGATTGCCCACTCCCCCAAAATGAGAAGTTTGACATGGCAGTCTTCATTGGATATTGACCATAACACGCCTTCCCTTGTTACTCCATGGGTTAGTCTTCTTTTCCTGAAACCAATACTTTTGTTTTTCAGATAAATCATCTAGTCAAATGAATGCACACTGTTGACGCCTAAATTTTGACTAATCTATTTTTTGCATAAAAAATTATAAAAATCATCTCACATATTTATTTTTAGCGTACATTGCATTGGCATATAATAGGGCAAGCAGAACACTTAATTTAGCATGCGTCTAGACTAGGCACGGGATGGAAAAATACACCGAGAAGATTTGAAACTTCGGGGACTGTATTGCAAATACTTAAAATTTCAGGGACTGTATTGCAAATACTTGGAACTTCGGGGACTGTATTGCAAATACCAAAAGAAAATGGAGAAAGGAAGATGCTGAAGAGAAGATAATGAAAGGAAGATGGTGAAGAGAAGATGAAGAAGAGAAGATGAATGTGAAGAAGGGAAGATGAAAATGGAAGGTGAAGAAATGAAGATGAAGAAGGGAAGATGAAAATGGAAGGTGAAGAAATGAAGATGAAGAAGGGAAGATGAAAATGGAAGGTGGAGAAATGAAGATGAAGAAGAGAAGATGGAAATGGAAGGTGAGGAAATGAAGACGAAGAAGAGAAGATGAAGATGGAAGGTGAAGAAATGAAGATGAAGAATGAAGGATGAAAAACTTTGCCTATAAAAGAGGAAGAGGATTGAGAGAGTTTAGAGAGGAGTGGAAGAGAATTGAGAGAGTTTTTGAGTGGAAGAGAATTGAGAGAGTTTTTGAGAGGAATTTTTAGAGAGGAAAAAGAGAGTTCTTGAGAAAAATCAGAAGAGAAAATTCGAGAGTGAAGAAAAGAGTTTTAGTGGAGCATCATCTTCGACGAGTCCCGACACATATTTCGCCTCTCGCCACCCAACAACGCCATTGCTTGAAAATAAGATAGTTTTCTCCCGCTATTTTATTTAGGTTTCTAATCAACCTACCGAAAATGATTAGTGGCGACTCCAAATTCAGATCACATTGCATGTTAATTATTCGAACCTTAAGTTGCGATTTGGTATGGACTTGGGAGAGTCCGAGTTAGGTTAGTTAATTAATTAACCCGATAATCCATTAGCCTGAAATTTAACTTGTTTATTTTCTAGGTCGCGACAGCTTAGCGACTCATTTGGGGATCCAAAGAGGACTTAGGCCGGATAATTTCATGAAAAAGAAATCACTTGATTTGGTAAACTTTGGTTGAATTCCCATTCTTAGGTGTTAAATGTTTTTGCAGATTGGGAGTTATAAGGGGAGGAGTGATCGGCTAACCCTTTGTTTTGCAGGCTTGGTGAATTGGAATTGTGATTTAACTTTTGAATCATTGAAGCGGTGTTTGCCTTTAATTGTTGTGCATGATTTATCGTATTTGCACTACACTGCACACAACTCGTGACCGGACTCGGGTCACACTAATAGTTTTAGGATGGTATTTAGATGGTTCTTTAACCTTGGCGGTAAGGTTTCGCTAAAGGTTATCCCATCTGGATCTCGAAAATTTTTCCAAAAAATGGCTCAAGGGTCGTTCTCATACACGTGAGGCTACGATGCATGAGAATTGCCCTTGTCGACCGAACCAAGCCGAAGTGATTGGACCCGACTAGTCATGACTATTGTACGCGAGGTTGCGACTAGTCATGATGATTGCGCGCGAGGCTGCGACATGTCATTTCGTTCATCATTTCACTTTGCAAAAGCCTTTTGGATAGATAGAATAAGATTTAAACTCACAATTCATGCGCATGTCTTTGTGATTGGCATTTTCTTCGTATGAGAGGTAATTTCTTGTCTCTTGTACCCTATTATCTCATTTTTATTTTGGGCCGGTCCATGGTTTAGGTTGATTGTTTAGAAGTTTCATTGTCTTATTTCCAATTTCGCACTTTGCTTCCGTAGCTTTTACAATTTCATCGGTTGTCCTCAATTCCGATTTGGCTTATTCCTGTTGTACGATTTTTACTAAATTCTACGATCGAGGTTTGAGTAAGTGCCAAACACAAAAGTTGTAGACCTATGTTTCAACTAATATCTTACAAAATTTCAGAATTAAATTCATAATTTAAGATGGCCCTTCGTTTTTTCAACAACATGCGGTTATAATAGTTTTCTGAATGTGATTTTTTTGGAAAGACACATTAAACTGATTTGATCTGTGCATTTCTAGTCCGATTGGCCAACATAAAAGTTGTTCATCACCTTCTCAACTACATGCTCGTAAAATTTGGACATGTTTTGATCAGCGTACAAATTAATACGAATTTTTTCGTAAAAGCAGACAAACTGAAAATTACATGTTCCAATCCTTTGGTCATAATCACTTTGTTCGTTTGAGTCTAGAGGGATATCATGGGCCGGCTCGCTATTCTTGCTCCCCGTACTCATTTTGGATTTGTTACTGCGTACGGGTAATTTATCACGGATCCTCCACATATTACTCGATCGATCGCGAAGAGGATGGCCGACATTAACGCCGTCGTTAGTGCTGCCCTAGACGAGAAACTTGGCTCCTTGATCGAGCGCTTTGAAGGGATGATGTCCCGAAAGATGGAAGAAATGATGGCCGCCTTCACTGCCAAACTTCAATCATCCGCCGCCAGCCCGCCGCTTCCTGCTCTAGTTCCTCCTACGGACAACTTTGGTAAAGCCCTGGAAGCTACTCCCTATCCGACAATGCCGCTAGAGGATGTGATCATCACAGGCGTGAGCTCGAGCACGCCGCCTGTAGTCCCAATCCCTCAAGCCAGCCCTGTGGCCCCCGGAATGAATGGTGATACGGCCAAGCTGTTGGCCCAAATGGAATAGAGGATCCGAGAGGTCGAGGGGATTCACAACATACCCCAGATTGACATGTCTGTCTTTTCAAAGGTCATGGTACCAGAGAAGTTTAAGATGCCCGACTTTGAGAAGTATGATGGAACTTCCAACTCGGTTCAGCACGTCCCGATGTACCAGGCAAGAATGAATAAGCATGCGACCAACGGCCCCTTAATGGTTCGGACCTTCCAGGCTAGTTTAAAAGAAGCTGCCATGAGATGGTATACAGACTATGAGATCTACCGGATGGATAATTGGGAGAAGGCAGCTAATGTTTTCATCAAAGATTTTAGCTTTAACTTGGACGCGCTCACTACCAGAGAAGACCTTGAGCAGCTTGAGATGAAAAAGGGAGAAACAATCAAGCGGTATGCCACCAGGTGGAGGAACGTGGCATCTCAGCCGAAACCAGTCCCTCCCGAAAGGGAACTCATGAAATTGTTTGTTTCCACCCTCCCGCCAGTGATGAGAACTCGAATTTTGGGATCCGCTGCCACGTCATTCAGCCATCTCATCGCAATGGCTGAAGAAATCGAGAACGGTATGAAGAAAGGTTGGTACGGTGATGTCGCCACAATGACTAAGAGGTTTGCGGTAAGGAAAGACAAAGAGCCGGCCCCACAGGTCAACATGACCTTCAGCCAAAAACCCACGACCCGGACGCCGGTCGTATAGATTCCTAATCAGCAGCAGGCTAATTTCGGTGCGCAACGATAAAGAGGGAATCAACGGTCCCCTCGGCAATTTACTCCTCTACCAGGAACCCCGTCGCATGTTGCAAACGGCCAAGACTTCCGTCCACTCATTTGATGGCGTAAAGAAGGATGTGCTGGGGCAGATCAACTTGGAGAATCAGATCGGGCCTTCTTTGTTTGACATTCTCTTCCAAGTATTGGATATTCCTTCGGCCTTTAATCTTCTCCTAGGCCGACCTTGGATTCATAACGCCGGAGCTGTCCCATTAAGCCTTCATCGGAGAAATTAAGTTCGTGATCGAACAGAAATTGGTGATTGTCCATGGAGAAGAAGATCACCAGATTTTCAATGAAACGGTCATCCCTTACATCGAGCCGGCTCATGATGAAGAAGATTCCTACCACGCTTTTGAGATAGTACACACCATCCATGTATCACCGGAAAGTCCTTTGCCGGTTCCCGAAATGTCAACCACTTCTCTTATGGTGGCTAAGATAATGGTGGGCAACGGCGAAAGCTCAAGCTTAAGGAGTCAGACTGCTCACGGCGAAAACAAAGTGGGAAATCTATCGCTAGTGTTAGCAAGTAACACTACCCAATTCGAGTATCAATTGCTCAAAAAATCAGAAGATTACTTTGATGATGAGCTCACCACCTTGATCGGCCCGTTCGGAGCTGAAGGACCTCCAGAGTTGTGATCCGAAGCAAGTGATTATAGATCCTCAAACAACGATCGTTGGTGTATGATCCAAGACAAAATCATTCGATCATTGGAATGGCCAGCAAAAGAGGTGGAACCAATCTCGCATGAATACTCCTTTAATTCCATGTATAGTTCCCCTGCGTGGGATATTTTTTACTTTCCGGCTGTCTAGAATTTGTCTAGAGTTAAAGGGCGAATTTTCTCCTATCTTATCAAATGCGTAAGTTCCTTGTTAAGCTAGGCCTGTAGCAAATCAATTTGTGGACGACGCCCCTCAACGCCCGTAAAGAGAGATTCCGAATAGCCTTACTTGGGAGAATACGAGTAAAAGACCAAGCGGGCTCAAAGATGGGTAACTCCGTATCGTTCCAATTGGCTTTCAATCGTTTCAAACTCTAATTTAAGCTTATTTGATTCTCGACGGGGGATTGCCAACCGCTTTGAGAACAATATAGCAAAAAGCGAACCACTCGTGGACGCCAACAACACCACAGCCTAGTGGTTGGGGGAATGACAGTGGTCCGAGGCGTCCCGGGTTCGATCCTGGGATTTGGCATCAATGTACAAAGATTAATAAAAAACTTTTTTTTTTTTTTGCTTGGCGATCCAGTACCGATTGAAGTTTTGGCCCGGATGGTTACGGAACCCGCAGAGATAACATCTCGGACATACAATCCGATCCGGATGAATCGATCTTTTCAAATTCAAAGTTCGCAAGGAATACATACAAGGGTAAAGCGATATCGTTTCAACTCTTTTAGAACATGAGGACATACATTGACGCTTTCCCTTTTGATTTTTACGAGGGTCACTGCCTGTTCAAATAGAGAAGTATCCCTTCTCCCCGAGAAATTAATGAAATGAGAAATTCCCAGAGCCTTTGACAATCTCATGTCTCGAACCGGATAATGAAGTTTTGCAACTCATTTGCATGAGCAGGGGCAACTCACGATCCACGCCTCTAAGAAGTTTCTTATGTGCTTGCAAATTCTATCTACAAAGATAAAAAGTTGCTGCATTTTATATGCTCGAAAACACTCATACATTGCATAGTTTGTGCATGATTGTTCCTCATGTTTAATTTACCAACTCTGAATAAGGAACATGAACTACATAAGATACATCAAATGTATGGAATGGGGCAAGACAGGATGATGAAAGGCAATCTTTTTCCAAACACGTCCCATTTTTTCAGGCGAGTTGAACGGTGGCTAAGTTCCGCATTTCACAAGGTAAAAGGTTTTCTCGCAAAAGGTACGGTAGCCGAAATGACATAGGCATTCAGTTCTCTATCCCAAACAGTGCAGGTGATCCATTGATGACCCCTTTTGAGCGGTGGTTTCATTTCTTTACCCCTGTCAAGAACCACCCCACATCGGGGTCCAGACGAGTTAATTCCAGCAGCAACACGAGGTAAATGGTTAGAAATTTTCTTGCTCGGACTAACATTAATCTTCGGGTGTTTCTTTCCATTTATACTTGAATTTTAATTCAAGTGCCTTAGGATGATGAAGAGCATTCATTTCTCTATCCTATACACTTCATTCTTTGCATAGCCCACTTGAGCCTGCAGATTCATTTCTTAAACCCCCGTTGGTGATCATTTGCTCATTCCAAAGACCAAGATAACATTTTCCCAAGGATTAGAATTGGAGATGGTCGGGTCAACAGAGAATTCCCGAATGGACTCATTTCTTGTATGCTAGATTTTTTATGTTTACATAATTTTTCTTTGTAAATGTTTATGCTTGTTGTAATTTATGGTTCAAAATTATGGGATTGTAAAAAAGAGGAGAGACAAACTCAGCTTAAAGGAGAAGGGCCTGCTCTCGAAAAAAAGAAGAAGAAGAGCAAAACAGAGAGATGTCGAAGAGCTCTCAAAGAAAAAGAAAAAAATCTCTTCTCGAAAAAAAAAAGAAAAAAAAGAAAATGAGAGTCGGGAGTAAGAAAAGCAAAGGCTGATCTCATATGAAAATTTCGAGCATAGGAAAAGCAAAATGCCTACCAAAAGTAAGGCCAATGCACATTCATTTGTAAAGTACTTCTGAATTTTAAATGTACATTTTTGCATGTTAAGTTGTAAATTCCATGTACATGTTTGCATTGTGTCTCTTGCAAATCCTCGACGGACATTTGTTGTGAAGAAGACTCCCCAAGAAGTCGGTTTGCAAAGTGCAATTTTCAGTAGAAAACTATCATCCCTCATTCAATGATGGAATTCTTTCTGAAGACATTTCCGGAAGACCAAGATCGGTGACTAGTCGGCGATGATCACCAACGTCAAGCCCCTTCTCATTTAATTTCTAAGCTAAAACGAGCCTTTTCGTTCCTCGGTCCCCAATCCTAGCCTACGTTATAACCATCCAAAGTCTCTTCCGATTAGGGCACTTGAGTTAACGTAGAGTTAGATGATTTTAAGCATCACTCGAAGAAGTTCGAGCAAGATTATTTCTCTCTCATTTTTGCGGGGTTCTTGACTTGTAAATCCGGAGCAGATGATGAAGAAATTCATTTCAGCAGCCTTGACTCAACTAGAATCCCCTTTGTAAACCTTTGACCTAGCTCTCATTACGGTCCTAATCAAGACCTCCCGATCGGCTCGGTCCTATCAATTGCGAGATTACTCGGATCCTTATCGAATGCGATGATGGAAAGATTGAGTGATTTTTTTTGAATCCTGCGGACATGATAAATAGCTTTTCTTGAGAGTGAGTGAAAGCCCTTTCGGGATGAAGTCCCCCCCATTCAGCTCACATTCGAGGTATTCGTAATGTGAGAACCTCCCCGGACAGAATTGGTAATGTAAACTTGATAGAATGGTTATGCATGAACCATAGTATGAGTGATTGCATTATACTCATTGTTGAATATGTTTGCACGTGTTACCTCCGACATTCCATAATAGGTAATACATTCCCGATGTTCGAGTTCCCTCCCAAGGTCTCGAAATCCATCCAAGGATTATTGAACGAACAAGTTCTGCTGGCAAATGCCTACTAGGTACGATACGAGCAATCTGTTTCTTTCCCCGATTAGATCATTTGGAGAACCCGGGTAAGTTTTCCGAACCCCTTTTCAAATTAACAACTCTTCTGATGATAGTTGTTATTCAATTCGAGCAATATGCCCCTTTCGTACTTATCGATTCCATTCGATGGTACTCCTATCAAATATTGTTCAATTCGGGCAATATGCCTCTTACGTCAAGTCGTAAAGACATATGCACTGGCGATCTTGACATCTTATCACATCATAACGACGTAGTTCTTATGATTTCGATCTCAGGTCACGAAGACATATGCACTGGTGATTTTAACCTTTAGTCGGTTCATAATGACATAGCTCTTATGATTCTCGGTTCCTTTATCAAATCATGAAGACATAAGCACCCATGATTTCGATCCAAACCAAATCATAACGATGTAGCTCTTATGATTTTGGTTCCCCTTTGTCAAATCGTGAAGACATATGCACTGGCGATTTCGACATTTAATCAACTCACAACGACGTAGCTCTTGTGAATTTGATTCCACTTCTTTAGACTCACAACGACGTAGCTCTTGTGATCTCGAAAGACACACACATCTTGCGCTGTCTCACATTAGGGAGAAGTCTCCGATAACAGACAGGCCAAATACCTTAAGGTCCTCGTGTTTGCAAGAAACTTGAAAATTAAGGGAATCGTCGACTTACGAGGTATTTGATAAAATATATATTCTCGTATGCGATCCATGTGCAGGTTTCTTTAACAAAAAAAGAGGAGAAGTTTTAGCACATGTTATTTACAGTCTTGCATATCATGCATCACTTCATTACATAAAAAATGGGATTAAAACTCCCGCCAAAAAGTTCATCCATAATTTGCACTGTCAAAATTTAGGATTCAATTTTGTCTTTGAGCGGAACCTCTACGAGCCTCCACTCAAAGAGGGGCAACTGATGACGCCTAAATTTTGACTAATCTATTTTTTGCATAAAAAATTATAAAAATCATCTCACATATTTATTTTTAGCGTACATTGCATTGGCATATAATAGGGCAAGCAGAACACTTAATTTAGCATCCGTCTAGACTAGGCACGGGATGGAAAAATACACCGAGAAGATTTGAAACTTCGGGGACTGTATTGCAAATACTTAAAATTTCAGGGACTGTATTGCAAATACTTGGAACTTCGGGGACTGTATTGCAAATACCAAAAGAAGATGGAGAAAGGAAGATGGTGAAGAGAAGATAATGAAAGGAAGATGTTGAAGAGAAGATGAAGAAGAGAAGATGAATGTGAAGAAGGGAAGATGAAAATGGAAGGTGAAGAAATGAAGATGAAGAAGGGAAGATGAAAATGGAAGGTGAAGAAATGAAGATGAAGAAGAGAAGATGAAGATGAAGAAGAGAAGATGGAAATGGAAGGTGAGGAAATGAAGATGAAGAAGAGAAGATGAAGATGGAAGGTGAAGAAATGAAGATGAAGAATGAAGGATGAAAAACTTTGCCTATAAAAGAGGAAGATGATTGAGAGAGTTTAGAGAGGGGTGGAAGAGAATTGAGAGAGTTTTTGAGTGGAAGAGAATTGAGAGAGTTTTTGAGAGAAATTTTTAGAGAGGAAAAAGAGAGTTCTTGAGAAAAATCAGAAGAGAAAATTCGAGAGTGAAGAAAAGAGTTTTAGTGGAGCATCATCTTCGACGAGTCCCGACACATATTTCGCCTCTCGCCACCCAACAACGCCATTGCTTGCCATTTTCGACGACAGCCGCGTTCTTCCAGCTCCGAGATCTTGAAGGGAACTATAACTTGTACGTGAGTAAGATTTTGTGTAATAGAAGGTAATCATTTCCATCTCGATCTACAAAAATGTAATCGTTTGGTTTGAACATTTGTTTGTTTATTTTAGACGTGCCACGTGTTCCAAAATTTAGCATTATTAAATGTTAATTTATTTTTGTAAATACTCGTGATTGGTTGCGTTTTCTTTTTTTCTAAATCATCCATGGTGTATATCGAACAAAATTCAATGTTTTGCATTCTCATAAAAAAGAAGAAAAATCCCAAAAAAATCGCATCTTTGAATTTCAAGTAAAATCCATCAAAATTGTCAAATCAAATATTTTTCATGAAAATGGTACCGAAAGGGCGTTAGAGTAATCTAGCGTAACCAAATCCCCGAATTCAAAATCTCCGGTTCGCGGAAATAAGATAGTTTTCTCCCGCAATTTTATTTAGGCTTCTAATCAACCTACCGAAAATGATTAGTGACGACTCCAAATTCAGATCACATTGCATGTTAATTATTCGAACCTTAAGTTGCGATTTGGTATGGACTTGGGAGAGTCCGAGTTAGGTTAGTTAATTAATTAACTTGATAATCCATTAGCCTGGAATTTAACTTGTTTATTTTCTAGGTCGCGACACACACGTCACATGAAACAATTTTTGTTCCCGAGCAATGTAACATCCGATTCTGGATTTTTGTTTGGGCAAAAAAAAAAATCCTCTAAACGCGGCATCAATCAAGGATAAGAAATTGGTTTCCTCTTACACCCACTTTTTGCCAGTGGTTGGATCCGAATCTTCTTAATGTAGAACTAGTAAATTGAGCCAGTTTTCTTTTTCTAAGATCATAACATAGGTCATTTGTTTAAGTCGTTATGTTGCCCATGCCTGTTACGGATTAATTTTCTTTCGGTAAAAAAATTTCCATAAATAATAAAGACAAAACTAGTAAACAATTGAAGTTATTTTTTTATCTTGTTTGCCATCAAATTTTCATAAGCAATGCTCGCAATTAGTATTAGTGTTGAATAAGTTGCGGTGCTCATAGTAAACAGAGGAAATAATCTCTGTCGCGAGAAGACGCATTGAATTGTGTCGGACTCGAGTTGCAAATTAATTATAAGTGAAGTTGCTCTACTCTAATTTGTGCTCCCATTCCATGGCTTATTGATCTCAGCCATCAATTCATCTGTACCCGTATGATACTAAGATAATGAGACCGATTCAAGTTTGCTAGTACTTTCTGGATTTTTTCTAAATCGAGTAAAGATGAAAATGGGAAGTTAATTTTCTCAATAGATAAAAAAGATAATGTAGAACCAACTTATACCTGTCGTTGGAGCATTGTTTACTTGCTCCCACCAGCATGGCATTGGAGCCGACTTTAGGAAGAGAGAAGAAGAATATGTGTGTGTGTCTATATATATATATATAGTAAAGATGAAAATGGGAAGTTAATTTCTTCAATAGATAAAAAAGATAATGTAGAACCAGCTTATACCTGTCGTTGGAGCATTGTTTACTTGCTCCCACCAGCGTGGCATTGGAGCCGACTTTAGGAAGAGAGAAGAAGAATATGTGTGTGTCTATATATATATATATATATATATATATATATATATATATATATATATATCTCCCGACCAAATTGAAGCACGTGTGTCAAACCCGCTTTGAACCGTGCTTCAGTTTCAATCATTCCTTGAAGTAAATAAATCTAAGAAATTCTTAGCTTATCTAATGTTGCATCATCAAAAGATTAGCACAACCTACTTTGATAATGATAAGTGCAAACAAATCTGGCAAATTGCATGTTCCCCTTGGAGTGCTCTAAACTTTAATAATGATCAGTGCAAGCTGCTTTTTAATTTTTAATATTCATCATTGCAACTTTTCAAAAGTTAAAGGGATAAGGCATCGCCGATATTAAGTATCAATTAAAACTACGTAAAAGCCGATGCTCAATGTACTAGTGATTATAAATGCTTTTATCATTTTCATGCTTTTTGCAATGCAATATACTAGGCCTTAGTCATCATTCAACTGAAATGAAAGCATCAATTAGCCCCTCCCTGTTTATGTCACTAGCGGGCTCTTGCATTCTCATGATTTGTGAGAGCTAGGGAACTTTGGAAATTCCCTCTTCGAGATCATAACTCAATATGATACACATTCATTGTTTCATTTTTCTCAATATGGCAGGTACAATTTCTTGGGCTTAGGTGGATGGTTCTCTCTCACATGGACAATTTAAGCAAAATATGGCCCGACAATCCTCAAGAAACTCTCACTTTTGACTCTATGTGGGAAGTGAAGGTCAAAAACTGTGAGAGCCTTGAAAATCTGTTTCCACATTGGGTGGCTACAAGTCTAACCCAACTTGAGAAGCTTTGAGTGGAATCTTGTAGGATCGAGGAAATAGTCGCTAATGGAGATGACACCCCACACTCCAACATTGCTCAAGTTCTTTTTCCGAAGCTAACCTCTCTAGTGTTACGTGATATGCCATGACTCAAGACCTTCTACCCTAACTTGCCCACTTTGAATTGGCCATTCTTGGAGGAATTGCGAGTGACTCACTGTGATAAAGTAAACATGTTATCTTTTGCAATATCCATGAACAAATGGACTCAGAGAAATGATCAACAGGATCTTTTAGACCAAGAAGCACACTTCTTTTGAGAGGGTATGATTACAACTATTTTTCCTTGGTTTCCACTTTGTTCTTTAACGTAATCTCATGTCCTCTACATGATCACATGTCACGTTATGATACTATAGGAAATATGCTCTCCCTTGCCAATCAGTTTGTCGACAACATGAGATATGTTTAGTGTCTTAAGTATACTTTTCTTTGTGGAAACATCTAGGATATTCCATTACATAGAACTACAAAAATAATAACATATTTCCGTTGACTACGCAATATGTTCGTAATCTACTCTTATCTAATGGTGCTCCTTGGGGAAGTCAATGAGGATTCACGCGAGATCCTCTCCATTGTTGACACATGTCCTGCATTGTACTTTTATGCTCTATTATTTTTTTTTTCTACAAACTCTTAAGAAAAATGAACTCAAACAATTTTTTTTAACTTATTCTTTAATTCACCCATTATATTTCATGTCCGCTTCACTCTAGAAATTGCAAAACCCGTTACCTATGAGTTTGCAAATGAATAAAATGTCTCTTATATATTAAGCACCCTTTTAAGGGTGTGGGCCCCATAATTTTTAGAAACATTATGAGTGCACCTCATTACAAAAAAATTCCAGATAAGATATACCTAATATTAGAAGAATTTGGTGAGCTGGAGGGCTCTGGAATTTAGATTCACTCTACCATCCTCTACTTGAGATACGTATGTAGATCTCTTTGGATTTAATGAATTGTAAGAAGATGGGCACCTGTCACGCAAATCAAATGAAATAGGTTTACCTTTTACAACTAGTGATTTATTGTTGAACCTCTACTTGAATTTATTTCTCTTACTGTATTGGCAATTTGACAGGACTTTTCAAACTTAGAGAGACTTTTATTAGTCCATAAAGACTTTGAGATGATACAGGATGGAAAATATCCTGATGACATCTTTGGCAAGCTTAAAGTGCTAACATTGGCATGCTTTCACGAGGAAAATGCTGTCTTTCCTCCCAGATTCCTCCTAGAGAGATTTCAGAATCCGAAAAGCCTCGAGGTCTTCTGCAGCTCCTTTGAAGATATATTCCCTGACGAAGGATTTGTTGACGAGAAAAGAAATTCAGTGCTTGAAAGTTTAAGAGAACTTAAGTTGAGCAAGCTACACAAGCTAAAGCGTGCGTGGAGAGAAGACTATTTAGTATCGAAAATTCTTCGGAGCATCAAAACACTTGAGGTTTAGGATTGTCCCGAGTTGACGATACTATTTCCGGCCGTGACATCCTTCTTTGAAATTGATGTCTTTCACAATTTTCATTTTCCCTTTTTCCCTTTCCCCCCCGGAGAGGAAGAAGAAAAGTCGAATGATCATGAGATATTTTCATCTTTCGTTTCTTTGCTTCGGTCAGGCGACGTCATCATCAACCCCCATTGGATTTTTCTTGCGAGCTGAACAGTGCACCGCGCCCTCCCACCATTGCTGGAGAGAAGACGAAAGTAAGTGCGGCGTCTCGACAGTCCTCACTTCATCAAAGATGGTACTTTCTTTTCACTCTTGAATCCGGAAAATTCGTGTGTTCACAGTCGCTTCGCTCATGATTTCTCCAGTCTGCCAGGATTTCTTCCAATTTTCGTGTCTTCTTGCCCCTAAATTAGTCCAAGTCGGAAGCTCGTTTCGTCAAACCTTCCTCGATCGCCGTCTTTTTTCAGCTTGGGCTCTGTTTTTCCCTTTTGTGCCTGTGACTTGAAGATCATGTAGGCTACCTTAGAGTCTGAAAGCACTAATCCTCAAACTACTAGCAATTATTGCCCCTAAAATCTATACATATTGCGTGCTTCTCCTATGAGTATGTGTGGTCTCTTGTTTATCACACTGGCTGTTTTGGAAAATGTGGATGGGCAGAGTGCTTCTTGTGGCTTCGTCAGGAAAAATATTCATGTAGACAGATTGTCCCCTGCGCTTGTGGTCTGTGCGGCTCAAATTCGTCTGTGTTCTTGGGAATGTCTACCTATTGCACTCTAGAGCATAGATATTGACGTTTGACTTTGGATTGCAGGTTAAGATTGATGACTTCCATTATATTTTGTTAAATCTCTTGAAACTGGCAACTACCGCCGTAAACTTAGACCTTGTGTGATTTGATTCTCTCGTTAGTGTATGCTTATGTTTGGTCTTTTCTCACCATTTGTTGGTTTTTCAACCATGTACATGGGCATATTTCTGTTCAATTCGTCGGGCAATATATTCAGAAAAAACAAGCAAATTTTGACTGTTAGGTATTCAGACAGGTCATGAATGGTGAAGCTGAGGAGCTATGGACATGATTGGGGGGCATTCTTTTCTGCTGGTTGCCCCGCATTTGCAGGAGAAACTCATCTGCATGTGAAGGATGTATGTGTGTTTATGCTCATTGATAGGAATTATGTTGCGTGCAGAGTCTATATATTCACTAGTGCTGGTAAGGACTTGATTTATATTGATCGAGATGAACTTTGAAAGTGTCACTTTGGCTGGTCCAAAATAATTTCAGTTTTCCAAATAATCTCTCCTTTGTATAGTCTTGATGAATCAGGTTAAGTGTACTTCTATTCCAATTGGGCTTGTAAGTTTCGCAATAATCCAGATGCACACACATAAATGCCACATTCCAAATCTGAATGAACCAAGAAGGATGTGGTTCAGGATGTCCTTTTTGGTTGATCCATTCTTGTTATGTTCTTCTTCATTTTGAATTTGAAATCAAGTCTCATAGGCTAATTAAGATTATGGGTTTTATTTTTTCCACAGGGAATACCAAACAGGTTCATGAGAAAATATGGGGAGAATCTGTTGAAAAGGATGTTTCTGAGTGTCAAATGTTGCAATTATTTGGCCTGTGGAATTGGAAAATGTGATGAGATGGTTGGGTTATCAAAGGGTTGGAATGAATTTACAGAGCATTACTCTATCAAAGAATCTGGACAGTCCTCGCTATCAACATCATATTCTCCCCCCACTCTTGAAGTCCGGCAAACTCGTAAGTTCATGCTTATTCACACATCATTTCTCCAGTCTTCCAGAATTTCTTCCGATTTTCGTGTGTTATTGCGCGTAAATTAGTTGAAGGCGGAAGCTGGTTTCGGTAAACCTTCCTCAATTGTCGTCTTTTCCTTGCACCTTTGACTTCAGTTCATGTAGCTTAACACTAAAATCTACATTTTGCGTGCTTCTCCTGTGAGTATATGTGGTCTCTTGTTTATCACTCTGGCTGTTCGAAAATGTGGATGGGCAGAGTACTCCCTGTGGATTAATCAAGAAACATTTTCTTGAAAACAGAAAAGTTTCGGCTCTTAGGCATTTAGACAGATTGTGGCCGGTGAAGATAAGGAGCTTTCCCCACTAGCATGTGGCCTTCCTTTTAGCAATTGAGTCTTGTTTCTGCTTACATTACTCTCTTTTCTTTGTTCTTAACAAATTCTTGAATAGATTTTAAGAAACTCTTTTGTTTTTCAATCTTGTTTGATTACATAACGTTGTGGGAATAATACTAACTTCGAATCTATTATAAATCTTTTCATAGCAAGTCAAATTAATGTAGTGTACATAAACTGTTTCTAAAGCTGTCATTTTATAAGTACATGGAGGACCAAACAGTCAAGCAGATTGGCATCCTGAGCTGGTTGTTTATGGTCCCACACACCCAAGCCCTCTCAGTGCTCTTGAATCCTCCTACAAATTTCAAACGGAGCATCCCTTTTCAAGGTGATGATGAGGCCATCTTGTGTTAAGGATGGCAAGCTAAAATCCCAAGCTTATTAACTCAAACTGGCATGTCTGAAAGTCAAATATATGAAGGCTATTCATATCCTTCCTTCTCTCTAGTGTTTTTCCAAGTTGACTTCGCTTGTGTAAAAAACCACATGACATGTCATTTTCCTAGAAATGTTAATGGGTATATGTTTAAAACCAGGTATATATCTTAACAATGGAATAATTGAAGCAGGCAAAAGAATCAAAGGACAGTTTTTGGGACGTAAGCTGGTGGACAGAGGTTCGAGAAGATAACAATCTTCTCCTTTTTAGTGCATAGTTGTCTCCAATTATTGGAAAAGCAAATGCCAAGGCCAGTCTTAAGATTAGGATTCAAGTCCTCTTATATGGAGAAATTCGGTAACGCTATTCAATGTCGTAAAAGTAGAATATATATGCAAATCGCACGAGGAGACTAGGTTGATATTTCTGAAATTCCATTGTATAATTTTAATATCAAATAGGAGATATTGTTAAATTTTGTTATATTAATCAGATATTTGGGGAAAAAGGAAAAGATGAGTTTGCTTTGTCAAACTGAACCAATAGTTCGATAAAAGCTTGTTTGAGCAGCGCTTGAAAGAATTGAATAGCTTCATTTAGAATTTTCAATTCCATCCATAATCCAGTCATGGATGTCCTTGCTTTTCCCCTGTGCTTGTGGTCTCTGTGGCTCAAATTTGGATGTGTGTGTAGGATATGGGAGGTTTCTTCTGACTGTTTACCCTATTGCACTCTAGGAGCATAGATTTTGACATTTGACTTTGGATTGCAGGTTAAGATTGATGACTTTCATTATATGGTTTACCCTATTAAAACTCATGAAACTAGCAACTACCGTTAAACTCACGCTCTGTGGATTTGATTCTCTCATTAGTGCATGCTTATGTTTGGTCTTTTTTCACCATATGTTGGTTTTTTTACCATGTACACGGGCAGATTGCTCCTTGTCAATTCATCAGGCAACATATTCAGGAAAACAAGCAAATTGTGATTGTCAGGTATTCAGACAGGTCATGGACGGTGAAGCCGAGGAGCTATGGACGGGGGGCAGGCATTCTTTTCTGCTGGTTGGCCTGCATTTGCGAGAGAAAATCTTCTGCATGTAGAGGATGTGCAGAGTCTACATATTCACTAGTGCTGGTAAGGACTTATTTACATAGATTGAGATGCTCTGGAAGTGTCACTTTGGCTGGTCCAAAATAAATTCAGTATTCCAAATAATATCTCCTTTGTATAGTCTTGATGAATCAATGAAGTGTACTTCTATTCTGATTGGCTTTGTGAGGTTCATAATAATCCAGATGCCCACCCTCATTAATGCCACATTCCAAATCTGAATGAACTGAAAAAGGATGTGCTTTGGGTTGTGCATTATGGGTTATGCATTCTTGTTATGTTCTTCATTTTGAATTTGAAATCAAGTGTGATAGGCTTATTTAGATGATGGGTTTTATTTTTCACTCAGGGAATACCAAAGAGCTGGTTCGGTTAAATAGGGCAATTATCAGGCCTCTGAAATAGGAAAAATGTGATGAGATGGTTCGGTCATCAAGGGGTTGGAATGGATTTGCACAGCATTACTCTCTGTTAGGGCTAATTTTTGGTCTTCAAATCTGAAGGGGACTCCCTTTTCCATGCAATCATGTTTGATAAAAGGACGGCCGAGATAGAATATCCACTAAACAAAGTTTGGATTTGTCTCGCCGAAAGTGGCAGAAGGACTTTCCTGGTCGATTTGCAAAGCTACATATTCAAGAAAATGAGGAAATGGCAACGCTTAGGTTTCTAGACAGATCGTGGCCAGTGAAGCTCTTAAGTTATATGCATGAAATCCGGGTGTTCTTCGCTGCTGGTTGGCCTGTATTCGCAGAAGAACTCATCTGCGTATGGGAAATATATGTGTTTGAGCTCATTGATAGAGATGACGCTGCATTCCACGTCTCCATTTTCGGTAGTGCAGGTAAGGAGCCGGTTTACAGAGTCGATATAAATCCAGGATATGTGATTATGCCTCCTTTGCTCAGTAGCTTCGAATCAATGAAAAGCAGACTCTTTTCTGTTTATGTTTTCCTCTTTTCTGCGCTAGTCTCAATTCTGTAACTTCCATTTTAGAAAGACACTCACAAATTCGGCACTTCTTTAAGGTTTCTAGTGGCTCAACATGACCTGTAGAACTAATAACGCGTAATAATGTCAGTTAGACTTTCCTTGAGCAACCTGTGGTTTTACGAGGTCAATTTAAACTTACATCACACACTTTTTGCCATCTCTTTTCAAATTCTTGAAGATTTTGCGCAAGTCTTTTTGCATGTTGGTGAAACTTGGTAGTGATTTTCTTCTGATATGAAGAGCATCCGTAATTATTTCCGTCGCATTAACAGATTTTGGTTTACATGATAACAGTAATTTCCAGTCTGCTAACTCTTTCCATAGCCAGTCAATTAAAGAGACGTTCAACACCAATGTCTATAAAGTTCTCATGTTTTGCTGCAGGTGGGATTGAACTGTCCACACGAAGAGCGAGCCATTCTGAGCTGGATTTTCATGGTCCTACACTTTCAAGGCCTCTCACACCTCCTAAATTCACCAGCGATATTGATTCAGAGCATCCCTTTTTCAAGCCAGTGTTCCCGTGATGTCATACCAATAGCCTGCTAAGATCTGGAGCTTACATCATCACTGATATATCTCATGTTCAATATGACAATTTTCATGTTTTGGCTGTTCAAAACATGTACATGTCCAGGGTCTTCTGGTTGGATTCGGCAGGCAACATATTCTGGAAAACAAACAACTATCAACTCTTCGGTATTCAGTTAGATTGTGGCCAGTGAATTGGGCCATGGACAAGCCAGAGGAACTCTTTACATGTACTTCTCCACCCATTGGGGGGCATTGGTGATCGAAACTCATCTGTGTGCAGCAAATGTCTGCGTGTTTGAGCTCATTGATTGGGATGATACTGCATTCAAAGTCCCCACTTTGAGTGGTGCCTGTAATGTCCCGATTTGCATTGATTGAGTTGAACATTGGAAGCATTACTTTAGGCCGTTGCAGCATGGATATTAATTCAAGATTTGTAAATATGCCTGTTTGATTGAGTAGCGCCGCAGTGAAGCAATGAAAAGCACTCACTTTCTGCGTTTGTTTTCTTCTTTCTTCCTTTTTGTGCTAGTTTCAATTCTCTTACTACCTTGCTTGGAAAGAACCTTCTCAAATTCGGTGAATCTTTAAGGTTTCGGAGCGGCCGCTTAATCTGACCGGTAGATCTTGAAAAAGTGTCAAGCAATCATGCTCTTATATAGTTGTCACGGGGTATTATTCTTTTGGTTAGGATCACCCCATATTTTCCGAATATAAAGTGAACTATTTTTAAAATGATAGTTTGATAGAAGTGCTTCAGAGATAGATTGCCCCTCGTTAATTAATGATGAAATGTCCAAATCCAAGGGGTAGATTCTCTCAAGGAAAGGGAAAATTTCGAAGATGTCGGGGAACTTAAAGATTTTAGAGGAGTGGCAAAAATGGAAGTCAATTTACAGACATCGCCTGCATTATTACATAATGATCTAGGTGGTGCAAAATTGTAGTTAGATTGTTATATCTAACGTGAAGAGCATGCAAGGTTAAAGTCATCGATAAAAGAAGTCCCCCACATGGATCGATTGAAGAAGACTCAATTGAAAAGCTTCATCCATTGAAGTCGTCAATTGTGAAAATGAGCATGGTAAGTTGCCAAAAGCTCTCAAGGACCATTTATTTTGAAGTCCCCCAAACGGACGAATTCATTTGGCCCACTAAAAGTGCAATAAAATTTTAAAATTTGTCAAATTGGTGCAATCAAGTATTTCCGTTAATTCTGTTCACTTGGAGCTTTGTGATAAGTTTTATTACTTTCGGTGCACATATCCCAAACAAAAATAAAGAAAAAGCTGATTTTGCTAGCAATTCTTTTGATTTTTTTTTGCACTTCTAAATCTCGCGAAGCAGAAAAAAAAAATATCCTGCGATCGAAAGCTTAGAAATATCATAGAAGTCTCGTGAAATGGTTAAGTTCACATCTGTAATTTGTGTATATAAATGTGGAAGCACCAATAGGTTTATTTCCGGACATCGGTGCCATTTTTTAGATTGATTAGAGAATGCACGAAACATCGGAACGAGTTCATGGACTTAACCATTTCACAAGACTTCTATTATATTTCTAAGCTTTTGATTGCAGGAATTTTTTTTTTTGTTTGGCTTCGCGAGATTTAGAAGTGCAAAAAGAAAAAAAAATAAGAATTGCTAGCAAAACCAGCTTATTCTTTATTTTTGTTTGGGATATGTGCACCAAAAGTCCTAAAACTTATCACAAAGCTCTAAGTGAATGGAATTAACTCAAGAACTTAATTGGAAGTACTTGTTGAGATTACACCATCGGAGAGAGCTGCTCAATCTATAATAAGGAAAGGAAAAGAAGTTTTAGAAGAAAACGACGTTGTCTCATCCGGTACACAAATATATTCTCTGGAAGCTTCCAGCAGTACATGTACTCTCAATAACCGTTTTGGCAACTCCGAGCCCCATTTTGGCAACTATGAGACTTGACGAATTACAAAGACAAGAAGAATGAACTGTAAAGGAATCTCTATATTTTTATTCCTTTATCCTTTTTTGTGTGCTAAGCTATAATTAAAGTATTGACTGCGCTAGACCTAGATTTTTTTGTCATATAAATTGAAATGATGAACGCTGAAGGAGATGAGCTCTCAGACGAAAAATTTCGTGAGAATGAAGGAAATGGTTATGCCAACAAGATTTCTTCCTCCTCTGCTTTGATTCTTTCCTTCTTTTATTGAATCTTCCTCAGTACTTAATTGCACTGAATTGACAAGTTTTAAAATTTTGTTGCACTTTCAGGGATATGAGGGCCCGATCCTGCTAGATGATACAAGCACAATAAAGGGAGAGAAGAATGCATTTCCCAATCATAATTCGGCAAGAGGTAAAATGAATTTTACTTCTCCATTATTGTCCAAAAACGCTATCACTTCAATAGAAGAAAATGATATTAAGTCAAATAGGCGAATTATTTTTACTTTAACCAAGAATGTAAAATTTTCTTTTCTTTATCCAACCTCTCTTGGTTGTCAAGTGATCCCTAATCACTGTATGAGACTTCCCTGGATCCATAATATTAAATAAAAACATACATACTAGATAGAATAAATAAGGCAATGAAAATATAAAACGTGACATGGTCCCTAATTAGTGAAGCTTGTCTGCTAATTCAAAGGTACAAAACGGCATTGCCCCAGAAAAGAATTAGAAACTTATATATTCAACTAATTTGGAGAAAAATATATATATTTTTCTAAAGAAAAGAAAAGGGAAAAGGAAAGTAAAATAAAATATAAAATAAAAAGAAAATGGTATAAAAAAAATTACCACTTTGCCATACCAAACCTAAGCAAGATGTGGACAAGTGTCAACACAACATAGTCTTTAAACCCTCCTTCATATGATAGTAAGCTTGTTATACGCTCCCGTTCATTAATTGATTGTCAACTTTTGTGGACTTAATACCTCAGTTGGGGAATTCATATTGCTCATATCTAGTGCGACAGTCAAAAAGTGAAAGTTGTGCTCCGACATTGAACGGACATAACTCTTTAATTTGATTAAATCTAAAATCCATGCAAATAACACAATTCGATCGAGCTAGCCAACAACACCCGCTCCACGGCCGAAGCATGTGGCATCGCCTTGAGAAGCACTAGTGTGGTAGTCTACTCCCCCGTTCGAAGGGTTGTACCTTAGGTCAGTCAGGAGTTGATCCAAAGCTGCGGCATAATCGTTGGTGTACTTTGCACGCCGTTGCGTATCTTGTACATAAGTGTCACGTTCGGATCACTTTTTATGAGAATCGGACCCCATAAAAGCCCCACGAGCATAATTCCGAGTATATGTTATGTGGACATCGTCATAGTAGGGTTCTTTGTCCGCCCTTGTGGTTCTCTTTGCTCTGCTACAAAGAAGCAAACAATTGAGTTTGGCCCCAAAGTGCACTCCGTCATTTATTCTTTGTTTTCTTTTAGACTAAGTCAGTCCCACTTTTAGTCATTTATGACGTCACATAGATGTGTTTTGGATAACTTCTTTTTTTTTTTTTGGGTCTAATGTTTTTGATAACTTGCACAGCTGCTTTAATGAATTACTCGCCCAATGAGAAAATATTGGCTAGCCACGGGGAATTGCTTACATGATCTCCATATCCATTCATCTTGCGACACGTGTCCCGAGCGAGCCCACGACTCTTTCCTCTGTTCCCTATCACGGTCACGGACTCTCTCTCTCTCTCGCCCTCCTCCCCTTCTTCTTGTTCTCCCCCTCCCCTCCCCCCCGCCCCGGGTTCTGCCTGACGCCTCTTTCTTCTCCGAACTCAAGCCTAAGCCTCCGCCATTGTTGGCCGCCGCGAAGAGCACGATCGGAGTCCCCGGCAATGGGCTCACCGCCGATGGATCCTTGTCCCTTCGTGCGTCTCACAAAGATGGAGTTTAAGCCGTCCAAAATATCAATCGACGAGTATAAACCTAGCGTTTTACAGTCATGGGCGATGCAGCCTCGTCGGTTTGCGGCCATGGCCGCCAGATATCGAGCTTACAGCTGCCTCGCCCGTGGCTGGGGAACCCAGATTCGACCTCGAGCAGCCATGGCCGCGAGTCGCAAGTCGAGCTGGAGCAACCATGGCCGAGGCATCCTTGTCGGTTTGGGGCCATGGCCACCAGATGTCGAGTTTGCAGTTGCTAGCCCCCGTGGCAGGCTAACCCAAAGCTCGAGCTCAAGAGGCCATGGCAGCTGCAAGCTAGAGGACTCGAGCAGTCCTCCCTCGCTAGCCTTGCTGACCGAGCCGACCGTATATCGGATGAGCCTGAGCCTCTTGTCCCAAGCCTTGAGCCAATCGTCCATGGATGGCCATCGCCACCACCATCTTCATTGGAAAGTGTGTTCAGGTTAAGCAGAGAGAGAGAGAGAGAGAGAGCGTCCATGACAGTCAAGAGAGGAGCATTTTTCTTTTTTGACTGGTGGCCACTCAAGACACATGTCGTAAGATGAATGGATAGGGGACGACTTAAGCAATACCCTATGGGAAGCCGATATTTTCTCCTCGTGCATTAGTATACTATATTGTTGTCGTCCGTGCACACCCTAATCTGGCGAAAAGTTTTAATTAAAAGTTTGAAGTGCCATTATCTTTTCAAATAAAGATCTGAATTAGATTTTATTTTAAATAAGAGTCTGAAATATTATCATTATTTCAAATAAGGACCTAACATGAATATTATTCAAATAAAAATTTGAAGTGGCCATATCGATCTAAAAAAGGACATTTCACTAATCAATTAGGGGCATTTTCATCATTTACCTTTTTTAAATTTTTTGAATTTCTTTATTTGTTTATTTATCTTTTAGTTTTCTAAAAATTTAAAAAGAAAACTTAAAAAAAAAGCACATTTGTGGGAGGTGTTGTGGACAACGCCCCATTGGTGGTGGGGCGGCGAAGGTTGTCGTCGAAGTCCTCGGCGCCTCGACGAGGGCCGGCGACCCCACCAACCGGTGGCGAGGGCTAGCGAGCCCTTGCCGCGATTGCGAGAGGGTCACGATCGGGAGAGTGTTGCGACCCCCTCCCAGATTTGAATGAGGGTTGCCGGCCCTAGCCCGAGTCCGAGGGTGGGCCGCCGCCCTCGGCCGGACCAACCCTCGCCTAGATCCGGGAGGGGGTCACAACCCGCTCGTAGTCTTGGCGAGGACCCGTTGGCCCTAGCCACGGTCGTCGAGGTTACCAGCCCCCGCCAAGGAGCCAAGAACCCCGATCGCAACTACCGTTGCCCCACCAACCATAGGCGGGAGGCTAGGCGGGAGGGCAGCCTCCCGCTTGGGTCTCCTCTTTTTTTTGTATTTTAATTTTTAGTTTTAATTTTTTAATTTAATTTAATTTAACTAAAAATTGAATTAAAACCATATTTTGATGAAAATGCTCCCGACCGACTCGAATATTTAGCCGCCGATCTGCCGGGGGAGGAGAGACCCTTATTTGAAACATGCATAATCACTTCAGTTCCTATTTGAAACAAAGACAACTTCATGCCCTTATTTGAGAAAACAAAGGTACTTCGGGGCCTTAATTGAAAATTTCCCGTTAATTTCGTATAATTTTTTTGTGAAATATTTCCCCCTCTCTCTCACTACGCATAATTATTTAGTCAAAAATTGGAATCCTCTAATTTTACGAAATAAATTTAAGTTATGATAAATGACCCGCTTCACTCTTTTTTCCATTTTCTCCTTCTACTTTGCACGCACATGTCTCCCTCACATAATAGTTTTGAATATATACATATACAAATATATATATATGTATATATATATGTCGTTATGCAAAATTGTAAACTTAGGTCATGTAATTAATGGAGTTCAGTCCAAATAACACGACACCTCTGCTGCTGCTAATACTACTGCTAGGAGTGTATCAGAAAAGGAGAGAAAAATAAAAACAGAATAAGAAGAAGCTGAAAAAAAAAACCCTGATCGAAGCACTCAGACTAGCCCGATAATTTTGGGCTCAAATAGTCTCGGGCTGGGCCACCGGGCCTCAAACAATCTTTGAGTTATTGCCGGATCAGTCCAATTCATACGACAAGAACAATATATATAACACATATATAGCGGCCTTTGCCAATTTCCTTTCACGCCCGTTGAGAACGCGACCTCTCTCATTCTCCCATCTCTCACGTTGGCCAAGATCCAGCCACCACTAAGGCGCCACCGCACCACCGTCGACCCCCACCACTTACCGTACGCCCTCCCTCCTATCTGTCTTAGTCGCTCCCTCAAGACCCCTTCCTCTTGCTCTTCTCTTAGTCTCCCTTACGTTCCCTCACTCTTCACCACGAGAAAACAGGTTCTTGCTAGCCCGTTTGATGTCTTTAAGGTTTTTTTTTTCGTACATGCTATTTGAATTTCTTATTAGAAATCTTCAAGTGATAAATAGTCCCTCGTTCAAAGATACAATTACCATATTATAATTCTGGTTTAACAATTCATTAGTTGCTTTTAGATAATGGGAAGTAGTCGAGAGTGGCCCATTTTCACTTTTAAGGGCTAAATGGCGGAAATTGCCACTGAATTCGTTTGAAACCTAATCCGAGTTATTATCATAATTTGGTGTTAAGGTAATTTAGATTGATAGACCAAATGAAGACCTCCCCCTTAACGAATTTAAAAATTTGTTAACGTCACTTACAAAACGTACTCTCCGATATGCTCTAATTAAAATGAGAATTAATGATATACTGGAGCTGCTTGAGTATCTTGTCAAATTGATTCGAGCTCGCCAATACTCAACGCACTGAATTTAGTAATCTTATTTTGGAAGATTTAATTGTTATAACATTAGACATAGACATCATCATCCACACGCACGCGTATATATAGAATATCGACTTCTTATTCGAATCAAGCTCCAACATGAAACTAATACTTGGTCGAGCTCAAATCTAATTCTAAACACCGAGTGCGAAGTTGAGTCAATCTTGAGTTTGGCACTATGGCAGCTCGATTACACCCCTAGGCCCTAGCCATGTTGACACCCAATTCGATTAATATCAGTCAACTTGTCCAAGGAAGCAGTTAAGAATTCCAACGAGCAAGGTTATTGTTGAGAAATCTCATTACTCGAAATTTGGTCATGTTCTTTAACGTGCAAGTTTCTATTCCCCTGTATTTTTCAATCCCTATGATAACCGATAGCTCAAACGATAATAGTAAGGGAACATTATTAAATGTAGGAAATCTTTTAAAGTCACCTTTCCTAATTCCTTGCTGTAATCTTGCGAGTTCGTAGCTCAACTTCACAAATCCTTGTTGTATCTTTTCTCCGGCAAAATGACACTCCGATTCTATGTACCTTTACTAGAAAACTGGGCCTTTGCTGTAATTTTTATCACAACATACCTTTAATTACGAATCACTATTTGATAATAGAAAAATTCCTCATAAGAAATTTTAAATACCAAATGTCCTTTCGGCTTTTCCGTAAATGGACTCGAAGCGTACACATAAAAATTCTTCATAATTTCAACTTTTGGGCTTGGTTGGCAAGTTCCTAGCTTGCATCTTGTCATTTACTTATCTTTTACAACTCCAAATTAGTGCACTTGTGATAAATTTAATATAATTTAATTTTTTTAACCAACAAAAATCTCAAATTGATATAATTTAACTCAAACTAAATTTTTAACTACAAAAAATCCTAAATCGATACAACTATGATAAATTTACCCTTTGTTAGTTTCCGTTAAATTGGGTTAATGCCACGAAGAACTTCAAACTGATACATGTATTACAAACGGAAGTAAAAAAACTTAAATTGATACACCTGTCAATTATCACGTGTGCCAATAGGCATGCGACCTTGCTGATTAAGGGATTGGGGGAACGGGGTTGCCGGTATCATAAGTGTGAGGTTCGACACTTGCATTCCGTAAAAAGGCGGATCAAAAGTCAGAAAGAAAAGAGTTAAAGATAGAACAGACAAAAAAAAAAAAAGAATTGCCACAACTTATCCAACCCAACAATATGACATTAAAATTTTACACAAATTAGAAAAGGTTTGTCACGGATGTATCAACCTGAGATTTTTGAGAAATTTTTTTAAATAAGAGCATGAAATGCTATCATTTTCTTAAATAAGATTCTAAAGTGAACTTTGTTTTAAATAAACGCATAATGTACCTCCTTTATTTCAAAGAAAGGACTAACCAAGGGCATTGTCGTTTATTTTTTTTAAAAAAAATTTCCTTTTATGTTTTCCCATTTCCCTTTTTTTTTTTTTTTGCCCTTCCTTCTCCTCAATGGCCGATCTCAAGTGATGGCCGATCGCCCGCAAAGGCCGGGCTAGTCGAAGATGGCCTTTGCTGGCCTCGTCCAGATTTGGCGAGGGCAACCCTCGCCTAAGCAAGGCTACCCTCGAGGTCGGCAAGGCTCGTCAACCGGCCCTCGCCTAGGCAAGTCGAGGGCTGCTTTGCCAGCATCGCCCAAATCCGGCGAGGGCTCGCTAGCCAAAGGCGGCCCTCCCCTAAGCGCTATTACAGGTGTACCAATTTGAAATTTTTCATAATATATTAATTCTAATATCTAACATATACTTCTTATCGTCAAAGGGATGTTCCACTTTTATTTCTCACAACTAAAATTCTTAAGAAATACTTTTTTCAATTTCCCTAGATCTACAATTGGAAAATTTACCAGATTACCAATATGTCATCAAC
Organism: Rhodamnia argentea; assembly: GCF_020921035.1. Classification (NCBI taxonomy): domain Eukaryota; kingdom Viridiplantae; phylum Streptophyta; class Magnoliopsida; order Myrtales; family Myrtaceae; genus Rhodamnia; species Rhodamnia argentea. The sequence continues at coordinate 30,949,619 of NC_063154.1, read as the reverse complement.
AAGAATTAATAAAGGGCCGCGTTATTTTCACTCCAATTTTGGCTTTGACACTCCCAAAAATTATTATTTTTACCATTTTGCCCCCTTGTCTTGCATGCTTTGGTCAAATTTTCCTTGGTTTTACTTGTTTATTCATTTTCTTTGTTTTTTTTGGGTCCCACGGTAGATAATGCCATTTGGAACCGTGGCCCGGAACCGACCCGTTGACCAGGCTCACGATTCCATAATTTTCGGAACCGCCGGTTCCGACCCATGAATTTAAAAAAAAAAAGTGTTAGTGGGGCAAAAAGCCGTTGGGCTCTTTGCCCCACACGGCGCCGGCCCCCGCAGGGCCGGCTTCCACCCCCCCACACAACCCCAACGGCTCTTTGAGCCGTTGGCCCAAAGAGCTGTTGCCTTTTATTTAAAAAAATTTAAATTATTTTTATTTTTTGCCTATAAATACATATCCTCTCCCTTTCATTTTTCTCACAAATCCTTTCAACAATTCTCTCAAATTCTCTCAAATCCTCTCAATTCGCTCAAATTCTCTCAATCCCAACTCAATTCTCTCAATCGGATTTCCGATCAATTCTTTCAAAAATGGCAAGTGAAAGCAGAAATGCTGGCAAGGGCAAGATGACTATAGGAGATTCCGAGTATCCCACTCCTCAATATGATCCTCGTGAGTATGCATGTTGGGAAGACGACTACGATAATATCAACTATGTCCCAATTCCGAACGTCAAGCACATCCCAACACAAGAAAGTCTTCATCCTCCTACCGGTATCAAAGAAACGTCAACGGCAAATGAACCGGAACGGAAGGGCCGAGATAATACATCCGACTTATGGCTACACTTCGACAAGGTACGTGATGAAGGCGAAGGTAAGTATAATATAAAATGTAAATATTGTTCGCAAACATATAAATTTACGAAAGGAGACAAGTACGGAACATTCCGTCGGCATTTGACGAAAAAACATCCAATGCAAGCGGGGATCGACAATACGCAACAACAAATTTTTGGGTACGCCACTTCTAATCCTCATCCTATATTCCGTTACACCGATGCACTTTATAAACAAACATTAGCTGAATATATTGCCCTTGATCATACTCCGTTTAATACTGGTGAAAATTTTAATATGAAATATTTGATAAATACTACGTTGGTTCCGCAAGCACTAACTATTCCAAAAAATACTCTTAAACGCGAAGTTTTTCATCTTTATAAAAAAGGAAAAAAATCTTTAGCAAAATTTTTTGCGGAATTCAATGGATGTGTGCATATAGGTAGTGATATTTGGAGTGATCCTTGGCAAATTCATTCTTATATGGGTGTCACGTGTCATTGGATAGGTGACGATTGGACTTTTCAAAAAAAACTTATTGCATTCTGAGTTTTTGATGAAAGACATTCCGCTCATAATATTTATAGAATAATTAGGCAAGTTCTAGAAGAATATAATTTGATAAATAAAGTATTTTCAATTGGTTTTGATAATGCCGCCGCAAATACCGCTTCTATTCTCGAATTACAAAATATTTGCAAACCCACTTTTGGTGGACAATTTTTTCACATTAGATGTGCTTGTCATGTTTTAAATTTATGTGTTTAAGATGGTTTACGAACTCTTGACACTTCTCTCACCCCAATAAAGGGTGCAATTAAATTTTTATGGAGTCGTCCCCATTTTATGAAATCATGGGGAAAATTTTGCAAACAAAATGGGAGAAGGGCAAGAAGATTTCCAAAAGATATTCCGACTCATTGGAATTCTAAGTACAAGTTGCTTCGACAAACTTTTGATTATAAAGATTTATTATGTGTGTTTATTTCACAAAATATTCCCGAAATTACTTTACTTCCTCAACATTGGGACGTTTGCAAAAAAAATTTAGATTTTTTGAAAATTTTTAATGATGCTACTAAGACTTTATCGGTATTTATTATTCTACTATGTATTTATTTTTAATAGAGTATGTTAATATTGGTAGTGGTTTTAGTGAATATGAAAATGATACCGAATTAGGTCGAACTATTTTAGTAACGCGAGAAAAATGGTTGCATTATTATTTGCAAATTTCTCTTGTCTATTTAGTTGGTATTGTTTTTTATCCACGTATTAAATTAGACGGTTTACTAGATTATTTGAATGTGTATTATCATGATTGTTTACATTTAAAAGATTCAATAGATATTTCAAGTATACTAGGAGATGTTAAAGAATCTATAGTAGTATTATATGGAGAATTTTGTAGTAGATATGATTTAAGTGATTCCGAATCTTTACAATCTACCGCCTCATGTAGCGAAGATGGTAGTTCACTTAGTAGAGGGTATAATATGCTCAAAAGTAGGCAAAAAAATAAAAAGGGGCAACAAGTAGTATTTCTGAATTAGAAAAATATTTAACCACTCAATTTGAGTTTCGTGATGCAGAACATAGTACATATTTCGAAATCCTGAAGTGGTGGAAGAGTCACCAAATCGATTATCCAGTTCTCGTCCTCATCGCTCGTCAGATATTAGCAATCCCTTCTTCAACGGTTGCAGTTGAACAAGCATTTAGCGCTGGAGGATTAATTTTGGACTCTTTCCGTTCAAGATTAAGCCCGGAGTCGTGGAAGCTCAAGCTTGTGTCGACGATTGGACGAGGGCGAAATATCGTCACCAAGAGCTGGATCGTGAACACGAATTTTTTAGCGATGATATTAGAGATACCACCACGACGGGTACCACAACGGGTAGCGATGATTGACGATGAGGTAAGTTGGGGTTATCAAAGGTAAAAGAACTACATGGGCTTTGATTCTTCTATCCCCAAGAAGATATGTAGGCGCTTAATGATAATTCATTAAGTTCAAATCCATTCCTCCTCTCTCTCTTTTTTCCCCATATTTTATTACAATGTACAATTTGATTATATTTTATAATTTATAATTTATTATGTTCATTTTATTATTTATTATTTTAAAAATTAAAATTAAAAAAGGAACCGGAATTAATCGGCCCGGAACCGCCGATTCGGAACCGGAACCGGCATTTTCAATGGCCGGTTCTGGTTCCACCTTTTCGTGGAACCGGAACCGGCCACCTCTCAAACCCACGGTGTTCCTCCTTTTTCTTTTCTGCAGAATCGGGGAGAACGAAACTCCAACTCTCGTCTGCATTGACCTTCATTTTCTTCTTCTTCTTCTTCTCCACAATGTTGGAGACGCGTGTGAGACAGAGGAGAAGGGTGAGCAGAGTAAGATCGAGCACGATTCAAATCATGCGAGCAAAAGCATACGCAAAGATTCTCTCTCTCTCTATATAACCGTCGAAGATTCCACATACAAAAGATTTTATTTTATTTTTTTGGAAGAAGACTCTTCGGGGATATTATGGTACTTGCCTTAAAAGGCTAAAAAAAAAAACGGCTCGAAGAAAACACATCATTTCAATAATTATCTTGCTCATTTAGTCTTCACAGTTTTCTTCATCTACGTCTGACATGTTGCCATTATCGAGAGGTCTTTGTTCTGCTCTGCTCTGTGGCGGCGAGGACTGAAGAAGTCGAATCTCGTTTGAAGGTCATCCGCGAACACTAAGTTCGGTCAGTGACGATTGCTGAAGCTTACATAGTCGATTTGGTCATCAATCGGAGCTTCGTTTCATTCCATTAACTAGTCTACATGGATGTCCTTTTTCACTCTGTTCTTAGAAAGAAAAAAAAAAAGAGATGTAATCTTCTCTATTAGGGTCTGAATTGAACTAGTTTCGTTTTTCGATCTGATCTTCACAATTGGAAGTTCCAGAATCGTTGATTTCGCACTCGGCGGAGCTCCTCTTCTTCCATGGTCGCTCTCTGCCAAATTCTAAAGCAACACCTAATACCCAGCGTTATCTACGTAATCCTCCGAATTGGCTATTTATCGGTCTGATTCAGGTTTGAGCCTTAGTTTGATGGAGCTATCATCCAATCCCATCAAAATCTCTGCCTAACCGGGGAATTCGGTTATGCTCGCTCCAAGCTTGCGTTGTAAAGTCTCGGATTCAACACCTGAGCACATCACGCCTCTGTCTTGCATCGTCCTTATCATATTCATCTCCATTCTCTCCTTCGTTCTCGTTATCTGATTGATTATCACGTTCCTCTTACCTTCGCCTCGTTCATTTCCCTCATGGACACTATTTTCTTCATTCTCATCCTCGTCCTCATCACGTGCCACCTGTGCGATCAATTGGCGATCGAGGCAACTGGCGCCTAAGCTTATTCAGTGGTTTGGAAACTTACAAAGTTTGTAGCTGGCGGTGGATGGGAAAGTAAGTTGCTGTTCGTTGTAGGAGAGGTTGAGGAGTTGGGAGTTTCCTTCGCTGTTATTGGCCAACGTATCGCAAATAAGAAAAGACATAAGGAGGAACATGGGACCCACGAAAAAAGAAAATCAATAAATAAATTGAAAGAGGGGAAAATTTGACTAAGGCATGCAAGATAAAGGGGCAAAATGGTGAAAGCATTGTTTTTTAGAGTGTCAAAGCCAAAACTGGAGTGAAAATAACGCGGCCTTTTATAAATCATGATAAATGAATTTCCTCTTGTTAAAACAAACTGAGGATAATAAAAAATAAAGAATTGTTGACCTCTGAGAAAATTAAAATGGAAAGAAGAAGAAGAAAATCCGTGGATTTTCCATTTCTTGGGCTTTGAGCATCAGTCACTCTACTTCTTCCGATCTCACTCGCTAACACCTCTCTTGCTGTCGTTCTTGCAAAACCACACAATCTCCATCTCCACACTCTCTCTTTCTCTCTCTCCAACCGTTGGCCCGAGCTGCTCAGCCTATCTTGTCCTCCGACCACCGCCATAGCTATGCCGCCAGTCTCGTTGGCATTTGGCATCAACGTCGCCCCTCTTGCTTGGGTTCTTCTTCCTCCCTAAAGTTAACATTGTATACTGCCATACTCCCCAATCTCGTATAATTTTTTATGGAATATTTCAAACCAAGGTCTCTCACTGTGCATGAAAAGTTCGGTAAAAAATTGGGGTCCTCTGATTTTAGAAATGAAATTGCGTTGTGTTAATGGACCCACCTCCCCTTTTTTTCCTCTTTCTCCTCCTAATTTACACACACGTGTCTTCGTACACACTAGTCTCGAATATGTATATCGATATGTAATCTTCTACACTTAGGTCCCGTTGATACTACTACTAGTAAGGTTTTAGAATAGGGAAAAAAAAAAAACAGCCCGAAAACCCAAATCGAATGGCCCGATAATTGTGGGCTCAAATGATCTGGGGCCAGGCCATCGGGCCTCAAACTATCTTTAAGTTTGGGACCCGAATGATTGCTTGATCGGTCCGATTCACAAAACAAAAAAGAACATATATGAGATTGCCTTTGTCAATCCCCTTTCATGCTCGATGAGGGTTCGATCTCTCTCATTCTCCCGTCTCTCATGCTGACCAAGATCTAGCCACCATAGAGCCGCCATCGCACCGCCGTCGAGCCGTGCTTATGTGGCCATCGAGCCCCACCACTTACCGTGTGCCCCCCCTCCAATATGTCTTCGTCGCTCCCTCGGGCCCCCTTATGCTTGCTCGTCTCTTGGTCTCCCTTACGCTCCCTCACTCTCCCCCAGTACAAAATAGGTTCTTACTTGCCCGTTTTGTTGTCTTTTAAGTGTTTTTTTTTTGTTTCTTTCGCACATGCTGTTTGAATATTTTATTAAAAATCTTCAAGTGATAGATAGTCCCCCGTCAAATGATACAAATACCACTTTATAGTTTTGGTTTAACAATTTATTAGTTACTTTTAGAAGGCGAGGAGAAGTATGTTGGGTGTAGTTCATACTCCCCATCAATAGAAAAGCATGGGGGCTTGAACGGAAGTTAGGTGGGGTCGTCCCGGTTGGTGTCACTTGCCTTGGTTCTGACCTTTATAGTTTGAGCCCATATCTTTTTCATTGATAGATTGAATTTGGACTCATGAATAGATACTGCTATGCATTATCTATTTCACTTGTAATTAAGGATGTGGCAGAGAGGAGCGAGATGCTATTTATAGTGAAATTCATTATTAGATGTAACCCTAATTTAAGGGTAACATAAATCTTGTGTCTCAATTTTTTTTTTCCGTTTTTACTTTAATTTGTTGTAGTTGGTGTGTCGTATGGTAATAAAGTGGAGAGTCGCCAATTTTTGCTTTTAAGTGCTAAATAACGAAAATTGCAACTGATTTCATTTAAAATTAAATCCGAGTTATTACCAAATTTTGTTTTTAAAGTAATTTAGATTGAGAGACCAAACGAGGAGTCTCCCCCTTAAAGAATTTACCAATTTGTTGACGTTTTGCGAGACCATGCTATCCGACATCCTCATATTACAATGAGAATTTACGTAAATTAGCCGACCATTGCTGTCACAAGATATGATCCCTCACCGGGGTTATCAAGTTGGGAAATTTATTTTCCAACACCCGATCCATACTCAAAAGCTTTCCCCGTGTTGAGGGAATTCTCTCTGCTGTTGTGGCGGCTTCTCTTCTTTTCCACCGCTTCCTCTCTTTCTTTTACCCGCTTACTCATCCTTCGATCAACAACTATGGCATCTTCTTGTTCTTCGAACCACCCATCTCAACACCCATCTTCGTCCACCAACCCCGATTAACTTTTTCCTGATCCTCTCTGCTTATTCCCCGGTATAGGGTACTCAATTCTCAACTTACCCCTTCCACCGTATCACCATGTTTTCGTTTTTCCTTCTCCGTACATATCCCACCTTGCCTACTTCAACCCCCTTCCGACCTTCGCTATTACTTTTCTCGTACTCCCCTCACATTCCTCTGCCAACTTCTGTCTCAATCGTGTTCCTTATATTCTTAAACTGTCTTTTTCTAGCTAAAAGCTCCATGGATGACCCAAAGGCTGCTTCTTTTCGGTTGGCTGGTCTCCGTAAAAAACTGGGTAAGTTAATGAGCAAGAAGGATACAACAAATATATCAGATGAGACAATCGATAAATGTGAAGCTACTTTGGTGGGTATACTGTTCAACAGCCACAGTGTAAATTTCACGACTTTTCAAACATCCATTAAAAAGGCATGGCGATTGGAAAATGTTGTCATCATTTCTCGGGGCCGGAATCTCTACGGTTTCACATTTCCTACCTTGCAAGATAAGGAAAGGATCCTTACGACGGGACCCCGGTCGTTTGCCAACTACCCGCTAGTCCTAAAGCAAAGTGAGCCCCTTATTCCATTACAACGCTATGATTTTTCTAGATGTGCTTTACGGATTCGCATTTTAGGGTTGCCACTTGGGTGGCATACTAGCGATATTGTTGGAAGAATAATGGCGCAAGTCGGGAATGTTCAGCAAGTGAAAATAGAATCCAGATCTCCTCAAGTGCCACTTGCAGTGAGGGCTCGGGTGGAAATCTCTCTACTCAATGAACTTCGGGTGGGAATACTTGCTAATTATCGGGGAGTAGAACTATGGCTTGATTTTAAGTACGAGCGTCTTCCCACTTATTTCTATTCATGTGGTTTTATTGGACACTACGCCGGGGATGGCCCCACTTTGCCTTATGATGAGAGTCATTTTGATTCTAACATGAATAGCAACTATGGAAGCCGGTTCAAGGCGAGAATCTGCGAGTATAGTCCATTTTAGCGGGTATTCTATAATGAGCAATCGAGTTCTTTACCAACACCGCCAACAGTGTCATCTTCTCCCTCCTCAATGAGCTTTCGGCCATCACCGGCCCTCCTAACAACCCTTGGGGGCACTCAACTCCAAGCTGTTAACTCCCCAACCATGCCGCCCTCTATACATATAGCCACTCACTTGTCCGATGCAATGGCCGTATTTGACCACTTTACTCCACCTTCTACAAAAAATGATTCAGAGCCTTCTAACCCTTAAGGAGCTGCCTCTCCTGTGCGCTTAACCCTACAACAAATTTCGGATAAACGACGAACTGCCCTATCCACTCTCAATACACTATCCTCCTATCAACATCAATACACCCAAAAGGCTCTGACTTTACATCAGCCTACTCCGGCTATAGTAAGGTTCTCCCGAAAGCAGAAAGGGAAACAGACTGTCGGCTCATCCTCAAAGAAGACTAAGCGATATTCTCCTTATGACCTTTCAGCCTTTCCTAGTTTGGTAGATGAATCTCAGCTCACCGACACCCCGGCTTTGCATGAGGAACTCCCTCAACGGGCTCCGGTAGCTAGCCCTAATAAGCTACCACGTACTCCATGACGCTTTTGTGTTGGAACCGTCGGGGGCTGGGCAACCCTCTGACGGTTCGAGAGCTTCGGGCTCTGGTAGCTCGGGATAGGCCCAACCTGGTGTTTCTTATGGAGACGAAGCAACCGGATGAGGTTGTCCATCGTCACCAACGGAGGCTCCATTTTTTGCATAGCTTCACCGTCCCGCCGGTTGGCATGGCGAGAGGTTTAGCTTTGTTTTGGAATGAGACAGCTTATGTACATATTATCACCGCCTCGATTATGTACATTCACTTGCTTTTTACCGATTGTGAAAGCCACTTCACCATGGAGATCACATTTGTACACGCCCCCAACTCTTTTCGGGAGCGACAACGGCTCTGGCATGCTCTACGGGGCATCCATCGGGATGTTCACCATCCATGGTTATGCCTAGGTGATTTCAATGAAATGCTTTATGTCCGGGAAAAAACAGGAGGTTGGGGGATTGACAATTATCGAGTGATCGCCTTTAGAGACTTCGTTACGGGATACTCGCTTATGGAAATTGACTCTAAAGGGTGTGCCTACACGTGGTCTAATAATAGGGTGGGCCCAAATTGTGTTAAGGAAAGGCTGGATCGAGCTTTTTGTTCTTTGGATTGGCGTCTTCTATGTTTACAGGCTGAAGTTTTTGCTTTCCCACCGGTGGGTTCCGATCATAGCCCTCTTATGCTCTCTTTGACTCATTCATCACCATCCCAAAGACATCGATTCAAATATGAAGCATACTGGAATGATTCTGCTGATTGTCTTCGAGTAGTTAGAGAAGTATGGTTGTCTCCGGTTCATGCTGATGACTCTTGCCCCGTGAAGTTGAGTCGGGTCTCGCGGCGCTTAGCCCGATGGAGTCAAATGCGATTTCCTAATGCTGCAACTACTATTTCCTTGCTTAAACAGAAGCTGGAGACTCTAACAAATCAGTCAACGGGATCACTTACTGATATGCTACGTATTTCTCATATCGGGAATGAAGTTGATGCTTTGTGGAAATAGGAGGAACAATATTGGGGCCTTCGATCAAGAATACAATGGCTATCATTTGGGGACAGAAGTACACGTTTTTTCCATGCTACTAGAATCCAAAGGCGACTTCGCAACCGCATTTCAATGCTCAAAACAAGACGAGGAGATTGGATCCGAGGACATTCACCGCTGCAAAATCACATTCTATCCTACTTTGGCGACCTATATTGCACCCAAGGTAACCGACAATTTGGGCCAATCCTCGCCCACCGTCCCGCTACCGTTACCAAAGATATGAATAATGTTTTAACTCAAGCTGCAACTATAGATGAGGTTCGGCTGGCGGTGTTTCAATTAGGACAATCTAAGGCGCCGGGAACTGATGGGCTTAGCGGTTTGTTTTATCAATATCACTGGGATACTATACGGGAGGATATTCTCAAAATGGTTAATGGGTTTCTCCACACCGGTATGCTTCCTCGGTCTATCAATCATACACATATTACTCTTATACCCAAGGTGCCTCATCCGGAGTCTTTAGATCAATATCGTCCAATCGGTTTATGCAATTTCTCTTATAAGATTTGCTCAAAAGTCTTGGCCAATCGGCTTAAACCTCTACTACCAACTATTATACGTCCGGAACATAGTGCTTTTGTTTCAGGGAGACAAATTCAAGATAACATACTAATCGTCCAAGAAATTCTTCACCAACTTCGAGTTCGTCGAAGAAAGCTACGATTTCAAGCTCTTTTGAAACTTGATATGAAGAAGGCCTATGATCGAATTGAATGGGATTTCTTGGAAGCCTGTTTACTTAAAATGGGATTTGTGGCCCGATGGGTATCATGGATCATGGCTTGTGTCCAATCTGTTTCTTTTAGCATCCTCCTAAATGGTGCCCCATTACCAGAGTTCTACCCCTTGAGGGGATTGAGGCAAGGTGATCCGCTATCGCCCTATTTGTTTATTCTAGTATCGAGCGTTTTGTCATCTATGTTAACCGGAGCAATCCAAGAGGGGCGTCTTAAAGGCATTAAACTGAATCGTCACTGCCCAACTCTTTCACATCTTCTGTTTGCGGATGATTCTATCTTCTTTCTTGATGCCAAGATATCTGAATGCCAGAGTTTAAATGAGATTCTAAACCAGTATTGCTATGCCTCGGGACCTCCTCTCCCCGTTTTGTACTTAGGATTTTGCTTTCTTCGGATGCCTATCTATCTTGTACTTTTCACCCCCCCCTAATCAAATATAAGTGGCAGTTCCTGTCCAGAAAAAAAAAAAACACCCAATCCATACTCTATTACTCTCACGGCGAGCAAAAATGAAGGCCTGCTAAGAATGAAACTAAACCAAGTTATTCACGAATTGTTTGAGCTTAGATTGATCATTATTTGAGAACTAATGTCTAGTCGACCTTTAACTCGAGCTATTCGAATATCTTGTCAAACTGAAATTCGAGCTTGCCAATGCTCAAGATAAATTTTGTAAGCTTACTCTAAGAAATTTAATTGTTATAACATTGGACACAGATATCATCATCTACACATACACACACACACACACCTAGATATAGTATATCGACTTCTTATTCACATCAAAGCCCCAACAAGAAATAAATACTTGGTCAAGCTCAAATCTAGTTTTAAACATCAAGTATGGAGTTGATTCCATCTCGAGTTTGACACTATGGTGGCTCGTATTAGACCCCTAGGCCCCGGCCATGTGGACACCCCAATTCGATCAATACGAGTCGACCTATCCAAGGAAGCGCTTAAAAATTCCAACGTGCAAAACTCGAGTGCAAGGTTATTGTTGAGAAATCTTATTACTTGAAATTCGATCGTGATCTTCGTTATGCAAGTTTTAATTCGCCTATATTTCTCAATCCTTATGACAACCGATAGCTCAAACGATAACAGTAAGTGAACATTGGTAAATGTAGGAAATCTTTTAAAGCCACCTTTCCTAATTCCTAGCTGCAATCTTGCGGGCACGTAGCGTAACTTCACAAATCCTTGTTGTGTCTTTTCTCCGACAAAATTATACTAATTCTATGTGTATGGTACATTTACTAGGAAACTGGGTTTTTGCTGCAATTTCTGTCACAAAATACCCTTAATTACGAATCACTCTTTGATAAAAAGAAAAATTCCTTGACCGATAAGAAATTTTAAATACCACGTCCTTTCAATTTTTTCTTAAAATGGACTCAAAGCGTACATAGAGAAATACTTCATAATTTCAAATTTTGGGCTTGATCAGAAAATTTCTAGGTTTGCATCTTGTCTTTTCCCCATCCTTCATAATCCTAAATTGGTGCATTTATGATAATTTTATCCCAATATAATTTTTTAACCACAAAAAAATTTAAATTGATACACTGTGACAAATTTACCTCAAAATAAATTTGTTACCATAAAAAACCCCAAACTAATACCTTATGACAAATTTACCCTCTGCTCATTTCCGTTAAATTGGGTTAATGCCACGAAAACTCCAAACTGGTACACGTATGACAAACGGATGGTAAAAATCCTAAATAGGTACCCTTGTCAATTGCCACGTATCATCCAACTCGGCAATTTGATAGTAAAATTTAACTAAAATTAAATTAGGATAAATTTTCACGGATGTATCATTATGGGATTTTTGATAGTCAAAAAATTTGTTTGGAGTAATTTATCGCGTATATACTAATTTGAGATTTTCCTTGTATTAAATAAACTTCCTATTGTTAAAGAAAAGTTTTCACTTTTATTTTTCACAACTTAAATTCCTTAAGAAAAAGTTCTTCAATTTCCCTTGATCTATAATTGGAAAATTTACCTGCTTATCAATAAATCCCCAATATAGATTGAAAAAATCATGATAAATGAATGTCATCTCCTTAAAGTAAACTAGGAATAATAAAAAAAAATCAAGAATTGTTAACCTCAGAGGAATTAAAAAGGGGAGGAGAAGAAGGTGAAGAAGGTCCGTTAGGTTTTTCCATTTCTTGGGTTTCCAGCATCGGTCGCTCGGCTTCTTCCTGTTGTTCTTGCAAAATCACACAATCTCCGTTCTCTCCATCTTTCTCCAACCCTCGGGTCGAAAGCTGCTCAGCCTATCTCGTCCTCCGACCACCACCATATCCACGCTGCCAGTCACCTTGGCGTTTGGCATCAACGTCCTCTTTCTCTGCCTCCGAACCACCCCAAACCCTAGCTTTCTTGCTTTGATTCTTGGGGATTGTCGAAGATGGATGAGGGCCAGGAGATGGAGAGGTTCGGGATGGACAGTGATTATGAGGACGTGCAGTGGATTGATGGGGAGTTCTATTACCAGCGGCTGAGAGAGAAGCGCGTGTCGAGACCAAGGAGGACGTGGTCTACAGTGTCTTCGCGTCGTGGGGACGCCGATTCGGACTACGACGACTCCTCCAAGAGGAAGCGAAAGAAGAAGAGAGAATTCCTGCTAAGGCTGATCTGTCGAAACCTGTGAATTTTCACGTCCGCCGGTGCAGTCATGCTGAAGAGAGAGATTGATGAGAATTCTGAGAGAGAGAATGGGGATGATGAGTCCGTTGCCATGGATGAGGAAAAAGAGAGTTGCAAGCTGAGGCAGAACTCTAGAAGAAACAACTGAATGGTATGCAGGAAATAATGAGTAGGCTAGGCCGGATTGAGGAGGAAAAATCGATGTGAAGGACATTGACATTTAGACTCGCTAGCCAAGTCTTTCGGTGACATGCAAACAAGGTTTCCTGATGAAGCAAAGCCGATCCAAATATAAATTCATTCAACCCTCCTGCAACACCAGAGCACTTAATTAACAAATCGAGTTCGACGAGACCGAATCATCGACTAATTACCCTCGTTACCAAATGGAACACCTATTCAGAGAATAGCAGTTAAGCTATGCAACAACAGGTCACTGATCAAGGAATATGAGGGCAAAGAGCCATTGAATAGCAAAAAGCAAATTTTACTAATTGGAAACAAGAGGAGTGTGTCCAGAATTTGCTAGTGATTGCTTACCCTTTCGAACAAATATTACAAGCTGAGTTTAATCAGCAGAGTAATAACAATGGTCCCATCCTGCATCTACCATATTATATTGAGCATGTATGTCATATGTACATCTCATTTTTCTATGGCTTATGTTGTTACCGTCCATAATAGCAACTGGAAAGCAGAATTGAGTAAACGCCAATTAGATTCGTGACCACGCAAACTATCCACTCCTTGATGACCCTGCATAAGAAATTAGTGACTGCAAAACCTGAAAAAGCAGAGCCTGAGTAACAACTTTGGCTGGAGGAACATACCAGAGACGTTACACACACAGTTCATGAGCAACTCTTATTTCGCCATCGATGATTGTCGCGTCCGAAAAATCCTGAGGGCGATGGTGATTCAATGAGGCCAGATTAAGTAAAGCTTCCTCCGGTGGAATGGTGACGTCTTTGCAAGGCTCGGAGTGTTGGGCACCAACTCCTGCTGCAGCTCTAGAGTCTGCAGGCATTTCCTCATCAAGTGCAGTATTCAGAGCCTCTTCACACTCAAATCTCTTTCGCCTTAGTTCGCCTTAGTGGCATAATTCGGTAGCCGCGTTGCTGCAGCACAACTCTTCCGCAACCTCTCTCTCAACAGCACAGCATCCAAGCCTCCGGTAGTGGCTTTCCGTCTCAGCACCGACGGCATCTTGCGCTCTCAAACTCGAACTTGCTCTCGTCGCCCGATAAAAGCCCGCTGATTTTCCCTCTCTCATGACCAGGTAATCTTTGAAACAGAGTCCAGCTTCGTCATTCCATCAAACGACTTCCTTGCTAACTCGGTTCCTCCTTCACAGCAGAACGGACGAGTTCAATCGGAGATGAAACTAAGTAATGATCTTCAGAGAGTTCAATCTGGATGAATCGCGCTGGTGGTGCTCCATTCGCCGTTGCGGTTGCCACGAATCATCGGCTAGAGAGATTCCAGTTGACAGCTTCACTCCTTTTGATTATTTTTTAGTTTTAAATGATTTTAATCATTAAATAAGGCATATATTTAAAATAAAGTTAATCTAAGATTACATGGTGAATTAAATATCGTCAATAAATAAAGAAAAAATGCATTTTTTTTTCTTTCGAAAAAGCATATCTTATGTCTAATCTCTACTTCTGTGAACAAATTGCAACCTCTACGTTTTTTCCAAAATATTGGCAAAAGAATGTCCCATGGGTTGAGACTTGAGAGACCAAAGGAGGAATCTCTCTCTTCAAGTTTACGAATTTGTTGATGTATTTGCATACCCTCATATCCTTGTATTAAAATGAGAATTCATGTAAAATAGCCGACTAGTGCTAGCACAAGATATGATCCCTTGTCATGCCCTATTCCTCTACAACGAGCATATATGTAGGCCTACTAAGAGCAAAACCAAGTCAAACTATTCACGGCGTGTTTCAGATTGGGATGATAATTATATGAAATCGTCATGACTAATACATAGTCAAGCGCTAACCCAAATTACTCGAGTATCTTGTCAAACTAAAGCTCAAGTTTGGCAATACTTGGTTCAATAAGCTTTTGAACGAGATTCAAAAAATGTAACTATTATAAAATCAGGAGTAGACGTCCTTAGCCACACTCATGTATGGGTAGAATCTCGACTTTTTATTCCAGTTAGGCTCCACTATGAAATTAATACCCGATCGAGGTAAAATTGAGTTTTGAACATTGAGTATGAAGTTGAGTAGATCTCAAGTTAGGCATTGTAATGGCTCGTGTTGACATTGCTGACACTTGGATTTCCTTAGCAAGTTTCATATTTATAGAATCTGAGATTAGACTCGTTCTCACCAACAAAATTTGATCCATGATAAAACAAATAGTCAGTTTGCATAGTCCGGTGTCCATTTTCCCAGCTACTTCCCTTTTGCATTTGGTTACTAGATAAGTCGTGGACGTAGGATCTCGGATTTGTTGTCGATAATTTAGGAATTATTCATGCATTTCGTCCTGGCTGATGGTCAAATTCTTCGGTAATGCCGAAGTTCAACCCTTAATCTAGCGACGTTGAAGTTTGCAGACCTTGGGCCAGACAATAAATTTTTGCTCGATGGAGGCCGGTCAACCCCAAGAGCCAAAGTTGACTTTTACTACGAAGCCTATTTTGAATTTTTGAACCAAATCGGGCCCACTAAATATTGTTGGAACGACATCTTCCTGAGCATAAAAATGAATGAATGTCGTCTCCATTAATTTCGCGAATAATGAAAAATTTGAAAGATAATTTCCTGAAAATAATCATTTATCTCACTTATAAAAATGAATGAATGAACAATATTTTTTTATTCATTAAAATATATAGATGTAAATTGATATTGATAATTACACCTATTTGTGTTGATTGTTTACTGGTTAGGTGGTGTTTTATAGCTTTGCTTTAGATTGGCAAAAGGGTTCGCTCAGCCTGAGCACGACATGGCTAATGGCCATTGGTTGGCCCTTATATATACATGTATGTGTGTGTTGGAAAAGCAATGGCTGATGCGTCTTAAGAACTAGAAGCCAAGTCATCTTGCATGGAGAATTGTTCAATGCTGTAAAAGTGTGTGTAAATCACTCAAGGAGACAAATTGCCACTCAAGGAGACTAGTTGATATAGACAAGCAAATTGCAAGAATGTCGCTGCCTTCATAAATAAAGGGAAACACCTGAAAGATAAGGAGATGGCTCGTTGTGATGCTCAAGTTTCATTGTAGATCTAATGACTAATAATTTTAATTTCAAATAGGAGATGCTGTTGTATTTCGTAATATCGATCGGATATTCGAGGAAAAAACAGCTTACTTTACTTTGTCAAATTGAACCAACAGTTTGATAAATCATTAATTTAGCTATGCTTGAAAGAATTGGAAATCTTAAGGAAAAAAATTTTCAATTCCATCCATGCTGCGATCATTGATGTCTTTGCTTTTTCCCCCGAGCTTGCGGTATGGGTGGCTGAAATGCATGTGTGTTGAGTACATTCAGTATATTGACAGGCTTCTTCGGGTTATGTCTAACGTAAAGAACATGGACATGTCGGTACCATGATCACGGGTATTGATTTGGAGATCGTTGTAACTCGATAAAAGATTTACAATGGTACCTACGAAAATTGTCATTTCTCAAGTGAGCCCCCCTGTGTAGTTGTTGCGAGGTCCCACGTTTCTGCGGCTTCCCATTGTCTTGAAAAAAAACTAGAGAATTTGAATCAAAGTATCCATTTATGAAATTGATAATCTGGCCAATTGTATTAAGTATAGAACTGAGTTAACATGACAAGAACTCCTACAGCATTACCATGAGTTCAAAATTATGTGCGCTATTTGTAGAGTCCATAAGAACGGTATTATGACATTTTAACTTCAAATTTCATGTTGGGAATGATGACTTCTAAACCAGTAAAGACTGTTAATTGAATTCCTGAAACTAGTGAATACTAGCATATATTTACACTTCTTTTGCCTTTTCTCTTTAAATTTTGTTTGTATTTTTTCTTTTCCCCATCATATTACATTGGTCGAGCGTTCCTTATGGTTTTATAAAGAGAAACATTTAGAAGAACCAGCGAGTTTCTGACTCTTAGGTGTTCGAACAAATCATGCCTTTTGTGGTTGGCGCATGTTTGTGAGAGAAGCTTGTCTGGATGAAGGGAATTTCTGCGTGTTTGAGCTCATTGACAGGAATGATTTTATGGTCAAAGTCTCCATCTCCAATTATGCCAGTAAGAACCTCATTTAGATTTGATCGAGATGAACATTGTGAAGTGTCCCATGAGGCTGTATTTTACTAAAGCAAATTCATGCCTCATTTATTCAATTGCGATATGCCTAGGCTTGGGAAGAAGAGGCGACACGATATGTCCAGCTTAAGCCATAACTACCGCAACAAGCCTAGGCTTAGCATGACTGAGCTCATGGCAACAGCTGGATTACGAGAGCTACTATTGCAAGCAGTGATGAAATATTAAACCACAGGGTGAATTCCTCTCGAGAAAATGGGAAGAAATTGAAGACCTCATGAACCTAGAAGATTCAGAGGGTTCCTCGCCATGTTGGAAACTAAGGGCTAAATTGCGTTTACATTATTATTAGCCTTCCAAGATGATTTCTTCCTTTACAATTTGCGAGTTTCATAGTAATTAGATTGCACACTCAATGATGCCAAATCGATTCGTATTAACTCAAAAAAGTTCACGTGTGTGCCCATGAGAATTCTCATTTTCCTCATTGGAGATCGGACCATACAGCCTAAATGTCAAGTGAGTCAAGCTAAGCCCGTTTGTCATTTTTGTACTCATCCAATCCTCTTATGGCCCGTGCAAAAGATATAGACTTTGAACCAGAGTGTCCCCTTTTCAAAATAGTGGTTTTGCACTCTCTTGTCATGAAAGGAATTAAGGGACAGATGGAAGCTCAAATTGCTTATTACGGGATATTCGAGGTGTGAAACTTAATCTACAAGCTAATTCTCCCCGTGACTCTGTGTGTTCTCTTGTTTGATTGAGAACTCCATACAGGAACTCTCCACTTCTTTAGGCTAAGACTGTGTTAGAGCTAATTAATCCTCACAACGTTTCTCTATCTCTAGCTTGGCCTTGCGCGCGCACGCATGTGTTGGGGGATCCCGTAAATGTCGAGCCAATGGAAACAAACCGAACCGGCCATATATGATTTGATTGTGCTGAAAATGACATTGGTGTTCTTATGGGTCTCGAAAGCTAGACCATTAGAAAGACTCCATCTATTGATTTTAAGGCCAGTAGGTCGATAGATATGAGTTGCACATAACAGTGTGCTCCTATACAAGGATTGTTCGCTGGTGCGGAATCCATGCGCTTGACGTGTCGAACAACAGAGTACACATATGCTTCGATTGTCCTTGACCTCTGCAGCATTCACACTATCGACGCGTTCGATACAAATAAAAAATACAGAACACTCAACTCCAATCCAGAGAGATCATCAAGCCACCCGACAGCAATTTTTGTGTGGTACGTTGAACATGCGAACCATAACACCAATTGACAACTAAGCGTCGTATTCCAGCAAAGTCAGGCATAACGAGGTTTCAATAAGTTGAGAACAAATTGATTTGATGTCATATCATTTTTTTGGTTCAAGGCATGAATCCAAGTTTACATACGGATATAGTTCGAACATTTCATCAAACAAGTGATACGCATTATGATCAAGGAGCCCATACGCAGATACAAAGCAACGATTCGCTTCCAGAACATCATAACAACAACAGTACAAGTCCGAGTTGTTAATTTTGCTTCAATCCCGACCGATTTACTCGCAAACATCAGCTAAAGCTCACGGGCTTTATTTCATTCATCAGAGGCAGAACCAGAGTGTGGAATTTACCTTGATGGGAGTGAGTCTCACCTCGATGGGTGATCACATCATGACACAGAGTTCCTGGAGACGTCAACTAGATGATCGGGGCCAGCCGGCGAAGGGGGAACGACCAAGGTTCGTGCACTTTCGGGCGTTCTAACCAGAACCAGAGCAGAACGAGAGGAGGCCTTGCCGCAGTGAAACTAGAGAGCGCGGCGCGGCTATGGTGGCGGCTAACAGTGTTTGGTGGACGAAGAAGCATGGGCGTAGTAGTCGAAACCCTTTTCGATCGCGCGGGTCAGCGTAGAAGCATAATCGTCCCAATCATAGTAACGCTCTCCACTGCATAACTTGTCCACGAGAGTCAGCGTCCGGGTCATTTCTTATGACGCTCACCATCACCTTCCTCTCTCATCTAACAACCTGTGATTCCCTTTCAAGCTTAGGCGCACGCGATTGGGAAGTGGAATACACAAAACGATCGCTCAGCAGAAAAAAATTCTCTGTCGGATCAACCCATTTCCAGAAGCTTCTCCATCTACACTCTCTCTCCGTCGCTCGTCCTCCATCGCTGGCCACAACAAGTCTCTCATCCACTCAGCACAGAGCACACAGGGTGGGAAGACTCCGATATTTCTGAACGTCCAGAAAATTATCTCTCTCGGGTTCTTGCTTCGTCTGGTAATCTCCAACTGACCTCCCGGCGCCGCTAGCATCAGCTCCGATCATCGCTCCATCGGCAGGCCGTAGCTCTGTTAGCAACTTTTCCCGGTCAGTTTGCTCGGATTGCTTTGAACTTGTTCGTTTCTCCTTCGCTGGCTCCAGTCCTCAGCGTCATTGTCTCGGTCCACCTCTCCCTCTGATCTGATTGTCCTTCGTGGTCGGTTGTCGCTCTTCTTCAAGGTATCACCTATGCTCTGCTTATGTTGCTCCGTATACGAAGAAGAAAGGCCGAGAGCTCTAGCTACCTCTTGTGGGAAAATTGTCTGTAATCGAGGCTCCATTAATGATTTGAACTTGCTGTGTTTCTTTCATGATGATATGGATGCCAATCATTCTTCTGCTTCTGCATCTAGATGATCCTTCGGCTGAGATGCTTACCACATATTTGATAATACGCCTGAACGGGATACACTTTCATTGGATAAAATAAACGCTACAATCATTCTTCTCCGTTATTAGCTTCATGAAGAGAGACATCAGGCAGGTTCGTGTGATTGTTGTTGGCAAATTCACTGCTAGCGTGTCTATATGCGCGGTATAAGTGCTTTGTATGACCGTCGGTCAATTTGCTCACCGTGATGCCTCCATATTAAGAATCCGAATCACGAATCACATTCATTGCAATGCGTGGTTGTTTGTTAGATGATCGATACTTGTTTACTTCTTCCAGCAAATTGTCTTGCAAAGATGATTCCGTCTTAAGTGTATGTCACTTTGAGATCGCTAAGTGTAGGTTGCTCACAATTTCTTTTTTCTATTGATCTGTGTGTTAATAACTCGTTTGCTTTGATGAATTCAACAGACAATCTAAATCTAGGGTGAGTTCAGATTGTCTGGAATGTGAAACGTCGTTCTTAGTTGTTTCGAGTAAAAGGATTGAGGGACAGCGGGCTACAGTCTGTTGTGTAAAAGAAACAAGCAACAATTGATGAACTTCTGTTCTGTAGGAAATGGAAGTGAATTAGAATAACTATTATGCTTTTTGGGTAATGATGCAGATTTCTGGATTATCTTCGTGAGCATATGGTATCTTGTAGTTCATGGAATGAATGCTCATCATCATTCTTTCTCTTGACAGTGAGAGGCACTACAATTATCGTGGAGTAGGAATTTAATGACGATGCTGTCGTAATTTGGGACCTATACGGGGTTCAGCTTACGCACTTATTGAGTAGCGTTTGGAATGTTTGCAATCTTTGGATCTAATGAGTCTAATCCATTGATGTGTTGGTGTTGACGCCTAAATTTTGACTAATCCATTTTTTTGCATAAAAATTATAAAAATCATCTCACATATTTATTTGTTAGCATATATTGCATTGGCATATAATTGGACTGTGAGAACATTTGAGCTTAATTTAACGGGCATCTGGACTTGACATGGGGTGAAAAATGTAGCAAGAATATTTGGACTTGAAAGAAATATTTTCTCAAGGATCGTATTGCAAATACTTAGAACCTCGGGGATCGTATTGCAAATACCAAGAGAAGGGGATATGGAGAAGGGAAGATGATGAAGGGAATGTGATGAAGAGAAGATGAAGAATGGAAGATGATGAAGGGCAAGTGAAGAAGGGAAGATGATGAGGGGAAGGTGGTGAAAAGAAGATGAAGAAGAGAAGATGGAGAAGAAAAGATGGTAAAAAGAGGATGGAGAAATTTGGCTATAAAAGAGGGGAGAGTGAAAGAGAATTGAGAGAGTTTTAGAGTGGAAGAGAATTGAGAGAATTTGTGAGAGAAATTCTTTAGAGAGGAAAAAAGAGAGTTCTTGAGAAAAATCGTAAGAGAAAATTTGAGAGTGAAGAAAAGAGTTTTAGTCGAGCATCATCTTCGACGAGTCCCGGCACGTACTTCACCTCTCGCCATCCAACAACGCCACTGCTTGCCTTTTTTCGACGATAGCCACGTTCTTCCAACTCCGAGATCTTGAAGGAAGCCATAACGTGTACGTGAGTAAGATTTTGTGTAATAGAAGGTAACCCTTTCCATCTCGATCTACAAAAATGTAATCGTTTGGTGTGAACATTTGTTTGTTTATTTTAGACATGTCACGTGTCCCAAAATTTAGCATTATTACATGTTAATTTATTTTTGTAAATACTCGTGATTGGCTGCGTTTTCTTTCTTTCTAAATCACCCATGGTGTATATCGTACAAAGTTCAATGTTTTACATCCCCATAAAAAGAAGAAAAAATCAAAAAATTGCATCTTTGAATTTCAAGTAAAATCCATCAAAATTGCCAAATCAAATATTTTTCATGAAAATGGTACCGAAAGGGCGTTAGAGTAATCTAGCGTAACCAAATCCCCGAATTCAAAATCTCCGGTTCGCGGAAATAAGATAGTCTTCTCCCGCTATTTTATTTAGGTTTCTAATCAACCTACCGAAAATGATTAGTGGCGACTCCAAATTCAAAACACATTGCATGTTAATTATTTGAACCTTAAGTTGCGATTTGGTATGGACTTGGGAGAGTCCGAGTTAGGTTAGTTAATTAATTAACCTGATAATCCATTAGCCCGAAAATTCACTTGTTTATTTTTTAGGTCGTGATGACTTAGCGACTCCACCGGGGATTAAAGAGGACTTAGGCCAGAATAATTTCATGAAAAATAAAATCACTTGATCCGGCAATCTTTTTTGAATTTTAATCCTTAGGTGTTAAATGGTTTTGCGGGAAAGGGAGTTATAAGGGGAGGAGTCCGTGGCTAACCTCTGTTTTGCAGGCTTGGTGATGAGAATTTTAATTTTTGAACTATCGGAGTGCTGATTGCTTTTAAAATGTCGTGCATGCCTCTATATAATTGCACTACACCACCTTGACTTGTGACCGAACCCGGGTCACCCGATAGTTTCAGGATGGTATTTATGTGGTTCTTTAACCTTGGCGGTAAGGCTTCGCTAAAGGTTATCCCGCTTGGATCCCGAATTCTTCAAAAAAATGGCTCAAGAGTTATTCTCATGCACATAAGGCTATGATGCATGAGAGTTGCTCTTGTCGACCGAACCAAGCCGAGATGATTGGACCCGACTAGTCGTGACTATGTATGCAAGGCAGCAACTAGTCATGATGAACGTATGCGAGGCTGCGACATGTCGTTCTGTCTTTCATTTCATTTTGCTAAAAGAACTAAAATCTGAATCCACACTTCATGTGCATGTCTTTGTGATTGACATTTTCTTCCTACGAGCGGTAATTTCTTGTCTCTTATGCCCCGTTATCTCATTTTTATTTTGGGCTGGTCCATGGTTTAGGTTGATTTAAATGGCACGTGATCTATATACGAATGGGTCGCAACGATATCCGTTTCGTGCCTACTCCAAAGCTAGAGCTCAAGAAGCTATGGGATAAGTTGAAGCCGGATGGCCAGCAGTGCGTGCTCAAGCGTATCGGGTTCATGTTGCCAATTCTTGAGATTGATGTTCAAAGCGGGATCATGCAAGCACTTGCTCATTTTTGGTGCCCCGAGACGACCACGTTTGTGTTCGGAGGTAAGTTTGAGCTCACACCCACTCTGGAAGAATACAGTATTGCCATTGGAAAATCAATTGAGTTGGATGTGGTTGAACCACCTATTCGGGTAGATCCGGTGGTAGTGCTTGCTGAATTTTTGGGTTCGACTAAAAAAGAAATTGAAAAAGTGCTCAAGGGTAATTGCCGGGCATGCCCATTATCTTTCCTCATTGAATGTTTTGAAAATAACTCCGACCTCATGAGATCTAAGATTTTTATCTTAACCTTTTTCGGACTTATCATTTTTCCATTCCGTCAGAACGCTATAGATCCCGTGATAGCATGGACGGTAAAACAAGTTTGTGGTGGGGTCAATTTTGTAAACACCATCCTTGCTGAAACTTTCATTTCACTAACATGTTTCGCTCATTCTAAAAAAGAAAACAAGAAAGAAAAAGATAAGACTTTTCGAGCCCCAATTGAGCTTTTACAAATCTGATTTTTCTCACACCTTTCTCAATTCGGGGAAAACATGACAGTATTTGAAATGGGTATGACTAACAACCCTATTTTAAGATTTAAACAAATACGGGATCGAACTAAAAACTTGCACTATACGCAGTGGGTCCATTTATTCGAGAATCCAAATCCTAAGATTTTCCTTTGGCAAGCTGTATGGTTCCGAGTGGTAGAAGCTCGATTGTGCCATGGCGACCAGAAACCCGTGCCTTTGATGGGCATTTATGGAGCATCCAGCTATCAGCCTCTTCGGGTTACACGGCAATTTCGGGTTCTGCAGGATATCCCGCCTTCACTTGGGCCCAACGAATTCCAAGTTCAATTTGAGAAGGACGAGAACTACAGAGCGGAACCGAGACGTCATTCTAAGGCTTGGCAGGAGTGTTCTAATCGGAAGCTGATTTGGCCCATAGAGGAGCTCACCGGAAAAATAAGGAGTCACTTTGCCACAACTCGGTATATTCGGTTTCATGCCATCCCCGTTGAGATACTCCCGAAGATCCCGATCGTGACAATGCAGCATACCCGTCAAGCTCAACTCAAAGCCAGCGAAGAGAAGGCGATGAAGGCCCAAGAAAAGGCAGATGCTTTGGCAAAGGAGAATGCACGATTGCGGCGCGCCTTGAAGGCCCATTCGTCTATAGATCACGTGGCCTCTAAAAAAAGAAAAACCGTTTGATTTCTTGGTTTGCTTAAATTGAGTAATGTATTTACTTTCATAGGTTGATTGTTTAGGAATCTCATCGTCTTATTTCCAATTTCACACTTTGCTTATGTAGTTTTTACAATTTCATCGGTTGTCCTCAATTCTGATTTGGCTTGTTCCTGTTGTACGATTTTTACTAAATTCTATGATCGAGTTTTGAGTAAGTGCCAAACACGAAAGTTGTAGACCTATGTTTCAACTAATGTCTTACAAAATTTCAGAATTAAATTCATAATTTAAGATGGCCCTTCGTGTTTTCAACAACATGCGGCTATAACAGTTTTCTGAACGTGATTTTTTGGAAAGACACATTAAACTGCTTTGATCCGTGCATTTCTAGTCCGATTGGCCAACATAAAAGTTGTTCATCATCTTCTCAACTATAAGCTCGTACAATTTGGACATGTTTTGATCAACGCGCAAATTGATACGGATTTTTTCGTAAAAGCGGACAAACTGAAAATTACATGTTTCAATCCTTTGGTTATAATCACTTTGTTCGTTTGAGTCTAGAGGGATGCCATGGACCGGCTCGATATTCTTGCTCTCTGTACTCATTTTGCGTTTGTTACTACGTACAGGTAATTTATCACGGATCCTCCACATATTACTCGATCGATCGCGAGGAAGATGGCCGACATCAACGCCACCGTCGGTGCTGCCCTAGACGAGAAACTTGGCTCCTTGACCGAGCGCTTGAAGGGATGATGTCCCGAAAGATGGAAGAAATGATGGCTGCCTTCGCCGCCAAACTTCAATCATCCACCACCAGCCCACCGCTAACCATTCCTGCTCCAATTCCTCCTATGGACAACTCCGGTAAAGCCCCGGAAACTGCTCCCTATCAGACAATGCCGCTAGAAGACGTGATCTTCAGAGGCGTGAGCTCGAGCACGCCGCCCGTAGTCCCAATCCCCCAAGCCAGCCCCGGCCCCCGGGTTGAATGGTGATACGGCCAAGCGGTTGGCCCAAATGGAACAGAGGATCCGAGAGGTTGAGGGGACTCACAACATACCCTGGATTGACTTGTCTTGTCTTTTCAAAGGTCACGAGTGCCGAGAAGTTCAAAATGCCCGACTTCGAGAAGTATGATGAGACTTCTAACCCGGTTCAGCACGTCCGGATGTACCAGGCAAGAATGAATAAGCACGTGACCAACGGCCCCCTAATGGTCCAGACTTTCCAGGCTAGTTTAAAAGAAGCTGCCATGAGGTGGTATACGGACTACGAGATCTATCGGATGGATGATTGGGAGAAGGCAGCTAATGCTTTCATCAAACATTTCAGCTTTAACTTGGACGTGCTCACCACCAGAGAAGATCTTGAACGACTTGAGATGAAGAAAGGAGAAACAATCAAGCGAGTATGCCACCAGGTGGAGGAATGTGGCATCTCAACTGAAACCAGTCCCTCCGGAAAGGGAGCTCATGAAGTTGTTTGTTTCCACTCTGCCGCGAATTATGAAAACCCGAATGCTGGGATCCGTTGCTACGTCATTCAGCCATCTCATCGCAATGGCTGAAGAAATCGAGAACGGTATGAAGAAAGGTTGGTACGATGATGTCACCACAACAACTAAGAGGTTTGCGGTAAGGAAAGACAAGGAGCCGGCCCCACGAGTCAACATGACCTACAGCCAAAAACCCACGACCCGGACGCCGATCGTACAGATTCCAAATCAGCGGCAGGCCAATTTCGGCGTGCAACGACAAAGAGGGAATCAACGGCCCCCTCGGCGGTTTACCCCTCTACCAGGAACCCCGTCGCAAGTACTCGCGGTTCTACGTAAGAGAGGTTTACTGACTTCCGAGCCTCTACGACTCGGTAACACGAGCTCGCCAAGATATGATCCGTCAAAGAAATGTGATTACCACTGCGGGGAGCTTGGACATGACACCGACAAATTGTTTCGTGTTAAAGCATCGGATCCAAGATCTTCTTGATTCTAAGGCATTCTCGTTCCAAGGCAACAAACCGCCGAATGTCCAGAATAATCCTTTGCCGATCATTCAAATAAAGTTAATGCTGTATTCGGGCCGGGAATTAGACAGAGTTGGTGCTATTAAGGTTGAAGTAGCTGATGTTCTCAATGCTCGATCGGGCGGGATATTATGAGGTCGGTGAACCGATATCACTCGATCGATTGAAGGAAAAGGTCTCCACTCTCACGAAGAATGGATTCATAGTCCGGGCAAGTCAAACCGGGACGGTGGCCACTATATCCCAGATTGTCATTGATCGGGATCGGGAGCTTGCAGCTTTGACCCAACCCGGGACTTTTCAAGAGTCTCGGGTGGAAGATGCTAAAGTGACTAACTTGATCAAGAATGACCCGAGTTAGCGAGACATGCCCGCCTTGGAAGATGTAGTGGATGATGAACTTGAAATAGTCATTGCCTCGCCTCAGCCTTTTCCGTACGCTAATGACAAGGCGGTTCCTTGGTCCTACGATCTTGCCCCGATAACAAGATCGGGACGCGCTTATAGTGATGACCAACCGACTAAACAAGTCACCGAGAAAGATGCTAAGGAATTCTTGGCTGTAATCAAGGCCGATGAGTATAGCGTTGTCGACCGATTGCGGAAGTCACCGGCTCGGGTATCCCTACTCGAACTTCTACGATCATCCGAGAAGCATCGGGAGTCCTTGATGAAGGTACTCGGCGAAATTCACGTACCCGAGAATGTTGAACAGGACAAACTAGAGAACTTTGTGGGGACGATCCTTCTAAAGGATCGAGGTTGCATTCGGCGACGATGAGATTCCTCTTGAAGGGCGAGGTCATAACAAAGCTTTGCACATAACGATCAAACATAAGCAAACTCACGTAGCTCGGGTACTTATTGACAACGGGTCGGCACTAAATATTTGCCCATTAGCCACATTGAATCGTCTTGGAATCGACTGGCCGGGTTGCGGACGGCCAAGACTTCCGTCCGCTCATTCGATGGCGTAAAGAAGGATGTCTTTGGGCGGATCAACTTGGAGATTCAGATCGGGCCTTCTTTGTTTGACATTCTCTTCCGGGTATTAGATATTCCTTCGGCCTTTAACCTTCTCTTAGGCCGACCTTGGATTCATAATGCCGGAGCTGTCCCATCAAGCCTTCATCGGAAAATTAAGTTCGTGGTCGAACGGAAGTTGGTGACTGTCCATGGGGAGGAAGATCACCCGATTTTCAATGAGACGGCCATCCCTTACATCGAGCCGACTCATGTTGAAGAAGATTCCTACCACGCTTTTGAGATAGTACACACCATCCATGCATCACCGGAAAGTCCTTTGCCGCTTCCCGAAATATCAGCCACTTCTCTTAT
Organism: Rhodamnia argentea; assembly: GCF_020921035.1. NCBI lineage: Eukaryota > Viridiplantae > Streptophyta > Magnoliopsida > Myrtales > Myrtaceae > Rhodamnia > Rhodamnia argentea. The sequence goes on along the minus strand of NC_063154.1, from coordinate 30,922,326 downwards.
GATGGCTAAGATAATGGTTGGCAATGACTTCAAACCCGGTATGGGTTAGGTCGACATAGCCAAGGGATTCGCACCCCAATTGAACCCAAAGGCCAATCTCATACAACCGGTCCGGGATGTCGAGGACGTGGACATAAAAGAGGCGTAATGGGTCGCGGTAAGCGTGCATGCGATCCTTTACCCCCACCTCTATATACCACTTTCCGATCAGCTGGAGTGGTTGGAGGTTACAATAATTTGACCCAATTCGAAGAAGACTTGGGGATTGTGTTCCCCAACACACCGAAGGATCGAGATATTCCAGTTGAGCCAATAGGGTCTGAAGAGGATGAAGGGGTCTTCGATATCGCTGGTTGTTTTGACGATGTAACTATTGCTGCTATATCCGAAGACGGAGCGCATGAAGAGGAACCTTACCCAGCACCTAAACCTTCCAAATCATTCGTCAATGCCATATGTGATGATCCACTGGAGGGTTTAGATTCAGAGTAACATCTTTATGTTTATGCAATCCCTGCGTGGGACCTTTTACTTTTCCTTTAGGTTTTGGGTCACATTGGGATTTCTATTTTGTGTTGCACTCTTGAATTTTTTCCTAGAAGATGTAATTTCATATCAATAAAATTGCACTATTTTTCGAATCTTGTTGAAGTATCCCAAACCAACCCGATGACGATAACCAACGACCAACAAGTTTGTCATCATGGTAAGAACCGAGGGTTGGGCTTCTTCAAGAATTCATGTCCCACGGTTTTGAAAAAAAAAATATAATAACAAAAAAATAAATAAATAAAGTTCTTCAAAAAAAAAAAAAAAAACCGCAATTAAACCTTGTTTGTTTTTCTGATTTTGTTACTTTATGTTTCAGGGGGATACATGAGGAGGGAAACCTAGTGGATTTAGAAGTATACGACCTAGATGAGTCCAAATTCGTCATTATGAGGAAATTCGTCGAGATTTCGAACGACATGAGGAGATCAAGCCCTTGACAATTGAACAAACTATCTCGGTCAACCTAGGCGATGCGAAAAACCCTAAAGAAGTTAAGATCGGGGCAAACCTTTCCAAAGAGATGACCGAGCGCTTGATTAAGCTCTTGAAGGATTACCAGGACATTTTCGCCTGGTCCTATGCAGATATGCCCGGTCTTGACCGTTCTATTGTCGAACATTGTTTGCCGATCGATCCTTCGGCTAAGCCAGTAGTGCAAAAGTCAAGGAGGGCCGGACGAGAATTGGTCCAGAAGATCAAAGAGGAAGTCATGAAGGCGCTTGACGTCGGATTCCTGGAGACTACAGAATATTCTGATTGGGTTGCCAATATAGTCCCAGTCATGAAGAAGGATGGACGTATTCGAGTCCGTGTCGATTACCGAGATTTGAATAAGGCCGATCCTAAAGATGATTTTCCCCTCCCACATATTGACATGCTCGTTGACAAGACTGCAGGGTTTGAATTGTTTTCATTCATGGATGGTTTTTCCGGGTACAATCGGATCCCGATGAATGTCAATGACAAGTTGAAAATCACTTTCACCACACCATGGGGAATGTTTCATTACCGGGTGATGCCGTTCGGTCTCAGAAATGCTTGGGGCTACTTACCAACGAGCCATGGTTGCCCTTTTCCACGACATGATGCATAATGAGATTGAGGTTTACGTTGATGACATGATAGCAAAAACAAGGCATGGAGAAGATCACGTCGAAACGCTCAAGAAATTGTTCGACAGACTCCGAAAGTACAAGTTACGCCTCAACCCCGCCAAGTGTGTCTTTGGGACCAGCTCGGGCAAGCTGCTCGGATTCGTGGTGAGCAATAAGGGTATTGAAGTCGATCCTTCTAAAGTCAAGGCTATTCGTGAGCTTAAGCCGCCGACGACGGTTAAAGAAGTTCGAAGTCCGATCGGTAGGCTAAACTATATTGCTCGATTCATCTCTCAGTTATCAGAAACCGCTAAGCCATTCCTCAAGCTGTTAAAGAAGAATGCGCTAATCCAATGGGATAGCGAATGTGAAGAAGCTTTTGGGAAACTGAAGCAGCATCTCATGAGTCCACCCGTGCTTGTTCCTCCAACACCGGGGCAACCTTTAATCCTCTACCTCACAATCCTTAGTGAGTCTTTGGGTGCTATGTTAGCACAAGAGAGGCAGGAGGATGGAAAAGAACGAGCCATTTATTATTTGAGCAAGAAATTCACCGCTTCGGAAATGAAGTACACCGAAGCGTAGAAAACATGTGCGGCGTTAGTTTGGGTACTGCACAAGCTTCGGCAATATACCTTGCATTACCAGGTACTTCTGGTGACAGAGTGCGATCCTATCAAATACTTGCTTAATCAACCCGCCTTGATTGGTAGACTTGCCAAATGGCAAATCCTCATCTCCGAATTTGATGTTCAATATTTGTCCCAAAAGTCAATCAAGGGACGGGCTATAGCAGATGTCCTAGCTGAAAATCCGGGGCGAGATGATGATGCCTATTATTCCGAGGACCGGATCGTGTCGGTGGAGGATTACATCTGGACTATGTATTTTGACGGAGATGTCAATTTATCGGGATCGAGCACGGGTGCGGTTACGATATCTCCGGGTGGTCAACATTATCCCGTGACCGCAAAATTGGTATTCCCTTGCACAAATAACATAGCGGAATATGAGGCATGCATCCTCGGTCTGCAGGCTGCGATTGAAATGGGGATAGCTCGACTCAAGGTGTTCGGAGATTCCGCTCCGATTATCCTTCAGATCGTTGGAAAGTGGAAGACGAGAGATGCTAAATTGCTACCCTACCATGAGTATCCGGATAAACCGGTGGAGGAATTTGAGGATATCTCATTTGAGTATCTATCCAGGACTCATAATCGATTCGCTGATGCATTGGCTACCTTGTCTTCAATGTTACAAATCGCCAATAGACTTGAGGTTGACCCATCAAGATCGAGGTATTAAAAAAGCCGGCATATTGTATGGCCGTGATCGATGAACCCGATGGTAAGCCGTGGTACCATGACATCAAAACTTATATTCGAAGCGGCGGTTCCACGAAGAAAGTACCGTGTCGACCAAAAGTACATAAGGAAGATGGCTTCGAAGTTCTTCTTAAACGGAGAAAATTTATACAAGCGATCATTCGATTACGTTACGCTAAGATGCGTTGATTCAACCGAAGCGGTTCGTCCGATGATGGAAGTGCATGAAGGGATCTCGTGGTCCACACATGAATGGCCACATGTTAGCTAAGAAGGTCATGAGGTTGGGTTATTATTGGCTCACGCTCGAAAGAGATTGTATTACTTGCATGTCCGGAGTTGTCACAAATGTCGATTCATGGTGACAAGATTAATGTCCCTCCGAATGAGTTGCATCGATTATCCGAACCATGGCCATTTTCTATGTGGGGCATTGATGTTATTGGCCCTATCAATCCTAAAGCATCCAATGGGCATCGATTCATCTTGGTAGCAATTGACTATTTCTCTAAATGGATCGAAGCCGCATCCTATTTAGCGGTCACAAGCGAAATATCGTGAAATTTATCCGTCGAGATATCATCGCTCGATATGGTTCACCTGAAGCCATAATCACCGACAATGGCTCAAACTTGAATAACAAGCTAATGGACGAATTGTTCAAGGAATTCAAGATCAAGCATCCGACCTCTTCCCCATATCGTCCTCGGATGAATGGAGCGATAGAAGCCGCCAATAAGAATATTAAGAAAATCTTAGCAAAGACGGCTGAAAATTATCGCGATTGGCATGAGAGGTTGCCATTTGCGCTTATGGCATATCGGACCTCGATCCGGACATCTACCGGAGCAACCCCGTATTCTCTAGTATATGGAATGGAGGCTATTCTACCAATTGAAGTGGAAATTCCTTCGTTACGTATACTGTCTCAAGCTAAGTTGACTCAAGCCGAATGGATCCAGCAGAGGACGGCCCAATTGAATCTAATCGACGAAAAGAGACTTAAGGCTGTATGTCATGGCCAATGTTATCAGCAGAGGGTTGCTAAATCATTCAACAAAAAAGTTCGGCCTCGATATTTTCATATCAATGACCTGGTCTTGCGAAAATTGTTGCCAATAGTCGCACTCCCGAAGGGGAAGTTTGCTCCAAACTATGGTGGTCCATAGATAGTAACGAAGGTGCTCCCTGGTGGTGCTTTGATTCTAGCCGAGATGGATGGTCGTGTCTTTACCAATCCAATCAATTCTGATGCTGTAAAAAATATTATACCCGATTTACTCTCATGTTGTCATAATCAAGTTATAATATCAAGACAGATTCACAAGTTGTTCACATTCGGGCATTCGTTTGTTTCCTCACTACTAATCTTTGCTGAGAGATTGTTTCAAATGGGGGATCTCTCCGGCCCGATTGAATTGACCATCGGGAGCGTGAGATTTACATATCTACAAAGTAAAAGGGTTATCTTGCAAAAAATATGACGACCAAGATAAAATCAGTCGGCATATAGAAGATGGAATAATGCAAAAGCAACATGCGAATGAGCAAAAACTTGCATCCATTTCATTCAGCGGAAAACCTTACAAACAGATCAGCGGGGTGGGAACGTAAAGCCAAACCGAGCCCTAATGAGCATCACAAAGGAGTTCAACTGACTCTCCATACGGTTGATACCCCGCCTACACCGATCGCTCCGAGAATCAAGATCCGCCAGCTTAAAGAGGAGGAGCTCACATTTCTCTTTAAGCTTGGCTACCTTGTCCTCGTGATACTCGACAAAGAAATTCCAAGTCATGGATCAGCATTCTCCCGCGGGCTATATCCAGGGTCAGATCGTCCATCCTTTCTTCCAGCCATGTGCATTGGAATTTCAAAACATTATTGAGCGGATCACGCTCAAAGATGGTCCGAGACATGGCCAAACGTTCCACCAAGTTCCCCCTCTCACGAATCAGCAGTGAGACTTGATCATTACCGTAGTCAAGGGCCTTCTTATAATTGTCGGCTACAAGACCGACCAACACCAAGTTATCTGTCCGATCCTGATAGCGTGCCCTCACAAGATGGGCCAAAGTAACATCTTGATGAGCTTGATTGTAAGCCTCCAGGAAGTTAGTGAAGAGGGTAGGGAAGATCCTATATTCCTCTTCTAACTTGGTACCTTGAATAGAAGTAGTGTCCATATCCCTAAACATAAGACGAATTTCAGTTTCGACCTCCGGATGGTTGGCTATATAAGAGTAGCCCTGGCCTAGGAGATTATAAAGTTTCTCCCATTTGGCCAAAACCTCAGCCCGAGAAGACGTGTGCGGGGAGGGAGGCCATTGTTGTTGAAGCAAGCGAAAAGAATGGATGCGAAAGAGTGCTTAGAAGGTTGGAGATGAAGATATGAAAGCGATGATCGTCTCGGCGTTAAATCCTAATTTAAAGGGCAGGAAAAGTCATAGCAATAATTATTGTGGGGGCCGAGTTAATTATCTGGGTGAAACTACGGACGTTTCGTCCGTGAATCACGGATCTACCATCTCGAGGCTCACGAATACGAAAAAGTTGCGAAATGACTTAAAGGTTCCGCCATATTAAAAGAGGGACAAGCATACTTGCGAAAAAGATTTGAGGGTCCCACCATGTCGAAGGAAATGAAGAAGACAGAGCGGGAAACACGAAATCTTGGGAGAAGCAACGGCTTAGTGGTTTTCATCCATGTTAAAAGGGAGGCTCTGGAACATGCATGTTTACTCGGAAGAATTTGGAGAGAGTAAGCATACAACTGGAGAGTAGAGTGAACAAAAGGCGGTAAGAAGTATTTCAATCCAACATGTTTGGAGGCTACCAAGCACTTACCGGAGGCAACCAACCTAGACATCCCCGAGAATGAACTGCTGAATTTCAAGGCCGGATCCAGTGAAGAGCCGTAAAACCCAACTCCCTTGGCGGTGAAGTTCAAGATCTCGATAACAGCAACAACAATAGCAGCAAGCAGCAGCCGTAGTCAACCCCGAAAAAGAAAACATCAAATCAAAGAGCTCAAGCTGCCTTCAAGGAGTGCCCTTACGTGAACGGGAAACGAAAAAATGAGTTGAGCCGGAAGCTAGGAATGGAGCCCTTGAAGGTCAGGTTTTGGTTTCAAAACAAGCGGGCCCGAGTGAAAGTTCAAAGTGAAAGTCATGAACTTGCGTCTCTAAAGGAAGAAAATGAAGAGCTTCGAGCAGAGATCAAGAGGTATAGGGATGCTCTTAACATCGCTATTTGCCATGTCTGCAAAGCAACCCCATCACCTTTGGTGGTATGTTCCTTGATGAGCCACATCCGAGCATTGAAAATGCTCATTTATCGATTCATCCTCCCGAGCAAGTTCTCGCACAATCGGATTTCGTTGGGGATACATCCCAGAAAGTCGGCCTTGCGGAGGCGTAACCGATGCCCTTCGAGGGAAGTGACATGCATCACTACAATTGGAGTTTCCCCGATGTCACAATCGGCCAATTCAACACCGATGAAACTCCGAATCAGTAGCCTACATGAAGCTTGAGTTTTTATTATGGGCTTTCAAAATATCACTCTTTTGAGCATTACTAGCTAGCCCTTATGAATTCTCAAGAGAAGTAGAGACATGCGTGAATGAATGTACTGTTTGTTACAAAGTCCCCATGTGAGACATTCTTCCTTTTACGCCTAGAGTTAATCAAGGGGCAAAGAACAATACTATCCGCAAATATCGTCATGCTTAAATGCGTGAATTCTTTGTCAGATTTGACTGAACGCCGAAAGGAAAAGCATTAAAAGCCTTCACATAGGTAGATGCAAAAAGATTTGAGAAAAAATAGCTGCCTCGTTATTAGAGAAAGCAAAAAGATTCGAGGAAATAACCGCCTCAGGAGGAAGTGAAAAGATTTGAGGAGGGAAATAACCGCCTCGTTCGTAGGGGGAACCGAAAAGATCCGAGGAGGGAAATAACTGCCCCGTTCATAGAGAAAGCGAAAAGATTTGAGGGCTCCTACATATCAGAAAAGGAAAAAGATGACAGATTGAGTGAGAGGCAAGAGTTATTACGAAATGGATCCAAGGCACTAAGACCGGAAAGGAGAGGAAAAGTTGTCCTCTTTCGTAGAAAAAGCGAAAACCTATATGCGAGACTAACGGATCAGAAAAAGTTTATAAATGACCACCGGAACTCGTCACGAAAGACCACCATCACTTTTGTGATTTTCGGGCGATTGTTTTGCAAGTCCGAGAACATCTAAAGCTCGATCTCCGGTCGAAACAGACCATTTTCGATCTACATATGGAAGGTTTTAAAAGAAAAACACGTTCATTCCAGGCGGAAGTATGGGAACCTTCCTATCCCGAAGATCTGCGAGTCATGGTCATTGATGGCAACCCCGTTTCCCTCTCAATCCTCGTTGCTATGCTGAAAAGTTGCATGTACGGGGTTTTTGCTTATGCGAAAGCAACGGATGCCTTACAAGTACCGAGGCGGTACAAATATGATTTTGACATCGTCGTCACAGCCGTGGTAGGGATCGACATGGGACGGTTTCGATCTCTTAAAGATCATTGATTCCGAGTTGGACATACGAGGTCATCGTAGTATCGCAAGTAATGATCAGCGATTCATAACGAGGGCCATATCGCATGGTGCTCGAGACGTCCTACAGAAGCCGGTCTGCGTTCGAGTGCTCCAAAACATTTGGCAGCATGCTGTAAGGAAGCAATTACTCGTACAAAAAAACCACGACCAAGGCGACGACGACGATTTTGTCCAAAAGAAAAGGCCCCTTTGGTCCGCCAAGCTTCATTCTATATTCATTGAGGCGGTTCGACGGCTAGGAATCAATTCAAGCACGACCACCGGCTGTACACAAAATGATGAATATAGACGGACTCACCATGCAAAGTATCACAAATCACCTTCAAAGGGTTAGAGATAAGGCGAGGAAGCACGATGCGGCTTGGGACCAAGGCGACCGGACCAGAGTTGACTGGAAGATCAATTCCGGGAAAACCTACCGAGCAAAAGGTACCCGGCCACTTCCCAATCAAGAATACAGGTCATACCAACCTTCCGCTGGTGGTTCTAGTAGCGCACAGTTGATCATCCCTACAAGTTCCCGAGCAACGACGGAGGCTCAAGCTTAAGGAGTCGACCGTTCACAAGCAATCGTCACCGAGTGTTAGCAAGTAACAATGCCCAATTCGAGTATCAATTGCTCGAAAAATCAGAAGATTACTTTGATGATGAGCTTGCTACCTTGATGAGCCTGTTTGGAAATGAAGGACCTCCGGAGCTGTGATCCGAAGCAAGTTATTATGGGTCTCCAAACAACGATTGTTGGTGTTTAGTCCAAGACAGAATCGGTTGATCGTTGAAGTGGCCAGCAAGAGAGGTGGAACCAATCTCGCATGAATACTCCTTTAATTCCATGTATAGTTCCCCTACGTGGGATATTTTTTACTTTCTAACTGTCTAGAATTTGCCTAGAGTTAAAGGACGAATTTTCTCCTCTCTTGTCAAATGCGTAAGTTCCTTACTAAGCTAGGCCCGTAGCAAATCAATTTGTGGACGACGCCTCCGAACGCCCGTAAAGAGAAATTCCGAATAGCCTTACTTGGGAGAATACGAGTAAAAGGCCAAACGGGCTCAAAGATGGGTAACTCTGTATCGTCCCAATTGGCTCTCAATCATTTCAAACTCTAAATTATGCTTATTTTATTCTCGACAGGGGATTGCCAACTGTTTTGAGAACAATATAGCAAAAAGCGAACCAACCATGGACGCCAACATCACCACACCCTAGTGGTTGGGGGAATGACAGTGGTCCGAGGCATCCCGGGTTCGATCCTGGGATTTGGCATCAATGTACAAAGATTAATAAAAACTTTTTTGCTTCGCGAGTCGGTGCCGATTGAAACTCAGCCAAGATCGTTACGTAACCTGGAGAAATAACATCCCCGACATACGATCCGATCCAGATGAATTGATCTTTTCAATTCAAAGTTTGCAAGGAATACATACAAGGGTAAAGCGGTATCGTTTCAACTCGTTTAGAATGTGAGAACGTACATTGACGCTTTCCCTTTTGATTTTTACAGGGGTCACCGCCTTTCCGGATAGGGAAGTATCCATTCTCCCGAAAAATTAATGAAATGAGAAATTCCTGGAGCCTTTGACAATCTCATGTCTCAAACTAGATAATGAAGTTTTGCAACTCATTTGCATGAGCGAGGGCAACTCACAATTCACGCCCTTAAGAATTTTCTTACGTGCTTGCACCAAGATAAAAAGTTGCTACATTTTGTATGCTCGAAAACACTCATACATTGCATAGTTTGTGCATGACTGTTCCTCATATTTAATTTACCAACTCTGAATAAGGAACATGAACTATATAAGATACATCAAATGTATGGAATGGGGCATGACAAGATGATGAAAGGCAATCATTTCCCAAACACGTCCAATTTTTTCAGGCGAGATGAACGGTGGCAAAATTCCGCATTCCCCGAGGTAAAGAGTTTTCTCATGAAAGGTACGATAACCGAAGTGACGGATGCATTCATTTCTCTATCCTAAACACTACAAGTTATCCATTGATTACCCCTTTTAAGCAGTGGTTTCATTTCTTCACCCCTGTCAAGAACCACCCCACACCGGAGCCCCGACGAGTTAATTCCAGCAGCAACACGAGGTAAATGGTTAGAAATTTTCTTGCTCGGACTAACATTAATCTTCGGGTGTTTCTTTGCATTTATACTCAAATTTTAATTCAAGTGCCTTAGGATGATGAAGAGCATTCACTTCTCTATCCTATACACTTCATTCTTTGCATAGCCCACTTGAGCCTGCAAATTCATTTCTTAAACCCCCGTTGGTGATCATTTGCTCATTCCAAAGGCGAAGATAGCATTTTCCCAAGGATTAGAATTGGAGATGGTCGGGTCAACAGAGAATTCTCGAATGGACTCATTTCTTGTATGCTAGATTTTTTATGTTTACATAATTTTTCTTTGTAAATGTTTATGTTTGTTGTAATTCCCGGTTCAAAATCATGGGATTGTAAAAAAAAAGGAGAGGCAAACTCAGCTTAAAGGAGAAGGGCCCGCTCTCGAAAAAAAAACACAAAAAAGAAAGCAAAATAAAGAGATGTCGAAGAGCTCTCAAAGAAAAAGGAAAAGAAATCTCTTCTCGAAAAAAAGAAGAAAAAAAGAAAAATGAGAGTCGGGAGTAAGAAAAGCAAAGGCTGATCTCATATGAAAATTTCAAGCATAGGAAAAGCAAAGTGCCTACCAAAAGTAAGGCCAATGCACATTCATTTGTAAAGTACTTCTGAATTTTGAATGTACATTTTTGCATGTTAAGTTGTAAATTCCATGTACATGTTTGCATTATGTCTCTTGCAAATCCTTGACAGACACTTGTTGTGAAGAAGACTCCCCAAGAAATCGGTTTGCAAAGTGCAATTTTCAGTAGAAAACTACCATCCCTCATTCAATGATGGTATTCTTTACAAGACATTTCCGGAAGACCAAGATCGGTGACTAGTCGGCGATGATCACCAACGTCAAGCCCCTTCTCATTTAATTTCTGAGCCAAAACGAGCCTTTTCGTTCCTCGGTCCCCAATCCTAGCCTACGTTATAACCCTCCAAAGTCTCTTCCGATTAGGACACTTGAGTTAACGTAGAGTTAAATGATTTTAAGCATCATTCGAAGAAGTTCGAGCAAGATTATTTCTCTCTCATTTTTGCAGGATTCTTGACTTGTAAATCCGGAGCAGATGATGAAGAAATTCATTTCAAGAGCCTTGACTCAATTAGAGTCCCCTTTGTAAACCTTTGACCTAGCCCTCATTACGGTCCTAATCAAGACCTCCCGATCGGCTCGGTCGTATCAATTGCGAGATTACTTGGATCCTTATCGAATGCGATGATGGAAAGATTGAGTGATTTCTCTTGGATCCTGCAGACAGGATAAATAACTTTTCTCGAGAGTGAGAGAAAGCCCTTTCGGACTGAAGTCCCCCCATTCAGCTCACATTCGAGGTATTCGTAATGTGAGAACCTCCCTGGACAAAATTGGTAACGCAAACTTGACAGAATGGTTATGCATGAACCATAGTATGAGTGATTGCATTATACTCATTGTTGAATATGTTTATGTGTGTTACCTCTGACATCCTATGATAGGTAATACATTCCCGATGTTCGAGTTCCCTCCCAAGGTCTCGAAATTCATCCAAGGATTATTGAATGAGCAAGTTTTGCTGGCAAATGCCTACCAGGTACGATACGAGCAATCTGTTTCGTTCCTTGATTAATCGTTTGGAGAACCTAGGTAAGTTTTCCGAACCCCTTTTCAAATTAACAACTCTTCTGATGATAGTTGTTATGATTCAATTCGAGCAATATGCCCCTTTTGTATTTATCGATTCCATTCGATGGTGCTCCTATAAAATATTGTTCAATTCAGGCAATATACCTCTTCCATCAAGACGCGAAGACATATGCACTGGCGATCTTGACATCTTATCAAATCATAACGACGTATCTCTTATGATTTCGGTCTCGGATCACGAAGACGTATGCACTGGTGATCTTGACCTTCGATCGACTCATAATGACATAGCTCTTATGATTTTCGGCTCCTTTATCAAATCATGAAGACATAAGCACCCATGGTTTTGATCCAAACCAAATCATAATGACGTAGCTCTTATGATTTTGTTTCCCCTTTGTCGAATCGTGAAGACATATGCACTGGCGATTTCAACATTTAATCAACTCACAACGACGTAGCTCTTGTGAACTTGATTTCACTTCTTTCGACTCACAACGACGTAGCTCTTGTGATCTCAAACGACATACATATCTTGCGCTGTCTTGCATTAGGGAGAAGTCTCTGATAACAGATAGGCCAAATACCTTAAAATCCTTGCATCCGCAAAAAGAAGCTTGGAAATTAAGAGAACCATTAGCTTACAAGAAATTTGGTAAAACAGGTATTCTTGTATGCGATCCATGTGCGAGTTTCTCTAACATGGAAAAGAGGAATTATGACACATGTTATTTACAGTCTTGCATATCATGCATCACTTCATTACATTAAAAAAAATGGGATTAAAACTCCCGCCAAAAAATTCATCCATAATTTGCACTGTCAAAATTTAGGATTCAATTTTGTCTTTGAGCGGAACCTCTACGAGCCTCCACTCAAAGAGGGGCAACTGTTGACGCCTAAATTTTGACTAATCTATTTTTTTGCATAAAAATTATAAAAATCATCTCACATATTTATTTGTTAGCATACATTGCATTGGCATATAATTGAGCTGACAGAACATTTGAGCTTAATTTAACGGGCATCTGGACTTGACATGGGGTGAAAAATGTAGCAAGAATATTTGGACTTGAAAGAAATATTTTCTCAAGGACCGTATTGCAAATACTTAGAACCTCAGGGACTGTATTGCAAATACCAAGAGAAGGGGATATGGAGAAGGGAAGATGAAGAAGGGAAGATGATGAAGGGAAGGTGATGAAGAGAAGATGAAGAAGGGAAGATGATGAAGGGAAGGTGGTGAAAAGAAGATGAAGAAGAGAAGATGGAGAAGGGAAGATGGTAAAAAGAGGATGGAGAAATTTGGCTATAAAAGAGGGGAGAGTGAAAGAGAATTGAGAGAGTTTTAGAGTGGAAGAGAATTGAGAGAATTTGTGAGAGAAATTCTTTAGAGAGGAAAAAAGAGAGTTCTTGAGAAAAATCGTAAGAGAAAATTTGAGAGTGAAGAAAAGAGTTTTAGTCGAGCATCATCTTCGACGAGTCCCGGCACGTACTTCGCCTCTCGCCATCCAACAACGCCACTGCTTGCCTTTTTTCGACGATAGCCACGTTCTTCCAACTCCGAGATCTTGAAGGAAGCCATAACGTGTACGTGAGTAAGATTTTGTGTAATAGAAGGTAACCCTTTCCATCTCGATCTACAAAAATGTAATCGTTTGGTGTGAACATTTGTTTGTTTATTTTAGACATGTCACGTGTCCCAAAATTTAGCATTATTACATGTTAATTTATTTTTGTAAATACTCGTGATTGGCTGCGTTTTCTTTCTTTCTAAATCACCCATGGTGTATATCGTACAAAGTTCAATGTTTTACATCCCCATAAAAAAGAAAAAAAAAATCAAAAAAATTGCATCTTTGAATTTCAAGTAAAATCCATCAAAATTGCCAAATCAAATATTTTTCATGAAAATGGTACCGAAAGGGCGTTAGAGTAATCTAGCGTAACCAAATCCCCCGAATTCAAAATCTCTGGTTCGCGGAAATAAGATAGTCTTCTCCCGCTATTTTATTTAGGTTTCTAATCAACCTACCGAAAATGATTAGTGGCGACTCCAAATTCAAAACACATTGCATGTTAATTATTTGAACCTTAAGTTGCGATTTGGTATGGACTTGGGAGAGTCCGAGTTAGGTTAGTTAATTAATTAACCTGATAATCCATTAGCCCGAAAATTCACTTGTTTATTTTTTAGGTCGTGACGCTTGGAGACTTCCAACGGCGGCTCTCGGCCAAGTCTGGATGAGGCTGGCAACCTTTGTCTAGGGCCGGGATTGAATTGGTGCAATTGTAATAGGTTGATGATTGTTTTAGTAATTTCTTCCTTTTTAACGAGCTTTTAGAATGTTGGTTGATACCATAATATTTGGGTGGTGGAGATCGCAATTAATTGGTCGGTAACTAGCTCTAATTTGAAGTTTTCCTGATTTCCATTGTTACAATAATTACCAATCTGTGCTAAAACATTTCACACTAGGTCGACCAAAGAAGCAGAGACGAAAGCACGGCTTGACAAACAACAAAATGTTTAAGCAATTTGAATGTCCCCAATGTAAGAACATTCGCATTTCACGGTTCAAAAAGAGGAATTCAGATCCGTTGGAAAATGTTATTGAATATGATGAACAATAGAATCAAATTTTGAGACGTGACAACACTCTCTTTAAGAATTTATTTGCTCCACAACATTACTAATGGTTTCGGCAAATATTTTTCAGGATACAACAAAATCTCAATGAGAGTAGTAGATAGCAATTCTGATATTTCTCCAAGATCTCTCAAAAGAAATAATTGGAAATAATAGTTATGTATCTTTTGATAAAAAGAAAAAATAGAAGTTCGTAGAGACTGAAAATGAGCAAGAGTCACTCAACATATAATACTTGAAAGAAGACAACTTTTCATGTCTCAAAAATGTCATTCAATCACAACTATTCGTATCTAAAGAACAGTTAATTTCGGACATACCATTTCATGTTTGAAGAGCAGTTAATTCGGATGCATCACTTCATGTCCGAAGAGCAGTTAATTCGAACACAACTTTTCGTTGTCCGAAAAAATAGTTTATTTGGGCACATCTCTTTGTTGTTCGAAAACCTGCCTCGTCCGAAAGATTGCAACTCTTGGACATAAACAGTTAATTATAATTTGAAAATTAAATTTAATAAAATAACTACAACTCCTACATGAACAATCGCGCTATTTCGATATGAATCACCAATTTATTTTAATTATAATTTCAAAAAATAAAAAATAAAAATAAATTGATCGTTGCTAAGTGTCAATAATTATTCGCATGACAAAGAGCTAAGTGCGCCTAATAATCGCGCAATCACAAGCGCACGGGTACAGGTATGGTGGGATCCAGTCCACTTACCCATTTCTCTTTATTTGAAAGACTATAGTAGCCATCCGACTGATAAAAAAAAACTTGCTCTCTATCTTCCATCCTATGTGGGATGCAAAATTAACACTATATTTTTTTTCCAAAAAAACTTCGACAAGATCTTGATGAGTTATTGTTCTCGAAAAATTATGCAAAAATTTGTCCAAAAAGTTGCCGGAGTGGTGTGATAGATAGCTCCGAATTTTTACCCACTCAAACTCATGGATGCAATACGAATTTTCGAAAACTCGCTCCTATGATATAGTTCCTCTTATTTCTAAGAAAAAAAATTTTCCCCATGGTATTGTACTCGAACAACTATGCAGAATCAAATCAAATATCGGTCCAAAAAGTTGGCGGAGCGATGTTATAGGTAATTCAGATTCTTACCCTCTTAAACTCACCGTGAAAGAGCAATATGGTTGGGTACCGTGCACTCACTCACTCACATGAGTAGCGGTAGCAGCAGCGGTAGTAATTGAATCATAGTTTCAAAACTATTTCTGTTTTCTCTAAACCTTGATTAGTCCGATGTTGTGGGTTGGTTGAACCGTCGAACGGGGCTGTATCAATGTCCCGATCGTTGCACGCGCACCTTGAGAACCGATTCAAAAATCGAAAGCCCTCGTCTTCTCCGACACCATTATTTTCTTGGTGACGATGGGACTGTGGCCAGGATGGGTCCCATCAGACTCAAATTCAACGACCACGAGTCCCCACGCCGTGTCCGTAGGCGTCGATATCGGAAAGTATTCAGTCAATCTGTTGCCTTCTAAATTCTGATTCAAAATAGTGATCCAGTATTCCATCGATCTCTCATCTTTTCTTCAGAAATTGTCTCGAAATGCATAATACGCTTATTCTTCAGAATACAAAAACTTAGACTTAATTAGCAGCTCTGTCTTGCAATTATTAAATATCAATAATGCAATAATGTTACGTTAAAAATCGGGAAAATTACAAAAAAAAAGTCTTAAACCATTGCACTCGTACCAATTCAGTCATAAACAATTCAACTTGACTAGTTTCGCCCTTAATCTTTTGACAATTTATTAATTGAGTCATTTCAATTAATTCTAACCAGAAACCGCTTGTGTGGGTGCCGGTTGGCCGTGGCACTACCGGCACCGACGTAAACAGTTTTTATTACAAAATAATTTCTTAAAATTTTTATTTCTATATTCCCTTTTTTCTTTGCTTATTTTTTTTTTTTGTGCCGACGAGGGACACTAATGACCCTTGCCAATTGCCAATGCCTCGCCCTGATCCGGCAAGGGCCTTCGCGCCCTCGCCGTGACTAGCGAGCCCACAATGACCTTGGGCAAGGACTTTGCAGCCCCATCGACGTGGTCGGCAAGGCTGCAATGGTGAGTCTTGTTAGGGAATAATCACTTGAGAAAAATGGAATCAAACTTTTAGCCATGATTACACTCTCTTAAAGGAATTATATGTCCCCACAATACTGCTAATTGTTATTGGCGAAAATCCTCCAAGATACAATATAGTCTAAATTAGAATACTAAATAGCAATTTTGATACTTCTCTAGGAACTCTTAAAAGGAAACAATGGGGAAAAGGTTGTATATGTTTAGAAAGGCACGAAAAATAGAATAATAAACTATTGAATAGATGCGTGACATAACCTTTCAAAGAAGAGCACCTAATAACTATTAGACCGAAATAGAGAATTCAAAATTAAGATAATGGTGAAGAGTCACACTATCTCAATAAGACATGTTAGTTATTTTATAATTATATTGCATTCTAATAATAGAATGTAGAGCTAATTTAAGCATGAATTAAGATATATCTTGTGTCTCGATTTCTCTTTTTCACATTTACTCTCCATTGCTTTGTATTTGTACTCCTAGGCTTAACATATATTGACCAACACACTCCCCTTCATTCTACGTGGGACAACCAAACTGCCAACAAGTCCCTCACAGCCTTCCAACCCTCGCCAGATCTTCTTACAATATTTTTTTTTATTTTATGATTTCAGTGGTGATTTTTGGAATATTAAAGATAAAATAAATATAAACGTTATTTCACGTAAGCATCGAAATTGCGCGTATACCCAAAGATAATGATGGATCTTTTATTTCTGTCTTCTTAAGGCAAATGGGCACTCTTATCGATTCAAGGGGCTGCAAATGCAATTACACGAGCTTTCAAGTGAAGCATATATTGCATGTCCATGATGAATATTCAAGTGACTGTCTTTACTTGTTCGTTTCTTCTTGGCTTCACGTTACTCCATAATTAGGATACACCTTGGACACATTAAGAAAAATGACATGATATTGTTTCAGATCCAAACCATATTCCGTGTAAGGTTGGAGGAGTCTCCTCTTTTATATTTGACCCCTTTAGTAGGAGCTGGGTAGCCAAAGAATAAAGAAGAAAGGAAGTAGATGAGCGAAAAACAAAACATCTCAAATGAATCCCGTCTCGAGTGCTTATAATGTACACACTAAGGACAGAAAATATCACTGTAATATTTTCATTACATTAGCGCTGAATGATCTATTTTAACCTTTTTTTTTTTCTTTTTATGTAGTAGAAGTCGCAACAGACTGAACTTGGCCCTCTATGGACCCAACGAGTCTTAGGAACTGATGAACCGGGGTATTTGTTGCCTGTACCAGGTTTATTAAGCTAAGTCTAGGTCAGTCGTTAATTGTCTAAGTCTATATGTGACATTCACGTGAGACACACATGAAGAACGATTATAATGAGCCTAATTTGGTAAAGAGTAAATCAAAGGCCAAGCAAGCAAGGAGTTCGTATGGTGAGTCCTACTTATGTGGCCATGATGAACCCAGAACCACCTCTTTTTTGTTTGAGCTATGTTTTGGTTCACCTCATAGCTATTGGGCCTCAAATGAAATTCATCTAATATTATGAGTGAGATCATTTGGGTTCACACAAAATGGGTTTATGCAATAAAAAGGCCTTTTTGTTTCTTCTAAACATGGTTCTAATGGATTTTCTAAGCTTAAGTTAGGGTCGAGGTCAAGTTGATCTTTATGGCATTTTGGTCGAGGTTAATTTTTTTTTTTTTTTGGCAGGATCGTCCTCTTCAAAGTTTTGTCATCTTTTTGACACTTTGGATGAGAGTGACTCATTTAAATAGTAAGATTAGGTAATGGGGTATCATATAAAATGAGTAATGCATTGTCGCCAGGTAGATATAAGAGACTAAATTAGCCCAAGTTGTCGACAAGTTTAGGTAATGGCATCAGAATTTGGTATCAAATCAGTAACACGGCCAGCGAATCATTTTTTGTCCACTAGCGGTGGAGGAGAGGTTAGATTTCATTTTTTGGCCGGTGATGACTTTAAGCATTTTGCTAACAAGTTTTCAGCTACCCAAGGAATTGAGTGGAGTTTAGTTAAGGCCTTAACAAAGGTTAGATTACCGAGCTCTTCGACGCTAAAATTGATTGCTCTTCGAAGCTCCACTTCCTTTTATCCTCTTTTGCATCCAAATCTCTTCCCTTGCTTGGTCTCTCATCTTTGTTGCTTGAGATATGATTTATAGCAAACATATTTGAACTTGAGATATGTCCGTGATGGATTAGGCTTGAGATCTTACCACTTTACTCCCATGATGTTGTTATATCACCACTTTGACCGATGACCCGGACCAAATTTACAGGCTAATTCAGGGGCAGGGATTGGCTTTGGGATCATAGGAACACAAAAAACTAGCTCAGAATGGTCCATTATAAGTTCAGACAGTTCGTTTTTGCGTTGAGCTAAAACCGAGAACTTTAATAGACTTTAGCGTGAGCCTTTCTTCAATTAAGTTGCTATGAAAAGATTTATTCATAGATTGGACATTATGAATATCGGAATTCAGACAACTTGACAGATTCTTCACATCAAAAGAGACATATGAAGTAGACATATTAGAAAAATAACATGTCAAACAGTCTCCCGATGCTGCAGGCAAAGGTCGAGCAGGTGGTCCAGCAGTAACAACCGATCAAGTCCCTTTGAAACAAAGAACAGCAATTTTTTTAATGTAAAGCTTGTGGCAGTATATGTTTCTATACGCGATGACACGTCAGTATATCATGATTGAATTTCTTGTCATAATCTTTACATTAAATGTTTGAGGTGTCGGGTCAGGGAAACTGTAAAAGAAAAAAAATTGGAGAATCTCTTGGTTGTGGTGAGAAAACAAGAGAAGGGCTCTTTGCCTTTCTTCTTCTCTAGGTTTGTCATCTTTTTGGCAGTGAGAATTGCTTCATTGGACCGAGGGGTCAAATTTGTCAGATCTTCATTGGACCGAGTGGTGTAAACATATGTCCATACTTTGTCCCTGCCTGGCGATCGTTACGCACCCAATTTAGATTAAATGACCTCCATTTAAGTAAAGTGAACAATGTGTCCTCTTCACATAAGTATATGCTCAATCATTAATAGACCCGCCTTTTATTTCAAAAAATTAAATATGTCTTGTACATTTTCTTATTTATTGGAGACACTTGATAAGAGATTCTGATTTAAATCTTCTCACCTACTCCTCTTATATCAAGATTTTGATTATATAAGAACTTATCTAGAATCACTAGTTCGACCTTTCATTTTGGAAGATATTTATGATTGAGACTTTTATATTGTTAATATGTTATTTTTTTTTTGTCTAAATATGAGTTGTGACCAACAGATTGTAGCAGCAAATGATAATCATTAAAGGTGATGAATTATTGCAATCGTTCAATTAAGAATACATGTGGAACCTGGATAGACCCTAGAACCGATCATGGAACTTGTGATATTATCGAATCTAGGTTCCATAGTATGCAGAGTAGATTTTAGGTTCCAAAAAATGGGGAACTTCTTCCAACAGTAGATTTCGGGTGGAACCTGTCCGAAACTTGAAATCGCTCACCCATAAACATGAAGTTTTAAAGTCCTTATCTCAATAACCTTACACATAATTCTCTTTATTCAAATCCTCACAGACAATGGCTTTGACACATTAAAAGTTATTTATTTTTCTATAGCTAATCTGTTATTCTGCGTTTACAATGTTAGAAAATTTGGAAGATGATAGGGTGAGAATTTCATTTTGAGCAGTTTTAATTTTCTTTTGTTTTTCTACACCACTGTTTTCGCTTCAAGAACAATGGTTGTTGCTAAACAGGAGAATGGTGGAAGCTCATCGTTTGATTCAACTTCTTGACTATCTAAAAACAATTTTGTGTTGAGTAAAGGGAAATCAACATTTTCCAGAATATGGGATTTTTTTATGTTAAAAATTCCTTATAAACTAGATAAAGGTTCTACTCAATCTAATTATAAGGATAGTGTCCCTCATGACTTTAATTGTTTTTATTAGTCAAAATATTTTCAAACGGTCATAGTTCATTTACAGATTTAGAGGTAAATTGACTTTTCCAACCTAATAATTTTTATCGCCAAATTTGTCATGTGAAAGTAGCAAACATATAAACTTTTATCCCGCTTAATGTACAAAGTAGTTCTTAGGCCAATATCATGAGTATCTTTCATATGATACTATGTTTTTTAACGTTATAATTAGCTTAAAAAATTGTGCAGAATGCAAAGTACTCTTATTCTTTACAAAATAAAAATTATACTCAGCCTCTCTATACGGCAATTTTTTTTTTATGATAAATTCATCTTAAAGTTGTCAGTTTCTTAAGAAATGATACAAAGTGCAAGGTATATTCATTCTATACGATAGAAAATTATGCTTCCCTAGCCTCAGGATTGAAGCGATTGATCGGAGCGTTAAGGGAATTTCCAACTTGAGAATCTAGAGGTCGTCCATTTTGCGTGCAAATTGCCCTGAATTAAAAGCATCTACATGGGTCCAAGACCGGAGCTTAATCAGTTCATGGGGCTTACACGCTGCTAAAGCTATGTGGCAGACTAGTCTACACACTCATGCCCCTAAAATATAAAGGAAAAATGCATAATCTAGGAGAATGCTAACGTTACATGGTGATTTTTTTTTTATATATGCACTTTTCCTCAGACACTAGGTAGTTGTTATGCAAAAGATCCTCATCAACTTAACTTCAAAGAGAACGTTCCGCCGGACTTTAATTGCTCAAAACATTTTTTGATAGGAATTAGTCATAACCTTTTGCTTTGTGCAAGTAATACGAGTAGTTAAAGAAAAACAAAGTTGGAATGCACTAATTAGAGAAGCTATGTGTAACGATTCACCAACTTGCATATTAATTATTAAGCCCACGATTTTGTCGGGTTCTAGTTCTATTTGCTTACACTTATATTGAGTACCTTTTATAGCATTTCGCTTTCCCACAAGAAAATTATTAATTAAAAAAAGGTTAAAGAATATTGCTTATTGAAGGGTACAATCAGATCATACTCATGAAGAGTTTTCCAACATAACTAATTTTTCATATTGAATGGTACGATCTTAAGATTTCACATCTTTTAATCATAGTCAATAACTCGTAAGGTATAAGGAATTTATGATTTAGCCCGACCGATTAATTATATCTCAAAAATCAAGTTATAAGCTTAATGGCACTACGAAAATCACAGTGATTAGCTCTTCAACGAAAGAAATATGACACCTTTCACCATGGTCATTCATTCGACTTGATTCCCAAAATCCTGCGACTATCGAGTTGTGTTTTTGGGAATTTTAGGCCGTGATGGGCGTGAAGTCCGATCAATCGGACATCGGCATGAGGCTTGACGTAGCTCTTTGAACGGCGATTTTGGTCCTTGGAAAGGCCAGATGAGCCCTTCCCTCTCCTTTGGAGAAAATATTGGGTATACTAGACTTACCTTCCTTCTTTTGCAGAAACATGGAGTGACCGAAGGTGGGGATATTTGTAGAAGAGAAGTGGTGAGTGAGAGGGATTTTTGAAAAATTTGAAACGTGGGCTTTACCGGACAAGCCCCCTCCTAGCTCAGTCACACGCCCGGCGTAATAGAGACATCAAATCAAGATTACAAAAGTAAAGACTATCAAAGTTAAATAGTGCGAGAAAGTATAACCTGATGCAGAGTCGGGCAGAAAATATAGACAGGAACCCTTGTGAGTTAAATTTGAATCTAAACATGCGGTTACTCTAGACTAGAGAATGCAAATTCCCTACCTAAACGATGAAAATGAGACACCGATCGAAAATAGAATGCGGTGTGACTTAGTACTCAATTTTAAATTTAGGAATAAATGCGTTAGAAATCTTAAAATTTATCACAAAAGTGCGATTGAGTCCTACAAAATTCAAAAAGTGCAATTAAATTTTAAAATTTATCAAATTGATGAAATCAAGCCCTATTGATTGAATTTTTTGAAAGTTTTAGAACTCAATTGCACTTTTGTGACAAGTTTTTAGAGTTAATTGCACCTTTTGAAAGTTTTAGAACTCGATTGTATTATTGTGAAAAGTTTTAGGACTTACTTATACTTTTTAAAAGTTTGAGGACTTAATTGCACCTTTGTGAGAAGTTTTAGGATTTCCAGTGCAATTATCCCTTAAATCTAAAGTGCAACGTCCATTTTTTTGTCATTGTTTCATTGATCTTATTATTATTATTATTATTATTCCTTGTCAGGATATATAATGACTGTAAATATGCAATTAACTAGCTCTGGTGGTCGAAAAGAATACACGAACTACACGTCTCATTCATAAACCTCACTCTTGAATGAATGGGACAACACATGATTTTGTCGGAAGAGGTCCATTTCTGTCTAGGCCCGAAAGAGATAGTCATTTGAAGTCCTGCATTCTTTGCAACAACAGCTTCTCTATACTACTCGTAACTTAGAGCACATAATTAACGAATCAAATTCGACTAGACTGACTACCGATTCAAATGACAATTGAGAAAACGGCGGATAAGCTACGGAAACAATAGGTCGCCAATCAAAGTTTACGTGGGCAAAGAGTCGACGAATAGTAAAAGAAAATTACTACTTCGAAACAAGACCAGCAATTTGCTTTAATATTACTGACATTGATGTTACATAGTTCACGAGCTAACTCTTATTTCGTACGCCTTGGTCTTGGACGATTCTCGTGCACAATATATCCTAAGGGTGACACAATGATTTAACAAGGCCGGATTTGGTAAAGCTTCCTACAGGTGGGATGGCAGATGCTCAGAAGGGCTTTGTGAGTATGCTGTCAGGCACCAACTCCTACTGCAGCTCCTCTTGAAACTATAGGGACTTAATATATGGCCAGCCGACATGTAGTTCGTCTTTGCAACAGAACTTATAATGTGGTCAATCGCCAACATAGCGAAATTAAATGTCAATAAACTCCACGACAGGCCTAGAATCGTAGAAAGCAAGGCCGACTTCAACGCCGGGGAAACTGACAGCAATGGAATTTCGAAAGACAGCGAGAGAACGGGTGAAAGCAAAATGAAAGAGAAACAAAACAGATAAATTCGGATAAGTGTGACTGTTCATTGACGGATTCCGTCAAACGCCCGAGTGTCATGAGAGTTTGTTCATTTACTGAAATAATCGTTATTTACTAGAGTTTTCCCCCATCAAGAAAGTTTTTAGAGACAGCCAAATTGGCCGAAATTTGGTCGGGTTTGGATTAGTTACAAGTTCTGAAGTTCATTGGACGATTGGAATCAAACTTCAATGACCCGGTCGCAAAAATGCGCTACATAATTTAGTCACCACAATTGATTGACCCTAAATAAGTAGGTCTTATATTTTGAAAATCAATCTCAATGCATCTAATAATATTCTTTGACTAAGCAATACTAACATTTGTGTTCTTTTGGATATATATGGCACGGATATATAAATCCGTCGTCTTCTACGATGTTCTCATCCATTGTGTCCCTTTAACAAATTTCAAGACTAAGTCCACTTTTCCCCTTCAACCTAGCGGCCACTCGCAGCCTCCTCCTTCTCCCCCATCTTCACCATCACCACTGTAATTCGCTTTCGGTGGAATGAAAACCTGCCGAGCGAGCGTTATGCGATCTTTTGAAGCCACTTTGGCTCAGTCTTTGACGGTTGAGCTGAATAACTTTTGGGAAAGCACAGGCAAAAGGAATTTCTGTGTCCACCGGCACAGTCATGCTCGAACAGCGAGATTGATAGAGAATTCGAAGAGAGAGAATGAGGATGACGAGTCCGCTGCCATGGATGAGGAAAAAGACAAGTTGCAAAGCTGAGGCAGAACTCCAGAAGAAAAAAACTGAATGCGAATGGCGTGCAGGAAATAATGAGTACGCTAGGCCAGATTGAACCTGCCCTCAGCGCCGGATAAAGCTCCCTGATTTTCTCCATCTCTTGAACGGGTATTCTTCGAAACAGTGTCCAGCTTCGTCATTCCATCGAATAACTTCCTTGCGAACTCAGTTCCTCCTCCACAGCACAACCGACGGCAGTGGAAATTCGAAAGACAGTGAGAGGATGGGAGAATACAATAAACGTAACAGAAATCAATAGACATAATTGGAACGAATCGAAATGAACTCTGGAGTTAAATCGGAGATGAAACGAAGCAACGATCTTCAGAATTTTTTGACGTGTTTGCAAACCATGCTCCACGGATTTTATCATATGTTTGTCGACATATGACCTTCAGTACTCACCAATCGCAGGGTCCTTCTATACCAAGGAAGGAAAACATCTAGTTAGCTAGGCTTCGTACATATATGCTTTCGTCCAAGGATCCCAATATTCTTCATAGGAAACACCTTGGCATTCTAAGGTATTTCTCGTGCCTAGCTCTACAATCCCGGAGCTGGATTTGGGCCCTAGAGCTGTGTTCGCATTCTTTTTTAAATCGATCCTGCGCGTTGTTTCTGCATGCAGTACGATCCGGACTGCTCAATGCCCCATTGCACACTCCATGGCTGGACTGCTCGCCGTCTTCGGATTTTCTGTCATAATTGCACCTATTGTTCACGAACAGGACTGCGATTTTGTGCGTGGTGGACATGATGATAATGCTCGTACCAAACATTGCAAGCTGAGTTTAATGAGTGTAATAACAATGGTCCCATCCTGTGTCTGCGTCGTCATATTTTTCTGTGCTTATGTTGATACCGTCATAGAATAATAGCAACTGAAAAGGGGACTTGAGTAAAGTAACGCATTCGAATTATGCGACTGACCCACTGCAGTAGCAATTAATGACTGCAAATCTGAAAAAAAACAGAGGATGAGGTAGAAGTTTGGTTGGAAGAACATACCAGATATGTTACGCAGTTCGTAAGCAAACTCTTATTTCGTACCCCATGGGTGATTCTCGACTCTGATAAATCCCGAGGGTGATGATTGACTCAACAAGGCGGGATCTGGTAAAGCTTCGTCCAAGTGGGATGGCGACGTCTTCGCAAGGCTTGGGAATGTTGGGTGCCAAATAAGGGAGTGCAACTGGATTGGGTAGAACTAGGAACCGGACCGGACTGCCCGAAGAACCAGTCTGTTCCCCGTCCCAAGACAATGAAGACATTGACTCCAGAGGGAAGAAACACACGCCGACGCACACTGCTGTTTGAGACGACACGCTCAAAAGAGGAGGGTAATCCTTTATAAAAAACATCATCTTTACATTCTATCACATGTTTCTCTTTTTCTCAGGATCCACTAATAAGTCATCCACACACGAGTGCTCTCTGTTTGATCACTTTTCAAGAGAGACATTAGATTACAGAGGATAGCAACCTTGTTGTGATTCGCGAGCAGTGTACCCACACCGTGGATCACTGGTGTCCCTGTTCTTGGTTGTGAACTATAGCTATACCCACGAGCATAACAGCCTCATCGAACAACCCCCAGTCGTTCGAAGAGTCAGCCACGATCCCGGTCGGCTTCCCCGCTTATGCCCCTTAGGAGAATCCCAAGGACAAATCCGGTAAAGCTTCAGAGAAAGGTCCAATTGTTTAGTTAATTAACTCGGCATTTTGTTGCATGTTTAGGTCTTTAATTAATTCGCACGTCATATAGTCAATCTGTTACACCGTAACATGATTGGTACATTAGGTTACTTAAATTGCATGTCATATAGAATAGTCATGTAGTTAGTTAAATTAATTTCATATACATTAACTTAGGATAGTTTGCTTTCATCCATGTCATTGCATTTTTAAAATAAATTCATTCATTGCATACAGGTTACTCTTTTCCCCTTTAAAAAACGAAAATCATAAAAATAATTCTGTGGCACATGCTTCGTACAAATTTTTTGAGTTCTGATTGTTCATTTAATTATTGTGCACCCGTATGATAAAATCAATCAAATTGTTTGCTTAAAAATGTTTTCATAAAATGAAATGGTATCGAAAGGGGATTAGAATAATTTAGCATAATCAAGTCTCCAAACTCATTATCTCTTATTCGTAGACATAAAATAATTTTTCTCGCTATTTTATTTAGGTTTCTAATCAACTTGACAACTCCAAATTAAAATATCCGCATGTTATATAGCACCATAAGTTGCGATTTGGTAGTGTTGGAGAGAATTCGAACTAGATTAGTTAATTTAATTAATTTAATAACTTATTAGCATGAAACCGATTTTTGGATGGCAACACGGCTTCAACTCCAATGAAACTAGCCTCCGTGATTGAAGTATCAACAACCCTCTGAAGTCCTTACTTCGGCGAAAGAAGACCAGCCCGTGTAGGCTCGTTGGTGTCATCCGACCTCCTCACCTATTAGAAAGACTTTAGGATATGCAGACATTTCCTCATCAAGCGCAGTATTCAGAGCCTCTCTCGCACTCATCTCTTTCGCCGCAGTAGCCTAACTCCGTAACTGCGCCGCCGCTGCCGCACAACTCTTCCGTCTCCTCTTTCTCAACATAACACAGCTTGCGAGCCTCCCCCAGTTGGCTGTCCTCTTAGAATCGACAACATCTTGCGCTCTCGAACTTGAACTTGCTCTAAACCGCTAGATAAAGCTTGCTGAATCTCTCTCTCTCTCTCTCTCCTGATTGGGTAGTCTTTGAAAGAGAGTCCAGCTTAGTCATTACGTCGAACACCTTCCTTGCGAACTCGACACCTCCCCCATAGTGCAACCAACAACAACGGAATTTCAGAAGGCAGCTAAGAGAATGAGAGAAAACAAAATCAAAACAGAAATCAACAGACAAAACGGGAATGAATCGAAATTAATTCTCGAGTTCAAACGGAGATAATGAATGCCGTCGTTGCTTGAGTGTGGCGAGGAACCGGTTGTTTGTGGAGATTTCTCGAAGCAACGATCATCCGGCAAAGTCCAATCTCGATGAATAGATGGTGGTGCTCCATTCACGGTTGCAATCGTCAACTAGAGAGATTATTTTTGGTTCGTCGTATATAACTTTTATCATTAAAAAAGTGCGTATTATTAAAATAAAGTTTATGTATGATTACATGGTGAATTCAAAATCGTCAATAAATAAAGAAAAGAAAGCACTTTTTTTCCTCCAAAAAAGCATATATCACGTCTAACAAATTAAACTTCTTACGATATTTCCAAAACAATGGCAGAAACAAAAACTTAATAGCGAAACTAAGTTAAACTATTCACAAGATGTTCGACCTTGGGTTGATGATTACTTGAGATCCGCTCGACCGGTATCTGGTCAAGCTCTAACTCGAATTACTCGAGTATCTTGCCAAACTAAAGCTCAAGTTCGCCAATACTTGATTCCAACAAGCTTTTGTACCTAACTCAAAAAGTCTAATAGCTATAAAGAAAAGAAATAGACATCCTTAGCTAAGCTCATGTACATGTAAAATCTCGATTTTTTTATTCGAGTCAACCTCCAACATGAAATCAATACTTAGAAGAGGTAAATTTTGAGTTTTTGCCAGCGAGTATGGAGTTGAGTAGATCTCAACTTAGGCACTTTAACGGCTACCACTAGGTGCAGGCCATGTTGATAGTGCTGACATTTGAATTTGGCTAGCAAGTTTCATATTCTAAAATCATTTTGAGTCTAGACTCGTCGTCGACAGCGAAATTTAACCCCCGGCAAAGGGAAAATAGTCAACTCCTTCCCTAGCTGGAATCGAAGGCATCTCGGACTCTCTCCCCAGATTTTCTGCGACCGCATTCTTTTGCATTCTTTACCCTCTCGCTCTGGATTCCCCTGGTTCATCGCCACCAAGTCATATCATCCCGTTGCGAACAACACCATCGGATTCCATATTCGACTCGCGAGTTACGAGCAATCCACGTTCGTTTCCATCTCTCTTCAAGTTCGATTACGTTCGCTATCCGAATCTTTCCTCATTATTGTGTCTTCCCTAGCACTACAAAAAAACGATGATTTAGCGACAAATTTTGCCACGAAAAATTCGGCAAAATTCGTCGCTAATTGACTTTTGCGACGATTTTTGCCACGAAAAAAAATTCGTGGCTAATACGGCGTCGCAAAAATTAGCCACGAAATTTTGAAATTTAGCGACGAAATTTCAAAATTTCGTCGCTAAATTTTGCGACGAAAAGTATGTTTCGTCGCTAAAATTTAGCGACGAAAAGTATGTTTCGTCGCTAAAATTTAGCGACGAAAAGTATGTTTCGTCGCTAAAATTTAGCGACGAAAAGTATGTTTTGTCGCTAAAATTTAGCGATGACTTTAGCGACGAAATTATGGAATTTCGTCGCTAAATTTTGCGACGAAAATGTAATTTCGTCGCTAAATTTTGCGACGCTAGATTGGCCACAAATTTTTTTTCGTGGCAAAATTAGTCGCAAAAGTCAATTAGCGACGAATTTTGTCGAATTTTTCGTGGCAAAATTAGCGACGAAATCAACTTTCGTCGCTAAATTTGACTCGACGATTTGTTTTTTCCACGAATATTATTCAGGGATAAATTTGGCAACGAAATTTGTTCAGCCATGAATTTTGCGACGACCAAGCATGGGACGAACTTTTATAATTTGTGATCGTATAATAAAATAATTTCTTTTAATTTTCAATTTTAAATCTCATTAAAAACAAAATTATTTTCTAGAATTTGTATTTAACATTGATAAAAGCAAGATCTAAATATTATAATAATATGCAAACAAAATACATTCATCTACCATTCACTGGAAGAGAGTTTTCTGAAAAAACAAAATACCATTCATCTACATTCACTTAACATAGAGTTTTCTGATGAACTATTGCCGCTGAAGTAACGGTTTTGCCCGTGCCAGGAGGTCCCTGAATCAAACTTACGGGCTTCTGGAGAACGCTCTTCACAGCAAAAACCTAATACGCAACAATCATTCGGTAAGCATGCAGTGAAAACAAGAAACAAAGCAACACAGAAAAAGTAGAAACTTGAATTAAGCCCCATGATTCACACATTATTCATGTTAAACACAAACGGATGCACACCCACAAAGAAAAGGAGGAAGGAGGGAGAAACCACTAATTGAACAGCCATGTTACAAAATGAATGCTTCAACCCATCGTTGAACAGGATGACTGACTAACACAAGAAATCAATTGATGCAAGAGAATTTCCAATTCACCCTTTACTCTTGCTGTGCTTTATGTAAACAAAGCCAGAATGATATCAGTAAATCTTTTCCACCCAAAAAAAGGATATGTATAAGCAGTTTACACCCAACAAGATCAAGCATGCCAGAACTCCAAATTAACAAACATTAATACATGGTAAAGCGGTCAAATACTATGCCAGAATGGATAATAAACCTCAGCCATACATGATAGATGGTGAGACAGAAGACAAAAGTACCTGAGATGCATTGAGCTCAGGAAGTCCAGGTGCACCAAACCGACAAGGCAATGTATTCCGGACCATTTGAAGCTCAACCTCATGGCCCAATAAGTGGTGATAGATATATCTGTAAGAAGTAATAGCATTAAACAGACCCAAGTAGCAGATATAAAGTGTGGAGAGGCCAGCAAAGGCACAAGAGCAGATAAGACAAAATGCTCCATCAATTACAGGAGGTCGACAGGCATCAAAAACCCCAACTTCATTCATGGAAAAAGGACATCTAGGACATCCCCACAATGAGGACAGTAGAGCATAATCTTGAATATTATGCTTGAATACACTACAATGTGTACCACCACATGTTCCGAGATCCACACCCAACATTCACCACCATATTCAGATGTCTAGAAGGACTGAACAATGATACATGTACATATACATGGTCTGAGGGCATTACACCCTCAAAAATTATCATCGATGACAAAAATTGCTACTAAAATCAACCCTGAAGAAAAAAGAATGTTAGACCAAAACAGATATTAAAAAAATGATGGAAAATGGAGATTAACCCACCCACTGACACTTGTTTCGTCCACAGCAAATGTCTTCATTGCTCCCTGCATTCTGTCAAAACTTGTACTCTTCCAAACAAAGTCAACACTGAAACCGTAGTTGACATCAACTGGAACACCCTAAACATTAAAGCAGCCTATAAGCAAAAATAAATACACAAAAAGTTTAAAGACAGCTCTTTAAAAATAAACCTGACTGGCACGAAGCTCCAAAGCAACCTCTTCTTGTGCGGTTAGCTTAATCTGAAATGAAAAAGTATTAGGTGAGCCCCCAGAACACAAGAAAGAAGAGTCAATATATCTTTTGGGCACATAAGAAATTTAAAAGACATACCACATGCCCCACAGATTGCCATGCTGGATGAGCAGCATCTCCTGAATAACGGAGCCTCAACTCATCATCAGGATATTAAGCTTCACCGAACAGGTAAGTAGAAATGTCTTCTCAACAGAACATACATAGTAGAAACGAGTAATTGTTTGCAAGATAAAGGCATCACCAATAACTGTTAAAGTTTGTAACACAAGAACTGAGAGCACAAGAAAGATTATGGCCACATACTTTGTCATAATCAGCTTCAAGCTTGATGAGCGGAGCAAATACATTTTGATACTGCAGCGAACAGCAACATCCATAAGTTAGACACAATTAGTAATCAAGAACACTCTCTGAACCACAGTCAATGTAGGAACCTGATATGCATCTTCATACTTTAGTACTACAGGCTGAGGCTCATCATCCACACCAGGCTTCTCAAGATCCTCAAGGGAAGCATCAGGATTCGTCTTCCACAATTCTTCTATCTTGTTTATTTGTTGTGCGTTGATCTGGCGTGCCCTCAAGTTCTTCTACCACATGATCAAGCTCTTGCTCAGAAACTGTCAATGGGTCCTAAATGGACTCTATTGTTGCACAGGATGCATACGACACTTGAACCAACAACTCCAGACCTCAGATACCAACGGCATTTACAAATCGAATTTCATACTTGTGATTAGCACAAAAAAGTAACATAGAATGGCCTCACTGCTTTCAATAAATCGTCAGACTTGGCAGAAACAAAATACAAAAGATTAACCAACAACAGCTCCTCCCATGAAATATTAATTTAACTACGAATCATAGACCTCTTGTGCAATAAGACATCAATACGCAGATTTAAACTCAATCCAAGCAACAGCATCCTCAATATCTAAACCACGTATAACCCACAATTTACCTGCCCAATCCGACGGAGAATCATTTCTATCTTCAAAGCTTCCTCTTGGCTCTCACAGAGTCCAGCATCGACCAAAAACTGCGTGCCCAAGAGAAATTCTAGTGAAACAAACGAAATTTGCAAACACTGAACAAAAAACAAGATGCCAAGAAAACCAAAATCCAACCTCCTCCAACTCCATGCTTCTCTGGCAGGAGGCGCCTCGATGCAGGCCAGCGGCTCGGATCGGCGTCTCGCAGTCAAGGAATGCAGCAGGCGATCGTCGTCTCCTAGAAGCCGAATCTTGGACAGCACCAAGGCCCTCGAAGCCATGAACTTGGACCCCATCTCGCGCAACCATCGAAGCAAAGGAACTCCTAGTTCCAGAGGTCGAGGCGCTCGAGGGGCAATGGGAACTGCGTGATCTGGCAGAGGACGAAGGACGAAGGACGGATTGCTGCGAAATCGGCTGAGGTTGATGGACTTGAGGGATGTGAAGCGCCGCGAGAGGAGGGAGTCGAGGCGTGGGGTCAAAAGGTTGGGGATGGAGAGGGAAAAGCGAAAGAAAGAACGCAGTAAATGGGTTTTGTTTGGAGACTTTAGCGACGGAAACGTATTTTCGTCGCCAACTTAGCGACAAAAAAGGATATGTCGCTAATTTAGCGACGAAAAATTTCTTTCGTCGCTAAATTAGCGACGAAAAATTTCTTTCGTCGCTAAATTAGCGACGAATAAATGAATTCGTCGCTAATTTGAATATTTTTTTATTTTTATTCATATTTAATTTAGCGACGAATATATGTTTCGTCGCTAATTTAGCGACGAAAAAATCTTTTCGTCGCTAAATTAAATATTTTATTTTTCATTTTTTCATATTATATTAGCGACGAATCACTGATTTGTCGCTAATTTAGCGACAAAAAAAGGATACGTCGCTAATTTAGCGACGAACAATTTCTTTCGTCGCTAAATTAGCGACAAATAAATGAATTCGTCGCTAATTTGAATATTTATTTTTATTTTTATTCGTCTTCCATTAGCGACGAATATATCTTTCGTCGCTAATTTAGCGACGAAACATTTTTTCGTCGCTAAATTAAATATTTTATTTTTCATTTTTTCATATTTTATTAGCGACAAATCACTGATTTGTCGCTAATTTAGCGACAAAAAAAGGATACGTCGCTAATTTAGCGACGAACAATTTCTTTCGTCGCTAAATTAGCGACAAATAAATGAATTCGTCGCTAATTTGAATATTTTTTTATTTTTATTCATATTCCATTAGCGAGGAATATCTTTTTCGTCGCTAATTTAGCGACGAACCATTTTTTCGTCGCTAAATTAAATATTTTCTTTTTCATTTTTTCATATTTTATTAGTGACGAAACAACGAATTCGTCGCTAATTAGAATTTTTTTTTCTTTTTATTCATATTCAATTAGTGACGAATATTTGTTTCGTCACTAATTTAGCGACGAATAATATGTTTTGTTGCTAAATTAGAGACAAACCTGTTTTTTCATCGCTAATTTAGCGATGAATGATTTGTTTTGTCGCTAATTTAGCGACGAACCATTTTTTCGTCGCTAATTGAGCGACCAAATAGTTTCGCAATAGTTTTTTCGTCCATATTCTTTTTTATTTTTATTCATATTCTATTAGCTACAAATTTTTCTTTTGTCGCTAATTTAGCAACGGAAAAATGAATTCATCGCTAATTTGAATATTTTTTTATTTTTATTCATATTCTATTTTCATATATTTTAAATTTCTTAATTTATTAAATTTTTATTTATTCTATTTATTATTAAATATTTTCTTTCTATTCTTATTTTTGAAAAAAATAGAATTCAAAATAATTCAAGTTTGGAATTCTATCATATTGGAAATTTCGTTGCTAAATGAGCAACAAAAATAGAAACAATCTGAAGCTTCTTAAAATTAGCAACGAATTATATCCTATAGAATTCAAAAGAATTCACTAAATTAGTGACGAAACAATCTTCGTCGGAAAAAGGCCTCATCCTTGCCTCGGAAAAAGTTCTCATTCGCTAACAGATTATCCATGCTCCATCTCACCAAGAACAAAACAACAGCATCGGTCTCCCGTATGCATCAAAAGTAGATGTCACAATCCGAAGCTTCTTAAAATGTATCACCACCGATCATCGACATAGAAATAGAAATAAGCAAAAGTACTATCTTATTATACAGCAGAATAGAAATCGACCAAGATAATTAGAAATAGAAAATGATTTGTAATTAGGATCAATAGCGAGAATGTAATTGAGAATGATTTGTAATTGGGAGCAAAGTCCAGAAATTGTTTCAACCCAAGACGGCACTCATCGGCCAATCCTCGACGTCGGGTAAGTTCTTATTATACATCCAAGACCTATCTTTTTGCATTGTGCCTCAACACGAATTAAAGATTTATAAAATATTAAATATCATATCTAATGTTTAATGCTCTTAATTAAGACCATAATTTTAAAAATTAAATTCCGTTTGTGACAAGACAATTACTTTGAAATTGAAAAAAAATAACCATGTCAAAAACACTTACCCAAGTATTTGTTTGAATTATTTATAGTAGAACGTGGTTAATCTGATGAGAATTGCAAATTTCATCGTTAATTGTATAAATTAACGAAGAAAAGATGTTGGTGGACTATAGAAACAAAAAAAAATCTGTAATTTAGCAACAAAAATCCCCTTCGTCGTAAATTTTGCGACGCATTTTGCGACGAAATGGATTTTCGTCGCTAATTTAGCTATGAACTATTTTTTCGTCACTAAATTACAGAAGTTAGTTTACCGATGAATCACTTTTTCGTCGCTAAATTAGCGACGAATCACTTTTTCGTCGCTAATTTAGCGACGAATCACTTTTTCGTGGCTAATTTCGTAGCAAATTAGCGACAAATTTATTTTCGTCGCTAGTTTCATCTCCAATTTAGCAACGAATATTTTTTCGTCGCTATTTTCGTCGCCCATTAGCGACGAAAAATTTATTCATCGCTATTTTTGTCGCTAATCAGAGACAAATTTTTTAGTCACTATTGTCGTCGCAAATAGCGACGAATTTTGTTTTTGTCGCTATTTTCGTCGCAAATTAGCCACGATTTTTTTTCGTCACTAATTTTCCGTGGCTAAATCCTTATTTTTTTGTAGTGTAGTTGATTTGGTTCGTATTGGAAACCATATGACAAGAGTTACTTTTCTTGGAGTGAACTTGGGGCATCCCAATGCCAATGGTGGGGTAACGTGGAATATGGGAAAATGGGGAAAAAAATAGAAGTAAAGACTGTGATCAGGTCGGGAGGATTACTAAAAAAGTCTTAAGCATATTATAATTTTGTCAATTCAGTTTTTAAATTTTTTTTTTTACAAAATCAATCCTAAACCTTTTTATAATTGTGTTATTTCAGTCCATTTGGCTGGCCGACAACGACATAACAAAGTTTTAGTAATATTTTTATATTTTTTGAGTTTTTTTAAATATCTTTCGGTAAATTTTCCTTTTTTTTTTTTTTTGCTTTGGGTCGATGGCCTCCTACAAGCCCTTGCCGGCCACTAATGAGGGAAGTTTGGATGTGATATGGCCAAAAATCTCATGGGTTACTTAGAAAAAAAATGGAAAAATCTACTCTAATGCATAGAAACTGCTATTTGTCCCTTTATTATCTTAGCTACTATATAATTTATGAGCATTTTAAGGAATAATTTTGTAATAGCTATTACATTAAGCTATATTTTGGTGTATTGGGCAACCATAATAAGTACACACACGATAGAACGGCGCAAATAAACTTAATTGCCAAAACTCATCCATGAAATTTGGGCTAACCCAATATAAATTTGGATACGCTACATTTGCAAATTTGAATAGTTGATATAATGTTAAGAAAGAAAAACCCGATAAATCGCTTAACCCCATTTGGGAGTGCATGAGATTACTATATAGTTAGCCGTATCCGTTGAGTGATGTGGATTATTCAAGAATAGAAGTCGATTTACTTTATAAAAAGAAGATATCAATGAATTTCTATGAAATGGTTTCATGGGATTCAGCCAATTGTCTTGATCATGGGATATCATTGAGAAATAGGAATTCATGTTATCAAAAGATTTCCTGCGATTATTTTTAGTATGGAACGAGTCAATCATCCACTTTGGTATCTTGTTGAACAAAAATGGTGATATTCTTCCTACATTGATCCATAATTTCGATTTTTGGGACACCAATTTTTTCGTAAGATCCATATAATTTCACATGCTTTTTAATGTCTTTAGCTCGTCCAAGGAGAATCGACGAAGTAAATTGGATCATATGTGATATCCATCTTACAAGTTTAGCGGTGCAAATGTATATGCAAATCTTGACTCCATGCGACTTTATTGTCCATGAAAATGACACTACGATCTTTGAGTCTACACATGGAATCCTTTTACATGAAATAAAGATAAGTGCTCCAGAAACTTCAAAAATCTCTAAACATAGTACAACCAAATCCTAAGTTATATCCAGTAAGTTCAACCAAGTAGCTTTGTTAATCAAACCTTTAAACAACGTGTTTCGTTCACTGAAAAAGGACGATATAGTGGGAAGTAATTGATAATATTTTAAAGAATTTCTAGGACTTGATTGTATCGCTTCAAAGTTTGAATTGCTCTGTACTTAAAGATTTTATACCAGTGATATAACTAAATTTGGCAGCATTTCTTGTTTTCTTTTTATAGTGACACTAATAAACGAAGACATTAGTAGATAAAATACAAGACAAGTGGTGTACTGATTTGACCGCGCGATCAATATAAATTGATGTCAATTGTTGGACTAATCGTGAGCTGTGAATGATCCGGGCTTGTGCAGAGCTCTTGAACCGGCCAGGAGATTTAAACCCGAATATCGTCTCTTCCAAATTGCAGCGAGTCGAATATATCTGAAGAAAAGCAATGTGGTAAGATCCTCATGGCAAGGGACAACTCTTGGATTTAAATCACATAGAGTCGCTAGACTCTGTTAGTTCAATAGGTTAATCGTGCATCTTGTCAATAATTTCTCTTTTTCTATATTTCATATGGTTGTTTTCTTCTTTCTGATGACAAAATTGCAAAATGTCTACTTGAGAGCAGAGAGTTCCCAATTCATTCTTTGAGGCGCACGTCAATAAACGCCCGCAGACCGTGGCTCTCATATTTCAAGACAAATCAAGGCCGGTGAAGCTCATCAGCCACGAACGTCATGGAAAGTTATCTGCCAATTGGGCCGCATTCGCAAGGGAAACTTCTTTGATGGCGGGAGACCTGTGTGCGTTCGAGCTCATTAGAAGGGTGCTATTCAGAACCACTGATAAGACTTTGGTGAACAAAACTATGCAGTACGACTCAGCAGAGAAGCATCGCTGCAGATCGCTTTTGGTGAGAACAGAACTTGAGAATTGCTAGGCTGAATTCTGCTTCCGATTCGGCAAAACAGATAAGTGAGTCTTGTTCCAATCAACGGAGTGGCAAAACAGATAATGTCGGCACTTTAACTTCCATTTCAGAAAGAGTCTCTGGAATTAGGTGCTGCTTTATGGAGTATCATGACCTTTGGAACTGTAAGTGAAGTAACATCAAGTGTACACTTCCCTTACGCCATACGCCAACTCGGAAATTCAAGGCATATGGGTTGAGATTTTGGAGTACATTCTGTTAAATTGTTTGAATTTAAATTATCATGATAATCATAATTTCTATTCTATGCAGTACACATAGATCTTTTCATAGTAAGACAACTGAAGAAGTGCTCATATTAAAGACTATTAAAGTTCTCTTTTTTAGCTAAGCACAAGAACGGAAATTCTAGACAGTAGACACAGAGTGAACCATAGCCAGTTTTTTGCGGTCTTACACCTCCAAAGCCCCAAGTACTCCAAAATTAGCTGGTGAATGTGATTCGGAGCATCCCTTCTTCATAGTGCTAATAGAGTTAGATCACAAGAGTAAAGTGGGTAAGATCTCTAGCCTAATCCATCACTGGCAATGGTTGTTAACAGTTTAGGTTTCTTTTTTTTTATTTTTTATACCCGAACAGAAACTATCGTTCTGTGCTTGTTGTGACCCTAAACCTGACTCAAACCGCATCTGACCCGAACCAAAAACACATTTCCGGTTTTCAGTTCTTCCTCCTCTTCTTCTTCTTTGCTCAAACTAAACTCACTCAGCCTCATGTTGCTCCTTTTTATCTTTCCTTAGGCACAATTATGATCGCACAATATCGTGAGTTTCGATTGCTCAGAATAAGCTGTACACAACGTCCAGAATTGAGTTCAAGTGCGCTTCAAGCATATGAATGTGATAGTCTAATATGAAATCAATATAAATCCAAACTATCACTTTCTTATATGAATACCACTTTGCAGGAAGATTCATGTTTTTATAAATGAAAATTTTCGTAAAGAATCCGAGAGAAAGGTCAGTCCGTTGTCCACTCTGTGTCCCGAATAGAGGGAACGTAACTCGAGGACCACTTGGTTGCCAAGCAAAAAAGGTCTCTTCTTTTCGTTCACTTTATTCCTTAATGTGAAACTTACCATTTATACATGCCAAGGAGGTCCAAGTATAAGTAACATCAACAACTAACAACTTTACTTGATTCAAATCTTGGGACCTATCATTTTTATGTGTTTCATGCCTTGAAACGTTCAAATTGATGGAAAACAAATGTAACATCAATGCAGCATCTCTCTGTATATTCACATGACTAAAACACTACATAAACGAGATCAAATTCCTCACATTTCACATTTTAAATGCCCATCTCACTATGCATATTTATACACCTCAAGGACCATGCATATAACATCACACGCATGTCATTTGTACCAAAACTTATCGTGTCCAGCAGCTTGGATGGACAGCTACTTCTTCAAGAATGCTTTAGATTGCAGGTTGAGATCGACGAATGCTTTAGATTGCAAGTTAAGATCGACGATTATTTGTTTTGCTCTTGATTAATCATTATTTGTTTCGGTCGTTTGATTTTTCTTGGTATTACACTGATGGAAAGGAAATAGTACTAAAAATAACTTGTTACTACTAATGAGTGATGTTACAACATCTGAAATGTTTTACCATGAAACACATTTCCACAATGATAGATGCATCTATTCGATACTAGTAGCATTTTTTAAGGGAATGTGCAATCTTATGAATAGGTTAAAAAAAATGAACAATACATATTGCCTGTACTATTTTTGTGACATCATGTATTCTGAATTGTTTTTAAAGCCTTGAATAAATGAAAAGTCTCATTGATGTATTTCAGTTTAATATCACTCAGAAATGGTCCATTTTGAGCGGACTAACCAAATGAGAATGGCTAGCTAGGAAAATTAAGTACGTGGAACTAAGAACTTGATTCTGGATTGACTTTTTGTCCATGAAAATTGTCGAGGGAATATTTTGGACCAATATAGGCCGATTCTAGAATGATTAAGGAACGATTTGGATAATACCCTACGCTTGGATCACGGATGATTCCGTTTGACCTCGTATGGGTTCCGAACGTCCCTAAATTATTTTCTAACGATCGTGTCCATCGGGACTAGTGATTGACCCTCGCAATTGAATGGCAACCAAAGTTGCCATGGCTCGAGAAATTCTTAAACGTGATATTAATCACGGGTCGATACACGTAACTCCTAAAAGCCGGCCGTTAATTTGAGATATGCTGAAATTTCAATTGATCGAAATTGATCGGGAATCGAGCTTCGGAACTTGACCTCGGACCTTCGGGAGTTTCAATAATTAAATTTTGGACGTTTCCTCATCCATTGTACAATTTCTTCGCGGTTCACCCTAAGGGTTCAAGAAAAATAAAATTTGGACTAGAAATGGGAAAAGACCCATTTACCCTTGGAGAATACCCAATTTTTCACTTTGGCTCAAGGGCATTTTGGTCAATACCCCTCTTGGCCGAAATTTTGTACTATTCCTTGGTGAGGAATTCCCATTTTTGCCCCTCTTGCATTCAAGACACCAAAAATATCTAGCCCTAATATTATCCTACCCTTTTATTATTAAGTCTTGGTCTTCTTCCCCAAAATATTTCAAGAACACACTCTCTCTCACCTCACTCTCCCCTTGGCCGAACTCCATTGCTCTCTCTCTCCCTCATTGAAAAATTTTCCAAGTTTCCCCAGTGTCGCCTTGAACCGCCGGAGCTCAATTCTCCGCCATGAACCGCCTTGAACCGCCGGAATAACTTGGGTTGAAGCCGATCAAAGGGAGTCGCCGAAGCCGCCGGTTGGAATCAAATTTTCTCTCGACTTTCTCGTCGGAAAACTTGCTAGATTTGTGGTAAGTCAGTCTCTAATCTTAGATTAGGTACCTAGGTTGCTAATGGACATTAGGTTGAGTAGATTTGGGTGAAAAATTGGTTGGTTTTGTTCATTATCATGCCTTGGCTGAAAATGAAGATGAAGGGAGGAGAGAGAAATGTGTTCTTGAGTGA
Organism: Rhodamnia argentea; assembly: GCF_020921035.1. Lineage (NCBI taxonomy): Eukaryota > Viridiplantae > Streptophyta > Magnoliopsida > Myrtales > Myrtaceae > Rhodamnia > Rhodamnia argentea. Next base: position 30,882,677 of record NC_063154.1, on the reverse strand, counting down.
ATAGTGAAATGCAATGAGTAGAAGTGGATGGCTAGGATTTAATCTAGCTTGATCTTACTTTAATTGGATGGCCCACGTTGAATCTTGCTTAGGAAGATTAATCTGATGGCTGGGATTAAATCCTGCTATAGTGTAGATATATTGTGTGGTGGAGATTAATTGTACATTAGTATAGTATAATTGTATAGTACGTATTAAATGCCACGTTAGTACAGTATAATTTGTACGGTACGTATTGATTGTACGTTAGTATAATTTTGATCATATGGTGGTTATTAATTGCTACATTGGTAGAATTAATATTGTGTGGCGTAGATTAATTTTTGTGGTAACCGAAATTAATTGTGTGGCCCAATTGGCCATTGGCCTTGTGTGACCTAATCGGGTGGTCCCGATTTATTAATTCTCTAACGTAAGTGAATCACGTGGTTCCGATCGAGTATTTATTCAGTATATTAAATCGAGCGGTCTCGATTGGGCGATTGAGAAAAATTAGAAAAATCGTGTGGTCCCGATCTTTATTTGCAGAAAAATTGGTGAGGCCGGATGGTCTCAATCTGCTAATCAGGAAATTTAGCATGATCATGTGGCGAAGGTTGATCAATCGGAAGGATTTAAGAGATCGTGTGGTATCGGATGAGCGACCGAGGAATTATTGTTGACATATGGTCTTTATGGGGATTATTTGAGAGGAATGCGGAATTCTACCCTGAAGCGTTATGACGCGGGGTTCGTGTTTTTATAAGACCATATTTTTCCTGAGGCGTTATGATGCGGGCTCTGTTATTATTATTTTACCCTGAGGCGTTAAACACGGGGTTGTGCTTATTATATTATCCCGAGGCATTAAACGCAGGATAGTGACCCGAGGCGTTATTATTCAGGTCTGGACTATATAATGGCCTGAGGCGTTATTACGCGGGTCTGCCCAGTTATAATAAAGCTTGATGCGTTAAACGCGGGCTCTTGACCAATGTGGAATTTTATATGATAGCCTGATGCGTTAAACGCGGGCTTTGGATCCATGTGGAATATTTATATTATAGCCTGAGGTGTGGAACGCGGGCATTGGAGCAACGTGGAATATTTTTATTCCAGTCCGAGACGTGAAATATCGATATGGGGGTAACGTGGAATATTTGTGAAGGTGTGGCAATTTTTGGAGGAAGAATGAAATATTGTGGAATTTATTTGTTGAATTTTTTAGTAAAGGAGGATTTTTGGAGAATTGCACACTTAGAATGTGTGTGGAGGCACTAGCGCCCTAACCTAGGATTAGGGATTGGCTTACTAAGATTTATTCATTCCTTTAAGCAAATAAATCTAAGAAATTCTTAGCTTATCTAATGTTGCATTATCAAAAGATTATCGCAACCAACTTTGATACTGATAAGTGCAAACAAATCCGGCAAATTGCATGTTGTCCTTGAAGTGCTCTAAACTTTGATAATGATCAGCACAAGCTACTTTGTATCTCTTAATATTCATCATTGCAACTTTCCATGAATTAAAGGGATAAAGCGTGGCCAGTCTTAAGTATCAATTAAACCACGTAAAAGCCGATGCTCAATGAACTAGTGATTATAAATGCATTTATCATTTCGTGCTCTTTGCAATGCAATATACTAGGCCTTAGTCATCAGTCAACTGAAATGAAAGCATCAATTAGCCCCTCCCTGTTTATGTCACTAACAAGCTCTTGCATTCTCATGATTTGTGAGAGTCAAGGAACTTTGGAATTTCCTTCTTTGATATCATAACTCAATATAATCACATTCATTGTGTCATTTTTCTTAATATGACAGGTACAATTTCCTGAGCTTGAGCAGATGGTTCTCTCTCACATGGACAATTTAAGCAAAATATGGCCCGACAATCATCTAGAATCTCTTACTTTTGACTCTCTACTGGAAGTGAAGGTCAAAAATTGCGAGAACCTGGAAAATTTGTTCCCGCATTGGGTGGCTACAAGTCTAACCCAACTTGAGGGGCTTCGAGTGGAGTCTTGTAGCATCGGGGAGATAGTCGCTAATGGAGATGACACTCGACACTCCAATATTGCTCAAGTTCTCTTTACGAAACTAACCTCTTTGGTGTTACATGATATGACACGACTCAAGACCTTCTGCCCTAACTTGCCCACTTTGAATTGGCAATTCTTGAAGGAGTTGCGAGTGACTCACTGTGATAAATTGAACATGTTGTCTTTTGCGGCATCCATGAGCAAGTGGACTCGGAGAGATGATAAACAAGACCTTTCAAACCAAGAAGCGCACTCTTCATTTGAGAGGGTATGATTTCATCTGCTTCTCCTCGGTTTCTACTTAGTTCTTTAAAGTACCCACTAATCTCACGTCCTCTACGTAATCAAATCACGTTATGATACTATAAAAAAAATGATCTCCCTTGCCAATCGGTTTGTCGATAACATAAGATATCTTTAATATCTCAAGTATACTTTTCATTTGTGGAAATACATAAGATATTCCATTACGTAGAACTACAAAAATAATAACAGATTTTTGTTGACCACACAATATGTTCGTAATCTACTCTTATCTAATGGCTCTCCTTGGGGAAGTCAATGAGGATTTCACACGAGATCCTCTCCATTTTTTACAAGTCTTACATGTACTTTTGTCCTCCATTTATTTTCTACAAACCGTAAGAAAAATAAACTCAAAACAATTTTTAAGGGTGTGGACCCCATAATTTTTAGATACATTGCGAGTGCACCTCATTACAAAAAATTCCAGGTAAGATATACCTAATATAAGAGGAATTTGGTGAGCTGGAGGGTTTTGGAATTTAGATTCACTCTACCATCCTCTACTTGAGATATGTATGTAGACCTCTTTGGATTTAATGAATTGTAAGAAGATGGCCACCTATCACACAAATCAAATGAAATAGGTTTACCTTTTACAACTAGTGATTTATTGTTGAACCTCTACTTGAATTTATTTCTCTCATCGTATTGGTAATTTGACAGGACTTTCCCGACTTAGAGAGGCTTTTATTAGTCCATGAAGACATTGACATGATACAGGATGGAAAATATCCTGATGGCATATTTGGAAATCTTAAAGCGTTAACATTGGCATGCTTTCATGAGGAAAATGTCGTCTTTCCTCCTAGATTCCTCCTAGAGAGATTTCGGAACCTAGAAAGCCTTGAAGTGTTATGTAGTTCCTTTGAAGATATATTCCCCGACGAAGGGCTTGTTGACGAGGAAAGAAATTCGGTGCTTGAAAGTTTAAGAGAACTTAAGTTGAACAAGCTACACAAGCTAAAGCGTGTGTGGAGAGAAGACTGTCTAGTGTCCAAAATTCTTCCGAGCATCAAAACACTTGAGGTATGGGATTGTCCTGGTTTGATGATACTATTTCCGGCGGTGACATCCTTCCGGAATTTGACGAAGTTGGTGGTGAGGAATTCCTCCGGATTGGTACATCTAGGGACGGCTTCAGCGATCGCAAATTTGGTGCATCTCGAGGAGATGACTATCGTAGGATGTGAAAGAATGAAAGAAGTAGTGACAAAAGATGAAAATAAAGAAGGACAAGTGATTTCTTTTGAAAAGTTAGAAGAGTTGACACTCAAAAATATGCCAAGCCTAGAATGCTTCTCTTCCACCACAAGTTGCATCTTGAGGTTTCCATTCTTGGAATATATTGAAGTGGAAGAGTGCCCCAAAATGAAGATCTTTTCTAAGGGTACGCTAAGCACGCCAAGGCTATGGAAGGGGACACCGTTTGGATACGACTGGGAAATGAGGTAAAGTAGATCCAATTGAAATTGATGTCTTTCCCAATTTTCCCTTTTTCCCTTTACCCCCCGAGAGAGAGAGGAAGAAGAAACGTCGAATGGTGATGAGATATTTTCATCTTTCATTTCTTTGCTTCGGTCAGGCGACATCAAGAAGTAAACCCCCATTGGATTTTTCTTGCGAGATGAACAGTGCGCCGCGCCCTCCCACCATTGCTGGAGAGAAGACGAAAGTAAGTGCGACGCCGGAGATCGCACCGCTGATTCTCGACAGTCCTCACTTCATCAAAGATGGTACTCTCTTTTCACTCTTGAATCCGGCAAATTCGTGTCTTCACAGTCGCTTCGCCCATGATTTCTCCAGTCTGCCAGAATTTCTTCCAATTTTCGTGTCTTCTTGCCCCTAAATTAGTCCAAGTCGGAAGCTGGTTTTCGTAAAACCTTCCTCGATCGCCGTCTTTTTTCAGCTAGGGCTCTGTTTTTCCCTTTTGCGCCTGTGACTTGAAGATCATGTAGGCTACCTTTGAGTCTAAAAGCACTAGTCCTCAAATCAAACTACTAGCAATTATTGCCCCTAAAATCTATACATATTGCGTGCTTCTCCTATGAGTATGTGTGGTCTCTTGTTTATCACACTGGCTGTTTTGGAAAATGTGGATGGGCAGAGTACTCCTTGTGGCTTCGTCAGGAAACATATTCATTTAGACAGAGTTTCCCCTGCGCTTGTGGTCTGTGTGGCTCAAATTCGTCTGTGTTCTTGTGAATGTCTACCTATTGCACTCTAGACCATAGATTTTGACGTTTGACTTTGGATTGCAGGTTAAGATTGATGACTTTCATTATATTCTGTTAAAACTCATGAAACTGGCAACTACCGCCGTAAACTTAGGCCTTGTGTGATTTGATTCTCTCGTCATGTTGCAGCCAAGCTTGAAGTCTGAGGGGATAAATTGCAATCACCCAAGTGTCCTCGGCTTTGCAAGGTAATGGAATCTGATCAGGTCTGTGAAGTTCATGGCGGGTACTACGCACATTAATCAGCATGGAGTTAGGGGAGAGACGAAAGTTCAAAATGCTCATCACAAGATTTTGGAGGTGTGAATCTTAATCTACTGGCTAATTATCCCCTTGACTGCGTTGTTCTCGTGTTTGATTTGAATTCCATACAGGACCTTCCATGTTGTTAGGCTGAGAGAGACTGTGTTAGATCTAATTCATCCTCGCAGTTGATGTCCACTTCTTGGAGATTTTTTTTTTCCATCTACATAGTGTTTACAATATAGTTCAATAGATTACTAGAACAATACTCATTAATAACATGTATTAGAAAAGATGTTAGCGGGCAATTTCTTTAATCCTTGAGCACTTTCAAAAGGATAAATTCATCCTTGGATTTCTTCTACTTCAAGTCATTGCCTTCTTGCTCTTTGCCATCCAATTTTGTCCTTGGATTTCTCATTCCACTTAAACAATTTCGTATCTTGCTTGTTCAAACACGTACATTAGCAGAGTGTTTTGGGTGGATTCATCAAGCAAGACATTCAGGAAAGCAAAGAACTTCTTAGGTATTGCGACAGTGAAGCCCGTCAGGAGCTGCAGACACATCAGAGGGGCTCTGTCTCTGTGTTTTTCTTCTGGTTGATGTGCATTTTCAAGAGGACTCATCTGCCTGTAGGAAACGTCCGCATGTTTGAGTTAATTGATGGGTATGATATTGTGTTCGAAGTCTCCATTTTGAGTGGTTCCAGTGAGGGCTTGATTTACATTGTTTGAAGTGAGTACTCAAAGTGTCACTTTAGGCTGGTTATAGCATGACTTGACTTCTGGATTTACAATTATGCCTCCCTTATTTGGTCGTGCTGCATCACTGACAAGTATACTTTTTTTCGTTGTTATTTATAAATAGACACAAAATCACTTTAGTAAGACTCTGGTTCGTTCGGCACATAATGATTTAGGTGGGAATTCTAGGTAGTTTGTCTCGTCGGTTGTGAATACACTTGTAATGTATGTTCTGTCAAATTGTCTAAATTTTGATTGTCATGATAATCATATTTTACAATCTGTGTGTGGATCTTTTCATAGTAAGTCAATTGAAGAAATGCTTACACTAAAAGACTATTAAAGTTCTCATTTTTAGCTCAGCGCAGGAATGAACAGTTTAAAACGCAGAGTGAACCATTCTGAGTTTGTTTTTCGTGGTCCTCAGTACTGAATTAGCCAGTGAATTTGATTTGGAGCATCCCTTCTTCAAAGTGGTGACAGCAAGATCATGAGAGTAAAGTGGTAAGATCTCTAGCCTAGTCCATCAGTGATATCTTCACAAGCTGCTCTATTTACTATCCGAGTGGGCAGTCACTTGAATGGTGAACTAACTGAAAATAGCTATTAATGGACAGCCACTTCTTAAAGAATGCTTTAGATTGCAGGTTAAGATTGATGACTTTCATGAGCCTCTTAATGCTGGTGATTAAAGCTCCTGAACTAGCAAATATGGTCATGAATCTACATCATGTGCTTTTTTCGCAAGTGTGTTCTTTTGCGATGTCCTTTTAGCATACATTAGTTTGTTCAAACATGTACATATGTGGAGGACTTTCCTGGTCAATTTGCAAAGCAACATATTCAAGAAAACGAGGAAATGGCAACTCTTAGGTTTTCAGACAGATCATGGCTGGTGAAGCTCTTAAGCTATATGCATGAAATCCGGGTGTTCTTTGCTGCTGGTTGGCCCGTATTTGCAGAACTCATTAGTGTATGGGAGATATCTGTGTTTGAGCTCATTGATACGGCTCCATTTTCATTAATGCCGGTAAGGAGCCAATTTACAGCATTGATATAAATCCAGGATTCCTAATTCTGCCTCCTTTGCTCAGTAGTTGCGAATCAATGAAAAGTAGACTCTTTTCTGTTTATGTTTTCTTCTTTTCTGTGCTAGTCTCAATTCCGTACCTTCCATTTTAGAAAGAAACTCACAAATTTGGCGCTTCTTTAAGTTTTCCAGTGGCTCAACCTGACCTATAGAACTAATAAAGTGTGATAATGTCAGTTAGACTTTCCTTGAGCAACCTGTTCTTTTACGAGGTCAATTTCAACTTAATCACATACTTCATCTCTTTCCGAAATTCTTGATGATTTGGTGCAAGTCTTTTGCATGTTGGTGAAACTTGGTAGTTCGTCAGTTTCTTCTGATATGAAGAGCATTTGTCATTAATTCTGGTCACATTAACAGAATTTGGTTTTCTTGATAACGGTAATTTCCAATCTATGCTAATTCTTTCCATAGCCAGTCAATTAAAGAGACGTTCAGCACCAATGTCTACAAAGTTCTCATGTTTTACTACAGGTGGGATCGAACCATCTACATGAAGAGCAAGCCATTTTGAGCTGGATTTTCATGGTCCTACACTTTCAAGGCCTCTCACATCTCGCCTAAACTGGCTAGCAATATTGATTTAGAGCGTCCCTTTTTCAAGCCGGTGATGCTGATGATCCCGCAATGTCACATCAATAGCCTGGGCTTACATCATCACTGATATATCTCATGTTCAATATAACAATTTTCGTGCGTTGGCTGTGGAAAACATGTACATGTCCAGGGTGTTCCGGTTGGATTCGCCAACATATTCTGGAAAACAAACAAATGCCAACTCTTCAGTATTCAGAAAGATAGTATGAAGCTCATTAGGAGCCATGGACAGGCCAGAGGGACCATAGGCCCTTATCTGTCTGTTGGCGTGCATTAGTCAAATAAACTCATCTGTTGCTGTAAATGTCTTAATGCTTGAGCTCATCAATTGGGATGATATCATGTTCAAACTCTCCATTGAGTGCTGCTGCTAATGTCACGATTCACATTGATTGAGATGAACATTGAAAGCATTAATTTAGGCCATTGCAGCTTGGATATGAATTCAGGACTTGAAAATATGCCTCTTTTATTGAGTGGCGCAGCGCTGAATCCATGGAAAGCACTCAGTTTGTGTCTTGTTTTCTCCTTTCTTCCTTTACGTGCTAGTGTCACGCCCCGACTCTCGAGCCCGCGACATCCCTACCAAATCGCCACGAGGTTACGAAGGATAATGTCCCAGGCGCGTTATCGACCTATCCACTATATACGCATGCGGAAACGGTTTACTTCCCGACAACATATAAACAAATAGGGATAGCATAGTAGGAGATACATACCAAGGCAGATAATCAAAAATAGCATACGTAGTTACAAGACAGAAGATGAGTCTTAACTCTACCGAGCTACAGAAATATATACAACCCCATACTTCGGGGCAGCTCACTAAGACCTCAAAAGGTTACTAGGTCAAATAAGGTTAACTTCTCATCTACTCCAAAAGGCTACTCTCATAACCTGGCCTTGGTATTCGCAAAGCTCCATCACTTGGGACCCGAAAGTGGTTCCCACAACGGGGTGAGATCTAAATCTCGGTGAATCAAGCCTAAGCTCGGTTAGGACACCGATTCGCCTATAACATCCTAAACACAAGGATTATAAAGCCACGATATAAACATATATCCAGCAATCATACCACATGGCAATAATCATCCACATGCATACTTACCGGCCTTCGACCACACATAATGCAATGCTTGACTCCACTCAACAGCCACATCAGACAACCAACTAAACACGCATCACACTCACAAGTATGCACTGGACACCACACAAGTCCATTTATTAACGATGATCGCGCTCATGGCGCCACAATGATGAGGATCTACGCGATCGGCGTGATCGACTCTCACAATTAATGCGATCCCACATTCTTCCGGCAGGACCGGGCTACGTTCCTTTTCCCTCTCGGCAACGGCTACTACAAGCGGTGTATCCAGTGCACCCCGCACGATACGGCAAGTAGGCATCCCTATACGGGGCTTCGGTCCATCACAAGCTGCAACCGGCATCCGATAATCCCTTAAAACCGTACGTACCATACGGGACATGAATTATCGTGCTTCCGGCAAGTCGTGTGGTTCCATAAAAATGGTACGGTGTGTACTATGTGTACAGTGCGAACTTGCCAGGAAAACCCATCATCGTTCCTTCATATGACCATACAAGACACCCGACACATCAATCAATTTATTCTCTTTGATTTAGGTCGGATGCTCACACAAACGTGCTCAAAGACTTAGCCCAAGGCCATTTTCATGCTAAAATATGTCTTTGACCTTGCACACGGTCATATACATATGCAGACTACCAAATAGACACTGCAAGGACACACGGGACAATTAACTCCCAAACAAACAACAATTCATTCAACGAGCAATCGGGACGCTCAAATCAACATTTCAACGGGGCGACCCGCCCACACCAAGTCATCAATTCAACACGAATAAACCAATTCGATTAGGCCACAAAAAGGCTCAATTTTGTGCCAGAGTCATTAATTAGCCAATTTGATTTATAGTCGCCAATCGATCGCTCGTCCTTAACCTATCGCTCGCTCGCGATCAAATCACAACATACAGTCAAATTCGCCTAACATCAATTAGCCACAGACAATTATAATTTAATCGATTATGGCCATTTACCCTAAACCAAGTTTCTAACTAATCCGACCATAATCACATCTACCTAAACGCCCTATCGACTAGCTAACTAATTCTATGCGCAATTAGCGCCCTAACCAAGGATTAGGGTCAACTCACCAAAAACGGTGGTGAGGTCGGGTCGGGTACGATTTTCGAGGCCGGGCAAGTACCTCCGGAAACACTGTTCACCGGAGGTACTGTTCCGGCGACACTGTTCACGGCCGAAAATAGTGACGAGTTCAGCGGTGAAATCGCTGCAAACGGTACCAGCTCGGCTATTGGAGATCCGGCAAGCGACGGAAGCTGAAAAACAGAACCGACGAGAGGTAAAAACAGGGAAATCAGGCTGAATTGAGGGAAAAATCGATCTCACGGGCTGAGGCGAGGTTGGGGACGGCTGGGGGACTCACCTAAAGGTCGAAGACGACCTTCGGGACCAGCTGGGGGCGGCGAACGGTGGCCGGAGGCGGCCGAACAGCAGCGGTGCAGAAACCGGTGCAGAAAACAGAGAAAACGGCAGAACAGGGGAGGTCCGATTGGGGCTCAAATCGGGCTCTACGGGTGGCGGCCGACTTCCGGCAACTTCGTGGGACAACTAGAGGTGGAGGAGGATGGTTTTGGGTGGTCGGCGGCCAGTGGGTCAGCTCAAACGCGGCGGAGGACGGCAAACAGCAAATCGACGCAAAACAGGGCAAGAGGACTGAGCGGGCTGTTCCGGGGCTGTTCGCGACTTCCGGGGCGGCGCGTGGCGGTGGGATGGTGTCTGGAGGTCGAGGGGAAGATGGTGTGGTGGTGAGTGGTGGTCGGAAGGGGCTCGGGACGGCCGGAGCAGCTCGGGTGGCCCGCGAACGCGAAACAGGGCAGGATTTCGCCGAGGCTGTTCTGGGCTTTCCGGCGACGAACGGCGGCCGGGATGACGGTGGTGGTGGCGAGGAGTGGTGGATTGAGGAGTAGGGTGGTGGATGGAGGTGGTCGTTTAGCAAAAATCGCCAAGGAAGAGGAGTTGTGCACGAAGGGAGCTATTCTCGCGCAAAAACAGAGGAGGAAGAGAGAGCAACGGGAGAGAGAGAGAAGATCACGTGGGCTTTGACTGGGGTGGCTGAGGATTGACTGAATGTGGGGTCCACAATCACCTCAAAATTTATTTTCTTCGTCTTATACGTATATTATCCAAGGACGGTTTCATAATTTGACAAATCGGGACCGATTGGATTTTTGGCTCAACCGATTGGGAATAAAATTTGGATTTTCACGGGCTAGGTTCGGTCCGGAAAAGGTCTAGGCGCGAGGATTAGAATCCTAAGTCACGGTGACCACGATTTCGAGACCCAATCGAAATCAAACGATATTTCGGGAATTGTTCAAAATTCGTCATGTACGTCCTTTTGATCCGAAATTTTATATCGACAAAAGTTCAATAACAATCCTTTTTATTGAACTCGGTGTCACGACCCGAACCCCGCGAGCTCGTCGACATCCCACCTGGCCACGCTTATGTACAGTTCTCCAGGATCCAAAGGCCAACAAATTCATTCGGAAGCAAAAACGAATCCCCGTACAGAAACAATTAACCTCTCGATGACTTGGGACGGCAAAACAAACTTATGTACATATATACATAATCGCTACAAACTCATCAGCCTAGGGCTTCGGGGGCTACTGTACAAGCCCGTGACCACCTATAACAGAAAGAGACGTGGTCAAAGCCCGCTACACAACCAAAATACAGTACTCTACAAAAGCTGAGAGGCCAACTATCCTAGGCCTCGTCCTCGCTATCCGGCACAATCTTGTCTAAGGCTACCAGCTCGTCCTCATCCAACCGGGTACTCTGTCACCACGGTTTCCATGTCCCACGAGATCCCGAACCTTTGAGGCGGGTCGTTCATTGTTGTAACGGAGGGTCCGAAAAACAACGAACCCACGACGGGGTGAGATAAAATCTCGATAAGCGAGCCCCTAATCCTAGATTAGGGCTCTAGTGCCTCCAGACACATTTTCAGTGGACAATTTCCAACAACTTTTCTTTCTTACTAAAAATTCCACAATTTAATTCCAGAAAATTTCGTTCTTTCTCCGAAAATTCCCACACCTTCTCAAATATTCTACGTTACTCCCGTTTCGGCGTTCCACGCCTCAATCTAACAATAAAATGTTCCACATGCTCCTGGGCCCGCGTTTAACGCATCAGGCTATAATATAATTATCCACATTACTCCGAAAATTCCACGTTACTCCGAAAACATTCCATGCTACTCCATAATATTCCACGTTACTCCAGAATATTCCACGTTACTCCGAAAAGATTCCACGTTACTCCAAAAATTCCACGTTACTCCAAAAATATTCCACGGTACTCCGAAAATATTCCACGTTACTCCACCGACATCATACAAGTTCGCAACCTTGAGCCTCGGACATTTATAGAACACGGCTCTATATATATATACCAGGGTCTCAAACACAGAGGAATACGACCCATAAATCTCGGTCTCGGACACATAGGAACACGACCGGATTAAGTCTCGCACAATTAGTCGAACACGACTCACTTTGGTCTCGGACGACTTAATTGAACACGACTTTCATACTTTCTCGGTCTCAGACAATCAGACCAATACGGCTCACTTTGGCCTCAGATGACTTGATTAAATACGACCCTCACATTTTCTCGGTCTCGAGACAATCGACTAATACAGCTCACTTTGGCCTCAAACGACTTGATTGAATACGACCCTCACATTTTCTCGGTCTCAGACAATCGGACGAATACGGCTCACTTTGGCCTCAAACGACTTGATTGAATACGACCTTCATATTTCCTCGGTCTCAGACAACCAGACGAATACGGCTCATTTTGGCCTCAGACGACTTGATTGAATACGACCTTCATATTTCCTCGGTCTCGGACAATCGGACGAATACGGCTCACTTTGGCCTCAGACGACTTGATTGAATACGATCATTACATTTTCTCGGTCTCGGACAATCAGACGAATACGGCTCACTTTGGCCTCAAACGACTTGATTGAATACGACCTTCATACTTTCCCAGAATAATTCGAGACCACGTGATTCACTCACGTTAGAGAATTAATAATTCGGGATCACCCGATTAATTCACACTAATACAAGGACTAATCCAGACTACCCGATCAATTAATACTACCATAGTATCCAATCCACGCCAAGCGACCATATTATGCTAACGTAGCAATATATAAATAATGTATGATTAAAAATTATACTAACGTGAGAATTTATCGGGGCCGAACAATAATAATTTTCTAACATGCAATTAATTCATGACTAAAGTACTAAACTATAATAATGCCATATTTAATTAGCACCATGGCAAAACAACATTTTGTCACATAAAAAGTAACTATAGTTAAAGTATAATCTAACCATGGTTCCAAAATTAACTAGAGTCAATAACTAACCTAACCATGATTAAATAATAGCGTAAAGTAACTCTAGTTAAGCATAAAGTAACCATGGTCCAACTTTGACCAAACAATTATTCTCTTGACTTCACTATTCATGCAAGAACACATTTCTCTCTCCTCCCTTCATTTGCATTTTCGGCCAACTCCATGAACTAGCACAAAACCAACCCATTTTTCACCAAAATCACTCAATCTATAGTCTATTAGCAACCTAGATACCTAATCTAAGGTTAGGGAGCAACTTACCACTATTTTAGCAAGTTTTCCGGGGAGAAAACGGGTGGAGAATCTTGGTTCCAACCGGCAGCTCCGGCGACTCCTCATGACCGGCCTTAACCCACGGAAATCCGGCGACTCCGAGTAGCTCACGGCGGTAATCGAGCTCCGGCGGTTCAAGGAGACACCGGCGGTTGTTTGAAGAACTTTCGGCGAGGGAGAGAGTGAGCAAGGGTGAGTTCGGCCAAGAGAGGGAGTGAGCAAGAGAGAGAAAGTGAGCTAGAGAAAGAGCGGTTTCTTGAAAATAATGAGGAGGAAGAAGACCAAATAATAAATAATATAAGTTGAGAATAATTAATTATGCCCACAAAGTCAAGAGGGAAAAATGATTTTCTCCCCACATTGACTAGTCAATCTCGGCCAAAGGGGAAAATGACCAAAATACCCCTTGTTCCAAGTGAAAAAGGGGGTATTTTTCGAGGGCAAATGGGTCCTTTCCCATATCGAGTCCAAATCTACTTTTCCTGAACCTCTTTGGGGCGAACCGCGAAGGAATTGCGCCCTGAATGAGGAAACGTCCAAAAATTTATTTATTGAAACCCCTGAAGGTCCGACGTCAAATTTTGAAGCTCGATTCGCGATCAATCTCGATCAATAGAATTTTCAGCATATCTCAAACTAACGGGCGGCTTTCGGGAGTTACGCGTATCGACCCGTGATTAAAATCACGTTTAAGAATTTCTCGAGCCATGGCGACTTTCGTTGTCATTCAATTGCGAGGGTCAATTACTAGTCCCGATGGGCACGATCATTAGAAAATAATTTAGGGACGTTCGGAACCCATACGAGGTCAAACGGAATCACCCGTGATCCAAGCGTAGAGTATTATCCAAATCATTCCTTAATCATTCTAGGATCGGCCTATATTGGTCCAGAATATTCCCTCGACAATTTTCATAGCCAAAAAGTCAATTCAGAATCAAGTTCTTAGGTCCACGTACTTGATTTTCCTAGCTAGCCATTCCCATTTGGTTAGTCTACTCGAGAGGGATCAACTCCGAGTGAGATTAGACTGAAATACATCAATGAGATATTTCATTCATTCATAGCTTCAAAAGTGGGTTGGAATTCAGGATGTCACAATTCTTCCCCCTTACAAAAATTTCGTCCTCGAAATTTGCAATCCTCCAATCATCTTTTCTTATGGGGTATCGACGCCTCATCGCTACCACGCTTTCCAAAGTAGTTCTTGTCGTCACTTGACACTTCGATAACGTCCTTAACAGCAACGGTTTTCATCATTCAAAGCTTGTTTCCTTTGGTCCCCACTGTGTTCACCTTCCTCTTCCCTTTTGACATTCACAAAATCTATTGGTAGCATGCTCTCGAGTATTCAAATCACCTCTTCCATTGTCTATTGGTCCAAGAATAACATGTATACCTTACTACAATCCAGCTTTTTTTCTAATTCTGGACTGAAGGTCTTTCCAAAGCATCACATAAGACTTATGGCCTTCATCAACTTGCCCTCTATTTTCCAAATCGAGTCATAACCTTCTCGACTCCTTAAGCAAGTTCAATATTACTTTCATAGTAATATGCTCTTAATTCCACTTGAAAACCTTCAACGATCATAGTAATCTTTCGATTTTCAAGGTCATGCCTCTTCCCGGCCGGCATGTCTCATCCTTGACCACATGTAAGACTGATCTAACATTCAGTCCATTCCATTGGACACCGTAATTCTCCCCTCAAATTTCGATGAGGTCGTATCTTTAGATTCCTCTCCACTATTGAACTCGTACACTTGTCTATTGAACTTCAAGGTTTTTATCCTCAACTTCGAGGTTTCGTTTCCAAGTACTTAGAAGTCCGGGTTTCCTCCTTATTCTATTCGTTTCTACGACCCTTAGAAGTCCGGATCCATTCATCGCCACATCTCCATTCCTTTCTGACCTTTAGGCCCGATGCTTCAAATACCCATCAAACTAGTCAATTGGTAAACTTCCAATTTAGAAGTTGAATCTCTTATTCCTCAAGGTAAGGTCTGTCCCTTCATTGCCAAATGCAAGATGCTCAATTTTCAATTATATGCCTCCGCTACCTAATTCACCATCCCTTAGCGATAAGGGCATCGCAATCATGACCTTTCCTTCGGTTCCCTTTGGTGCAGTCAATATTTCTAACTCTTGTAATTCACATAGTTGCGAGGTCATTCCTTGCACAAGCAATACTCACATCTTCGTAAACAATTTCATCCATTCACTCTACGTCTCGTCCTTAGTCCTTTTCATCAATGGAATAATTCTTGTGGGGAATCTTCCTACGATCCGTCTATGACAATCCATCAATCCCGGGAAACTTTAAGTTTCGGCAACTCAAATCGACCCTAGTCGATTCATCACTCATTCCAATCCTCAAAGGCTCCACATGGATTTCATTTCCCACAAATTTCATAACCGAGAAATCTTCCCTCATCGGGTCTACAATTTGTCCTCTCCTCATTTAGCATACAACGAGCATCTCCTTAGAGTCCGTAGGATACTCTTAAAAGCTGTTCATGTTTCTTATGACTCCTTAAATGAGTCCATTCATCGTCTCTCAAGACGATAACAACCAATCCAATTATTTCTTGGATACTCAAGCTGACTATCATTAGTTTCTTATCACTAGACGTAGAATGTTCAAACTGTCCTTCATACATCTCACTTAAGAGCTCAAACCTTGGCCCTCTGTTGTCAAGGGTCTCCACTTAGACCATACAACATTTTGTTCATTTTTGTCATTCTTTCCTCGGGAAGCATCGGTGCCTCAATCTCTTGGTTCCACAACCAGCTAATGCGATCTTATCCCCATTTCAGTCATTCCAATGAACATCGACATTTCCTGGAATTCAACATTGTCTACAAGACAGCTCCTTAGAATAATTTTACGGAGATCATTTGAGTTCTGCGTCTTCTTTGTCGGTCTAGATGTTCAATCTTAATGCCACGACAATTAGAACTTTCTCTTCCTTCCACATTAGGGTCTCTTACCCTATGAAGGAAACTATACATTTCAGTGGCATTCTTCTACTTCAAATCCACTTTGTCCTTGGAGTCCACGCCAAAAGCGGTGTTCTTACTCCGGGATTCGGATGCCCCCATACTTGACATTCTCTTCTAGTAACCCAGTCATCTTTAGTGACAAGGTTCAAAGGAGTCGAGGTTTTTTCCTCGGTCTCCGCACATCCACACCTTATATATCTTAATTGATTAAATCAATTCATCTTGCGGTTACAATCCAAGTACCCCTTTTTGCTTACTCCTCCATCCATAAGCACTGTGGGTAATCGGGATTATCAAGTCCATTCCATTTCCTTTCCATTAACGACCATCTCATGATCCAATCGCCCTTTAAAAACAACGCCCTATCCTTTAGGATGATAACTCGCAATACCACTTCTAGTGGTCCCGATTCAACCTCACTCACTCAATCACATATAAATCAACAAAGTCAGACAACCGATATAGCTTTTTCCATAATTTTTCCTCGTGACGAAAGAGAAGAAACGTCAATCTTTCATTACAGGCTTTACACCAAGGTAATAGCCATTCCTCATAGGTACATTCTATGCTCCATAAGTGAAAATTCCCTTGCTCGCAATCCATGAACGAAAATTCTCTTGCTCATTCCTCTTCCGATCATCCACTTCATTCATTATGACCCATTATCATTCCTCATAATTAGGGTAACAACTAGTCATAAGACTTTCGAATTTCAATCCCCTCGGGGACTTCACATTTCATTGAAAGGGTCCTTGACCACCCTTAGTACATGTAGACAGCTTCGAGAACTTTGTCTTGTATTGGTGGATCGCCTTGAGATCTTTGCAAAGCTATTAAAGTTCAGACAATCCTTGTTTGCGAGTAACCTTAGAAAGGTACTTTATATTGGACAACTTGGCGAAGACAATCCAGGCATGTATCATGCCTTCAAGGAAAAACCCTTCCTTTAGTAATCTTTCACCAATTATCGACGGTCTCTTAAGGCTAGTAACTGCCAGGGTCACTTTCTTTTCATCCGTGTACCCCGAACCTCCGAGGTTTCCTTACTTAATCCCCAATCCAGAGAAAGGCAGTTTTAAATTCACTCTCTCTCCATTGAACTTAATCAATCTCACTCTTATACATCCTTCCACAAGCTTTCTTTCAAATAATTTTCTTTTCCATTCTCCATCGTCTTTCCCACGATCTCTACCATTTACTTTGCTAACAACACAATCAACAGTAGCGGTCTTATCTGCTTTGGGCAATAACGGCAGCTCCTTCTTGAGTCGCCTACCCATCGAATTTCAAATTCCTCTCAAGGTTCTCTTGACCCCTTCAACTCTAGGGTCTCCCACAATTTACAAGCTTGGGCCAAACGCTCTTCTAGCGTTCATACTCTCGTGGTTCATCTTTACTCACTTATCATGATTCCTTTCAATTCTTGGATCTTCTCATATTTTGTATACTCGAGCCAAATGCTCCTCTGGTGACCATACTCCGGTTGTTCGACCTCATTAGGTTCTTATAGCACTTGAACCACTATAATTCCCTATAGGAATTAAAGACTTAAGTCATATACTTGAGTCTAGCGGTTCCAAGTTGCTCATCTCATTATCTGTCACCAGCAATCAACCACCCAGTGGTTCTTAGGCAACTCTCAACTACTTGCCAATTATCCAAGGGTTCCAAGTCACCCTTAACCGGTGACTATCTATCAAGTCGGCCTCAACGAGGCAATTTCTCAATTAACCGTGAATTACTAGGCAAGCCTCAACTAGGCCAACATTAAGCAATCATTCAAGGCATTACTTCGGTGAGTCAATCGCTCATATTTTAAGTATAAAGGCACATGTTCCTCTAATACGAACACAATAGGCTATTACACTTTCGGAAGATACCGGTTCAACGGGGTATGAACCCTACATGCCGTCTAATCTCTCGGTTAGACCTTGGCCATAACAATCACATAATGCCAACTACATAACGGCATCCACTGCCCAGCACGAAGCCTTTAATCATGCCAATCCCGGGCGCCATCATAAATACCAAGCAAATTTTGAAATTTCACCTTGAGGATCAACTCGGTGCAACACGTCTCTTAATCAAGATCAGACTTAACCCGATACCTAAACTTTCCCTTTCAATTTATGGCCTAGGTCATTCTTGCCTCCTTGATATCTTAGAAGCCTGTCGGGAGCCGTTCCTTGTCCGGACCTCTTTGTCCCGGCGATCACTCCCCGCCCTCATCGGACATGGTCGTTGCAGGCTGTCCCAAGTCATACATCTACGGAGAAAGCCCCGTTCCACATGTCCCATACCATGCTTCATTACGGTTTATAGGTATCTCGTCAACTTGTCCCATACCAAACGATAGTTTATTAGGTCCGATAGTGATAAGCTCATGCATGCACATCTCTCGACTTTCATTTTAATGCCACAAATACAAGCACCACCTGATTATCCTCGTTACTCGACGTACCATAGTCGCCTCCCGATCAATTCTTATCCGCAAAAGATTTCTAATTCCCCCAATGATTGTCACGTCTCATAGATCAATTGCCTATGTTCTAGCATATTCTTCAAGTTGAGTCATTGACAAACCATAATCATAGTCATATAATCCAACCGACCCTTCACTCAAAAGCAATCCTCTATTAGCCTCAACCATATGTACAACCTAAAAATCCATACTTAGGACTCTTCAATTTCCTGCTTGCTCGCTTATAAACCTCAATAATATCATTACCCAAGTTTACCAATAAAACAAAATGATACTAGAACCATTAGAACACAATACAAGTTCAAGTCTATAGTCCTCAAGATTCAGAAATCAATGCTTAAACCTAAGAGTCTCATTATCAAATCGTCCTCAAGTCATCACTCCTTATCACTCCAAGTCTCAATCTCTTTGGATCGAGCTGACCTTGCTCTGATACCATTCCAAACGGGGATATCACGACCCGAACCTACCGAGCTCGTCGACATCCCACCTGGCCACGCTTATGTACAGTTCTCCAGGATCCAAAGGCCAACAAATTCATGCGGAAGCAAAAACGAATCCCCGTACATAAACAATTAACCTCTCGATGACTTGGGACGGTAAAACAAACTTATGTACATATATACATAACTGCTACAAACTCATCAGCCTAGGGCTTCAAGGGCCACTGTACAAGCCCGTGACCACCTATAACAGAAAGAGACGTGGTCAAAGCCCGCAACACAACCAAAATACAGCACTCTACAAAAGCTGAGAGGCCAACTATCCTAGGCCTCGTCCTCGCTATCCGGCACAATCTTGTCTAAGGCTACCAGCTCGTCCTCATCCAACCGGGTACTCTGTCACCACGGTTTCCATGTCCCGCGGGATCCCAAACCTTTGAGGCGGGTCGGTCATTGTTGTAACGGAGGGTCCGAAAAACAACGAACCCACGACGGGGTGAGATAAAATCTCGATAAGCTAGCCCCTAATCCTAGATTAGGGCTCTAGTGCCTCCAAACACATTTTCAGTGGACAATTTCCAACAACTTTTCCTTCTTACTAAAAATTCCACAATTTAATTCCAGAAAATTTCGTTCTTTCTCCGAAAATTCCCACACCTTCTCAAATATTCTACGTTACTCCCGTTTCGGCATTCCACGCCTCAATCTAACAATAAAATGTTCCACATGCTCCGGGGCCCGCGTTTAATGCATCAGGCCATAATATAATTATCCACATTACTCCGAAAATTTCACGTTACTCCAAAAACATTCCATGCTACTCCATAATATTCCACGTTACTCCAGAATATTCCACGTTACTCCGAAAAGATTCCACGTTACTCCGAAAATTCCACGTTACTCCAGAAATATTCCACGTTACTCCGAAAATATTCCACGTTACTCCACCGACATCATACAAGTTCGCAACCTTGAGCCTCGGACATTTATAGAACACGGCTCTATATATATATACCAGGGTCTCAAACACAGAGAAATACGACCCATAAATCTCGGTCTCGGACACATAGGAACACGACCGGATTAAGTCTCAGACAATTAGTCGAACACGACTCACTTTGGTCTCGGACGACTTAATTGAACACGACTTTCATACTTTCTCGGTCTCGGACAATCGGACGAATACGGCTCACTTTGGCCTCAGATGACTTGATTGAATACGACCCTCACATTTTCTCGGTCTCGAGACAATCGACTAATACGGCTCACTTTGGCCTCAAACGACTTGATTGAATACGACCCTCACATTTTCTCGATCTCAGACAATCGGACGAATACGGCTCACTTTGGCCTCGGGCGACTTGATTGAATACGACCTTCATATTTCCTCGGTCTCAGACAACCCGACGAATACGGCTCATTTTGGCCTCAGACGACTTGATTGAATACGACCTTCATATTTCCTCGGTCTCAGACAATCGGACGAATACGGCTCACTTTGGCCTCAGACGACTTGATTGAATACGATCATTACATTTTCTCGGTCTCAGACAATCAGACGAATACGGCTCACTTTGGCCTCAGGCGACTTGATTGAATACGACCTTCATACTTTCCCAGAATAATTCGGGACCACGATTCACTCACGTTAGAGAATTAATAATTCGGGATCACCCGATTAATTCACACTAATCCAAGGACTAATCCAGACTACCCGATCAATTAATGCTACCATAGTATCCAATCCACGCCAAGCGACCATATTATGCTAACGTAGCAATATATAAATAATGTACGATTAAAAATTATACTAACGTGAGAATTTATCGGGGCCGAACAATAATAATTTTCTAACATGCAATTAATTCATGACTAAAGTACTAAACTATAATAATGCCATATTTAATTAGCACCATGGCATAACAACATTTTGTCACATAAAAAGTAACTATAGTTAAAGTATAATCTAACCATGGTTCCAAAATTAACTAGAGTCAATAACTAACCTAACCATGATTAAATAATAGCGTAAAGTAACTCTAGTTAAGCATAAAGTAACCATGGTCCAACTTTGACCAAACAATTATTCTCTTGACTTCACTATTCATGCAAGAACACATTTCTCTCTCCTCCCTTCATTTGCATTTTCGGCCAACTCCATGAACTAGCACAAAACCAACCCATTTTTCACCAAAATCACTCAATCTATAGTCTATTAGCAACCTAGATACCTAATCTAAGGTTAGGGAGCAACTTACCACTATTTTAGCAAGTTTTCCGGGGAGAAAACGGGTGGAGAATCTTGGTTCCAACCGGCAGCTCCGGCGACTCCTCATGACCGGCCTTAACCCACGGAAATCCGGCGACTCCGAGTAGCTCACGGCGGTAATCGAGCTCCGGCGGTTCAAGGCGACACCGGCGGTTGTTTGAAGAACTTTCGGCAAGGGAGAGAGTGAGCAAGGGTGAGTTCGGCCAAGAGAGGGAGTGAGCAAGAGAGAGAAAGTGAGCTAGAGAAAGAGCGGTTTCTTGAAAATAATGAGGAGGAAGAAGACCAAATAATAAATAATATAAGTTGAGAATAATTAATTATGCCCACAAAGTCAAGAGGGAAAAATGATTTTCTCCCCACATTGACTAGTCAATCTCGGCCAAAGGGGAAAATGACCAAAATACCCCTTGTTCCAAGTGAAAAAGGGGGTATTTTTCGAGGGCAAATGGGTCCTTTCCCATATCGAGTCCAAATCTACTTTTCCTGAACCTCTTTGGGGCGAACCGCGAAGGAATTGCGCCCTGAATGAGGAAACGTCCAAAAATTTATTTATTGAAACCCCTGAAGGTCCGACGTCAAATTTTGAAGCTCGATTCGCGATCAATCTCGATCAATAGAATTTTCAGCGTATCTCAAACTAACGGGCGGCTTTCGGGAGTTACGCGTATCGACCCGTGATTAAAATCACGTTTAAGAATTTCTCGAGCCATGGCGACTTTGGTTGTCATTCAATTGCGAGGGTCAATTACTAGTCCCGATGGGCACGATCATTAGAAAATAATTTAGGGACGTTCGGAACCCATACGAAGTCAAACGGAATCACCCGTGATCCAAGCGTAGGGTATTATCCAAATCATTCCTTAATCATTCTAGGATCGGCCTATATTGGTCCGGAATATTCCCTCGACAATTTTCATGGCCAAAAAGTCAATTCAGAATCAAGTTCTTAGGTCCACGTACTTGATTTTCCTAGCTAGCCATTCCCATTTGGTTAGTCCGCTCGAAAGGGATCAACTCCTAGTGAGATTAGACTGAAATACATCAATGAGATATTTCATTCATTCATAGCTTCAAAAGTGGGTTGGAATTCGGGATGTCACACTCGGTCTCCGTACCAAGGGCCTAATTTTCAGGGCGTCACGGCTAGTTTCAATTCTATGGCTACCTTGCTCGAAAAGAAGCTCTCAAATTCGGTGAATCTTTAAGGTTTTGTGTGGCGGCTTAAACTGACCATATTTTGGAAAGTGTGAAAACATTATGCTCTGATGCAAGTTGACGAAGTATTTCTCTTTTGGTTAGGATCACCCCATGTTTTTCGAATATGAAGGGAACTCTTTTGCCGATGCAAAGTGAAAGTTTGATGGATTGTCCCTTGTTAATTAATGACTAACTATAGATTCTCTCTCGGAAAGGGAAAAATTTCGAAGATGTTGGGGAACATCAAGATTTTAGAGGAAAAAAGAGTGATAAAAACAGTGGTCAATTTACGGACAACGCCCGCATGATTACATAATGATCTAGGAGGTGTAGAATTGTAGATAGATTGTTACATCTAACGTGAAGAGCATGTAAGGTTAAAGTCAATCGAAGAAGTCACCGACGTGGATCGGTTGAAGAAGACTAAATTGAAAAGCTTGATCCAGTGAAGTTGCCAATTTGGAAGAAGAGCTCTCAAGGACCATTTATCCTGAAGTCCCCCAAATGGACAAATTCATTGGGGTTGCTTATAGTGAAGATGGTCGGGATGGGAAACGGATCTAATCTTGTCATGGCGCAAACCCGTTTAGGAAAAACATTGAACCCATTACAAGGGTTAGGAGATTGTCTAAATCATCTCTAATGAGTTTCGCTCCGAGTTTATCAGTTGATCACCGGTTAGGAAAGTTATCCCTAAAGGTATTTCTCAAACACCTTCAAGAAAGTCTTCAATATATGCATGCCAAATTGTGTAATATATGAAAAACACATTTGTTAAAGATATGTGTGTGACATAACTATAATGTTTATTGTATAGTTATAAAATACTCATTCATTTGCGAAAGATGTTCCCACTAAAGTATACGTTCTTATAAGAATTCTCTAAAGATCTATCGAAGTTTATAGGATACTGAAATTCTTTTAAAGGCTCTCCAAAAGAATCACTGTAATCTTTAAATCAAAATTTTCCTCATAAATTCTAAAGATATACGAATTATCTTCATCAAGAAACGGACCCATAATTTTTATTTTACGCGCTAGTTAACATGTAATTTTCAAATATGAAAGTAAGAAAACTATCTCATTATGAGTTGTATATACATATATATCTGATCATAAAAGTCATGGCAAATTATGCATTTGGGAAATGTGAGAAATGTGTCTAATACAGTAAACATATCTTCTTCGCATAATGTTATTGTTTGTTGTATATCAATTGTACCAAACCTAAGCAAGATGTGGACAAGTGTCAACACAACATAGCTTTCAAACCTTCCTTCATATGATAGTAAAGACTGTTATACACTCTCTCATTCATTAACTGATTGTCAACTTTTGGGGACTTAATACATCACTCGGTGAATTTATATTGCTCATATCTAATGCGAAAATCAAAAAGTGAAAGTTGTGCTCCAACACTGAGAGGGCATAACTCTTTAATTTGATCAAAAGTGAAATCCATGCAAGTAGCACAATCCGATCGAACCAACTGACGGCACCTGCTCCACGGCCGAAGCACATGGCGTCACCATAAGAAGCACTGGTGTGGTAATCCGATCCCGGACAAAGAACCCTAGGATGACGATCTCCACATCACACATACTCAGACTTATGTTCGTGGGGCTTCTATGGGGTCAGACGCTCAAAAGAAGTGATTCGGACGTGACGTTTATGTACGAGATACAATACCGCATGCAGTAGATGAACAATTACACAATGCCTTTTTATAATTTCCGTTTTACAATTTATTAGTGCCATTAAGATAGTGGAGAGCAGTGGAGAGTGGCCGTTAATGATGATTCTCACTTTTAAGTGCTAGATGACGAAAACTGACCCTAAATTCATTTAAAATTTCATTCGATATATTATCATAATTTGATTTTTAGATAATTTAAATTGAGAGACCAAAAGAGGAACTTCTCTCTTAAAGAATTTGAAGATCTGTTAACGGCTTTGCAAACCAATATTTTGTAATATCCTTATATTTAAATGAGAATTTATGTAGAATAGCTTACTAGTGATAGCACAAGATATGATCCCTCGTCAAGCCAATCGAGTTGGGAAAATATTACTTACACCCCGTACATACACTATTCCTTGCAAATTGAGCATTTAGGGCCTACTAAGAGTGAAATTATGTCAAATTATTCACGAGTTGTTCGAGCTTATGATAGATGATTATTTGAGAACTAACATGTAGAGGTGTGACATCCCAATATTTTTCCCCCTCCCCACTCATTCTCTCTCCTCCATCCCTCACCCGATCTCTCCCTCTTCCTTTTCTCCCCCACCCCACGTTCTCTCTCTTTTTCCCCCTCTCTCTCTTTTCTTTTCTTTTTCACCCACTTCCCTTTTCCCCTCACCTAACTCTCCACTCACTCCCTCCCTTTTCTCTTTTTCTCTCCCTCTCTCTTCCTCCTCCCTCATTCGGACGACAGCCCCCCTCCATCTCGAAGTTTGTGCCGAGGAATTTTCAAGAGTCGCCGATCGTCGTTGGGCCGGGCCGAGCTCGCGTTGCCGCCGCTCGAGTTGAGACTGCCCGAGCTAGTTAAATTTGTGAGTTAACCCCTACCTCTTGGTTAGGACGCTAATTGCGTTCGGAGTAGTTTAATTAGATTATTAGGTATTTAGGTAGCTCGATTAGGGCCGGTTTAGGTTAGAAATTGGGTTTAGGTTCAATGGCCCTAATTGGTTAAGCTAGTCTAATTAGTAAGAATTTTATACCTAATTAGATTAGATTGATTGGTTGATCTGATTGTTTGAACTGTTTGATCGCGAGCGAGCGATAGGTTAGAGACGAGTGTGCAATTGGAATTGAAATTGGGATTAATAATTGACCGGCTGCAATTGATTAATTGAACTATTGAATTGTTGGCCGTGAGTGCCGGTTTGGTTGTTGATTGCCGTGGGGGTCCGATTAGAGGTTAATCGCCCCAAATTGCTTGGTCTGTCGGTCAATTTAAATTGCGCATTCATGTGACCACGTTTGAGATAAAATTGCATGTTTTTGCACGAAAACGGCCTTGGGCCAAGTATTGGAACATGCGAGTATGAGCATTCGACCTAAATCCAAGATAAGAACCGGCTGGTTGTCGAAGTGCCCGTGTGGTCACATAATGGGATAATTCCGACGATCATTGTCTTCCGGTCGTTCGGTCCTGGCAATCATTGTCTTCTGTTCTTTGGATGCGCGTCGATCATTGTCTTCGGGCTGTACGTTTGCCGGTCGCAGCTTGTGAAGGGCCGAAGCCTTTTCGGGATTCCCGTTAGCTCCGTGCCGTGTCGACAATCATTGTCTTCCGGTTGGTCGAGCGGAGTCACATGGACTATCAGACGCCGTCGCCGGAAGTAAGGGACGATGCCTGGTCTTGCCGGTAGACACCGCCGGTCGTAGTGTTGGGGCCACACCGGTCGTGTGCGCCGACCACGCCGGTCGTGTGGGTCACCGATTAATAAATGGACTTCGTGTGGTGTCCTATGCATGCAAGTGATGTGATGCCTTGCCAATGAATTGGATTGGTTGATTTGAATGTTAAGTCGTCTGCATTGCATTATGCATGGCTTTTGAAGGGTAAGGTTGCATGTGGGTGAGATATATGCTATGGGATGTTGTGGTTGTTTTATTAGGACGTTCGAGCGAATCAACGTCCTAACCGGGCTTAGGCGTTGACTCACCGAGATTTATTTCTCTGACCCCGTCGTGGGCTAACATTTTCAGGTCCCGAGTGATGGAACCCCATGGGTGTCAAGATTTGACTGCTGGATTAGTCTTTTGAAGTAGATAAAGGTTTAACCTTACCCGACCCCGTGTCTTTGTGAGATCCTAGTGAGCCGCCCCGAAGTATGGGGTTGTGTATTTTCTGTAGCTCGGTAGGATTAAGTTTTATCTACTCCGGCTGTTGAACGAAGTTGTTTGTGAAATGATTGTGGTAAATGTTTCCCGCTTTACTATCCCATTGTTTTTAAATGTCCGGGAGATTTGCACGTTCCGCATGCGCCGTTATTTTATAGGTCGATAGCTTACCCGGGACGCTATCCTTCATGACCCGAGGCGAGTAAGGTAGGGATGTCGCGAGCTCGAGAGTCGGGGCGTGACAAGAGGTGTCAAATCGGTGGGTCGCGTCGGGTTTGAGTTGGGTCGAGTATAGTCCGACCGATATTGATCCGTCTAACCCATTTTGACCCATATTTAATTATCCGTACCCGACGCGACCCACAACCGACCCGACCCGTCTTAACTCATGTTACCAAAAGACACTAATATTTTAGAAAAACCTATACAACTCATTTAACCTATAGTAAGCTCTTTACATGCATATGTTATCATATAAAAACTTCACATCAAATAAAAAGAGCAAATTAAAAAATAAAAATTTAGTAAATAAAATAAAAAATGATAGAATCCCATAATTTTTACATGTCTAGCTAACAATATAATGGTGGAAAATAAAGTATTTAAGAGATTAGTTAACAATTGTTGTGATATATATATTTTATTCACGAGAGATGATTCACTAAGGCTAATTTGGTAGTTTGGATAAAATTTATCCCGTCAAACGAAAATATGCCTGCATGTCACGGTTGTTAAATCCCCAATCTCAATCAAATTGGAATTAGGAAGTGTAGATGAGAGCAGGATTAGAATTTCCGTTCAAAATATTAACATATATCTAAGGCCACACCCACAAAAAACGTCGTATAAATCAAATCTTTTACCACCGGAATCGAGGGAATCAAACATGGCCAATCCTAACTTTTCTTTCATCCCCGATACTTTCTTTCCAGCTCTTTTCGACTTCGCCTGCTCCATTGATTCTCCACTAGTCCAGTCCATTCTCGACGGCCTCGTGTATTATGTATGCCGATTGCCATGTTTGCATTGTTCGTGTACGTAACTTGTCACCCGTGGCCCTGCAATGGCGGCAGTTGGCTGTGATCGGGGCCGGCGAGTGGCTACCAGCAGGGGCGGTTGGCGGCGAGCGGTGGTGGTCAGTGGGTGCGGGCGGCGGCAGTGGCTGTTGGCGGCGGAATTCCTTCCGATTGCGTGTAAATTAGTTGAAGTCGGACTTCCTCAATCGTTTTCTTCTTCAACTAGGGCTCTCTTTTTAAATTCGTTCTTTTCATCCTTCCCCCTGTAACTTCAGATCATGTAGCTTACCTAATAGTCTGAACGAACAAGTCCTCAAAGCTAGCAATTATTGCCCCTAGAATCTCCAGTGGATTAATCCATATACATCGTTTCTGCTCGTCGTCGTCGTTGCTGGAGAGAAGACGAAAGCGCGACGCCGGAGATGGCACCGCCGAGTCTCGACAGTCCTCACTTCGTCATCATCATACTCTCCTCCCACACATCATTTCTCCGGTATGCCAGAATTTCTTCCCATTTTCATGTCTTATTGCGCGTCAATTAGTTGAAGTCGGAAGCTGGTTTTCGTAAAACCTTCCTCAATCGTCGTCTTCTTCAGCTAGGGCTCCCTTTTTAAATATCCGTTTTTTCCCTTGCACCTGGGAGTGCAGATTGTGGCCGGGGAAGATAAAGGAGCTTTCCACACAAGCATGTGGCCTTCTTCTCTGCCCGTAGGAGAGCATTTGCGAGAGAAACAAGTCTGTGTAGGGCGATTTCTGCGTATTTCATGCTCGTCGATGGAGATGATATTGTGTTCAAAGTCTCAAAGCTGGTGAGCACCGGATATATTTGATTGAGATTAATATTGGACATGCCGCTTCAGGCCACTTTCAAGGCCAATACGAATTGACACTTTTGCCGCTCCCTTTTGATCTGCACTTGAAAGAATTGAACAGCTTCAATTAAAATCTTCAATTCCATCCATAATCCAGTCATCGATGTCTTTGCTCTTTTTCCCCTGCGCTTGTGGTCTGTGTGGCTCAAGTTCTTGTGTGTATGGGTGTGTGTGTGTGTGTGGATACGACATGGAAGGCTTCTTCTGAATGTTTACTCTATTGAAATCTAGGAGCATAGATTTTTTTTTACATTTGACTTTCGATTGCCGGCTAAGATTGATGACTTTCATTATATTGTTTACTGTCTATTAAAACTCATGAAACTAACAACTACCGCCTTGAACTCGCTTTGTGTGATTCGATTCTCTCATTAGTGTATGCTTACTATGTTTGGTCTTTATTCACCATATATTGGTTTTTTCAACCATGTACCTGGGCAAACTGCTCATGTTCAATTCACTAGGAAAAGTGTTCTGGAAAGCAAGCAAATTGCGACTGTCAGGTAATCAGACAGGCCATGGACGGTAAAGCTGAGGTGCTAGGGGCATTTTTCTGCTGGTCTGCATGTGAAGGATGTTTGTATGTTTACTCTCCTTGATAGGGATGATGTTGTGTGCAGAGTCTACATATTCACTAGTGCTGGTAAGGACTTGATTTACATTGATCGAGATGAACTCTGGAAGTGTCACTTTGCCTGGTCCAAAATTTCCAAATAATATCTCCTTGTATAGTCTTGATGAATAAGGGAAGCGTACTTCTATTCTGATTGGGTTTGTAAGGCTCATAATAATCCAGATCAGCACAGTCATTAATTCCACATTCCAAATCTGAATGAACCGAAAAGAATGTGCTTCAGGATGTCCTTTTTGGTTTATGCATTCTTGTTATGTTGATCTTCATTCTGAATTTGAAATTAAGTATCATAGTCTTATGAAGATTATGGGTTTTATTTTTCGCACAGGGAATACCAAAGAGGTTCATGAGAAAATATGGTGAGAATCTCTCAAAAGGGATGCTTCTGAGAGTGTTGAATTGTCCAATTATTTGGCTTGTGGAAGTGGAACAATGTGATGAGATGGTTTGATTATCAAAGGGTTGGAATGAATTTGCAGAGCATTACTCTATCTGGGAGAGCCAATTTTTTATCTTCAAATCTGAAGGGACTCCATTTTCCATGAATCATATTCGATATAAGCACCTCTGAGATAGAATATCCGCCAATGAGTGGCGATTCATGGAACCAAGCTTCAGCACTTGTGGATTTGTCTCGCCGAAATTGGAAGGTGCCGGTGATTGATGTGATGCTTCTTTCGAGCTTGAAGTCTTGGGGGGTGCATTCACCCAAGTGTCCTTGGATTCGTCAGGCAATGAAATCTGATCAGGTTTGCGAAGTTCATTGTGGTTCCTATGCACATTCATCAGCACTGAGTTTGAGGTGTGAATCTTAATCTACTGGCTAATATCCCCTTGACTGTGTTGTTCTTGTGTTTGATTTGAATTCCATACCGGAACTCTGCGAATCGTTAGGCTAAGAGAGACTGTGTTAGAGTCATCTTTGTAGTTCTGTCTTTATCTCTCCCGTGGGGGCGTATGTATGTATGGGGAGATCTCATATATGTCAAGCCAATGGGGACAAGCAAACCGGACATATTGGATTTGATTGTGCTGAGAGTCATATTGGTGTTCATATAGGCCTCAAGAAGCTAGACCAATTGAAAGACATATATCTAATGATTTAAGGTTGCTATGTTGGTGGATATGAGTTTCACATAACAAAAGCTTTTCTCATGTTATGTTTGCGGCTGCTGCAGGTAAGCTGAAAGAGCTGGGCCTGTGCAGAGCTCTCGAACTGGCCAGCAAATTCAAACCCAAGTATCCTATCTTTCAAATTGTGGTGAGGTGAATATATCTGAAGAAAAGCTATGTGGTAAGATCCTCATGACAATAACAACTCTTGGATTTAAATCAAATAGAATTGCTAGACTATTTTAGCTCTAGGTTAATCGTGCATCGTGCCAAGAGTTTCTGTTTCTATCCTTCACATGCTTGGACAAGGATCATCATACTGTCCTCCTTAGAAAACACCGGTTGTTTTCTTCTTTTTAATGACAAGATTGCAAAACTTCTATTTGAGCAGAGAGTTCCCAATTCATTCCCAAAGATGCACATCAAGAAAAGCCCGCAGACCGTGGCCCTCATATTGCAAGACAAATCATGGCCGTTGAAGCTCATCAGCCACGAACATTATGGAAAGTTATCTGCCAATTGGGCTGCATTCATGAGAGAAACTTCTCTGAGTGCAGGAGACGCGTGTGTTCGAGCCTATTAGAAGGGACGACATCGTGTTTGGACTATCCATCTTCAGAACCACTGATAAGACTTGGGTGAACAAAGCTATGCAACAGGACGCAGCAGAGGAAGCATTGCTGTAGCTCACTTTCGGTGAGAACAGAACTTCAGAATTGCTAGGCTGGATTCTGCTTCCGATTTGGCAAAATGGATAAAAGCATGAGCTTTGTTTTAAAGAATGCGATGGTCCGGAAAGTGTATGATCCCATTCCTTGATCCTAGTGTTAGCAGTCACCATGTAGGCATGAGTCATGAGACGGAGGAAGCTGATTGCTAATGTCGATCATATAACTTCCATCTTGGAAACAACATCTCAAATTAGGTGCTGCTTTAAGGTTTCTGGTGGCTCAACCCGACCTTTGGAACTGTAGAGTGTGCAGTAACATTGAGAATACTTCCCTTAAGCCATATGCCAACTCTGAAATTCAAGGCATAGGGCTTAAGATTTTATGATAATGGTTTTACAAGCTCCAGTGAACTCTCATCAGATTCTTTTTGTTGTGTCTTTTCGAATTCTTGAAGATTTTATGACAAGTGTTTTCGCATGTGGGCGGAAATTGAAGTTTGTTAGTTTCTTCTCATGGGAAGAGCATTCAGAATTTGTTTTGGCAAATTAACTGAATCGTGATGGGCATGGCAAAGCAATTTCCAATCCGTACATCTTTTCGTAGTTAGTCAATTAAAGAAAATTTCAATCCAATGTCTACTGAATTCCTCGGTGTGAGGATTTCCATGATTGCATGGGCAGTTGATGTCCACTTGTTGGAGATTTTTTTTCCTCTATATAGTTTTATTATTTCTTTCATGCTCGAGCACTTTCAAAAGTATAAATTTATCCTTGGATTTTGTCATTTCCTTCTTCTGACGTGGTGAGCACTTATAATATATTCATCGAATTGTTTGAATTTCGTTTTTCACGAGAATCTTAAATTTCGATTTTCACATATAGATCTTTTCACAGTAAGATAGTTGAGGAAGTGTTCATACAAAAGACTATTAAAGTTCTCATTTTTAGCTAACTGTAGTCACGAACTGTCTAGACTCAAAGTGAACCATTCTAAATCGGTTCTTTGTGATCCTGCACCTCCAAAGCCACCCAATTCTCCTAAATTAGCTAGTGAATTTGATCCAGAGCATCCCTTCTTCAAAGTGCTAATACAACAAGATCGGGAGAGTAAAGTGGTAATATCTAGCGTAATCCATCACTAGCATATATCAAGTTTAATTACAATTGCTATATATGAGGGTCGATATTACGTTTTGCCAAGTTGATTTGGCTTGTCTCAGAAACTATATGACATGTTATTGTTCTCAAAGTGTCCATTTGGAACTAGGAAAAAAATGAATTTAAGTAAAGACAAGAATTGGGTTGTGACTGCATTTAACTAATTGAAAATAGCTATTAATGGACACCAATTCTTCAAGAATGCTGTAGATTGCAGGTTAACATCGATGACTTTCATGAGGCATAATGTCAATTAGACTTTCTAATTTGACCCAAAAAAAAAAAAAACTTTGTTAAGATGTTATGCTAATCCTTTTGCATGTTGGTGCAACTTATACTACGTTAGTTTCTTCTGATACGAAGAGGATTTAGAATTTATTCCGTTGAACTAACTGAATATTGATTTTCATGATAAGAAAAATTTCCAATCTATGCTAAATCTTTTCATAGCCAGCAAATTAAAAAGACATTTCACACCCGAGTCTATTGTAGTTCTCATGTTTCCCTATAGGTGGGATCAAACATTCTACGCGCAAAGCGAGCCATTCTAAGCCAGATTTTCATGGTCACACACTTTTATGGCCTCTCACATCTCTTGAACTGGACAGCGAAATTGATTCGGAGCATCGCCTTTTCAAACCGGTGATCCCACGATGTCATACCAATAGCCTGTCAAGATCTCGAGCTTAAATCATCACAGATATTTCTCATGTCCAGCTTTTCATGTATTGGCTATTCAAAACATGTACATGTCCAGGGTGTTCCGATTGGATTCGCCAAACAACATATTCAGGAAAACAAACAAATGTCAACTCTTTGGTATTTGTAACAAATCGTGGCCAATGAAGCTCATTAGGAGTCATGGATGGGCCAGAGGGATGCAGTATCTATCCCGGGGTTGGCAGGCATTCGCGAAAGAAAGACATACAGTCATAGCTTCTTGATAGACGTCAATCACAAATAATTCACACATAACCATGTGCTTATTCCCCCATGTAGCGTAAAAAAAAAATCCACAAAGATACTTCTTCAGATCTCCATGATTTGTATTGCCAAAAGCCTTTATGCTAATCTGCTGTCACTGGATACATTTATACAATGAGAAACAAATGCAGCAGGTAGCCTATAATCAATGACAACGTTGCCTAGGAGTGAGCTTTAGGAGCTCACCAATTTCCTTGCACCGCATTATAACAGAATAAAACAACACGTAATATTGACACTAATAACCATGAAGCGAAGCAGATCCAAACCCTAGAACACCAGAGCATGTAATTAACAAATCGAATTTGATAAGACTGAATCATCGACTAATTACCCTAGTTACCAAATGGAGCAACGATTTAGAGAATAGGGGTTAAGCTATGCAACAACAGGTCACCGAGCAAATTTTAGGAGGGCAAAGAGCCACCAAATACCAAAAGCAATTTACTAGTTCGAAACAAGACGAGCATGTCGAGAATTTGCGGGTAATTGCTTACCCTTTCAAACAAAAGAACGTGGGAAAAGGACGAAGGAGACATGAAGCTTTCTGAGCCTAATGCAAACATTACAAGCTGAGTTAATCACAGCAACAACAATGGTGCCATCCTGTGCCTACAATGTTGTATTGAGCATTTGTGTCATGTATATCTCATTTTTCTGCGGCTTATGTTTCTACCGTCATAATATTAACTGAAAAGGAGACTTGAGTAAACACCGATTAAATTTGTGACTACGCAAATTATCCACTCCTCGATGACAATGCATTCAAATAATGCAACTAATACACTGCATTCAAAATGGGCGACTGCAAACCTGAAAAGGCAGAGGATGAGGAACAACTTTGGTTGGAGGAATATACCGGAGATGTTATACACACACAGTTCATGAGCAATCTTATTTTGTATATCATGGACGCTTCTTGCATTCAACAGGGTGATTCAACAAGGCAGGATCCAGTAAAGCTTCCTCTTGGTGGGATGGCCACGTCTTCGCAGGGCATTCGACTGGTGGGCACCAACTCCTGCTGCAGCTCCTCCTGAAACTATTTGGGACTGATATAAGGCCAGCCGATATGTAGATAAGAAAAACTTTAGACACATAAGAAATAATCTAGGATCTGCAGACATTTCCTCGTCAAGCGTAGCATTCAGAGCCTCTCTCACTGTGATCTCTTTCCCCTGTGAAGCATAACTCTGTAACCCCGTTGCTGCAGTACAACCTCTCTCTCAACAACACAGCATTCAAGCCTCCGGCAGTGGCTTTTCGCCTCAGAATCGGCAACATCTTGCGTTCTTGAACTTGAACTTGCTCTCACCATCGGATAAAGCTCTCTGATTCTCTCTCTTGAACGGGTATTCTTCGAAACAGAGTCCAGCTTCGTCATTCCATCAAACACTTTCGTTGCAAACTCGATTGCTCCACCACAGGGAAACCGACGGCAATAGTATTTGGGAAGACAGTGACAGAATGGGAGAAATCAAAAGCGAAACAATAATCAACAGACAAATGCAGAATGAATCGAAATTAATTCTAGAGTTCAATCGGAGATGAAACGACCTGGTAAGTGTGACTGTTCATGGACAATTTCGGCATCGCCTGCATGTCGTGAGTAA
This sequence comes from Rhodamnia argentea, assembly GCF_020921035.1. Lineage (NCBI taxonomy): Eukaryota > Viridiplantae > Streptophyta > Magnoliopsida > Myrtales > Myrtaceae > Rhodamnia > Rhodamnia argentea. The sequence goes on along the minus strand of NC_063154.1, from coordinate 30,848,340 downwards.
CCGGCTGTCTGTGAAGATTTCTCTGGGCGTATCTTTCCCTGTTTGTTTTTTCAAAATCGTCTCACCCTCTGTTGCTCTCTTGCGCAATTGACCGAACACTTGCTGGTCAGAAGACGCAGCACATTCACCGACCAGGAAACTCCGCGGTCAAGTTCGACAGTCGTGGTGGCTAAACAATAAATGACGATCCCGAGCTTCATCTTCATTTTCTCTATGTCCATCTTCATCTTCACCTTCACCAAGTCTTCCTCCATTCTTTTTCTCTCTCACGCCGTCGTCGCCGCTGAACCATTAGGTCGTTTCATCTCCGGCGTCGCTTCATCAACCGAAGCATCCGAGGCCAATCGAGTCATCGCGATAGGGGGAGCGTGAAGATTGGCGGCGAGCTGAAGAGAGAACAATGAGAATTCGGTGCAGAGCGCAGCGGTGGAGAACGGGGGCGAAAAGGCGAAGCGGCGGCCGTTGGATGAAAAAGAAGTGTGTGAAAATAGAAGAAGAAAATAGAGAGCAGCAATTGCGCAGTGTTTTCACCTCTTCGGATGGAAGAATTCGCTTTCCTCATCTTATCCGTGAACATTTCGATTGATCGTAAAGTATTTTTTCGATTAATTTATTATTTTTAATAAACTAAAAGAGTAAAAATTCGAAAAATAAATTTTCTAAAAATACTTTCACTCAGACAAACACATTTAAAAAGTATAATTATTAAATATTAAATATAACGGCTATATTTGACCCCTAGGCCTAGCCATGTTGACGCCCAATTTGACTAATAGGAGTCAACGTATCTATTCAAACGGTTATTGATTCTTACGAGTAAAATTCACGTGCAAGGTCATTCTTGAAAAATCTCATTACTCGGGAGTCGGTAGTTCTAATTCTCTTGTATTTTTTTCATCCCTATGACAATCGATAGCTCAAACGATAAAAGCAAGTAAGCATTAGTAAATGTAGGTAGAGAAATATTAAATATCAAATATCCTCCTTTAAATTTTTCCATAAATTAACTTGGAACGTACCTGAGAAATCTTTGATAATTTTAATTTTTGGACGAGATCGAAAAAATTACTAAGTTTGCATCGTGTCATTTTCCTCGTCCTTTGTAATATTTAACGGACATTTCACACAAAGGAAAGTTTCACTTTATTTTTCGCAATTTCAATTCCAAAGAATTATTCTCTTCAATTTTCCTAGGTCTATAATTGGAAAATTTACCTAATGTGATTTCGGGTTATGGTTATATCAACAACAAAAATTAAAAACAAAAATCATCATAAATGAATTTCGTCTCCTTTAAGTTAAATAGCGAATAATAAAAAATCAAGAACTGTTAACCTCCGAGAAATAAAAAAGGAAGGAAGGAAGAAGAAGATCCGTAGGTTTTCCATTTCTTGGAGTTTCGAGCGTCGGTCACTCTGCTTCTTCTCGATCTCCACTCACTAAAGCCTGTCTTCCCGTCGTTCTCGCAACATCGCACAATCTCTCTCTCCAACCCTCCAGCCGAGCTACGCCTCCTATATAGGTCTCTAACCACCGCCGTATCCACACCACCGACCACCTTGGCGTTTGGCATCAACGTCGCACCTCTTTCTCTTCCTCCGAAGCCCCCAAACCCAAGAGGTTTCTTGCTTCGGTTCTACGGGATTGTCGAAGATGGATGAGGACCAGGAGATGGAGAGGTTCGGGATGGACAATGATTACGAGGACCCACAGTGGATCGATGGGGAGTTCTATTACCGGCAGGGGAGAGAGAAGCGCGGGCAGAGACCAAGGAGGACGTGGTCTACGGTGTCTTCGCGTCGTGGGGACTCTCAATCGGACTACGACTAGGGGTGAGCGGTTCCAGGTTCCTTCCGGGTTCCACCCGGAACCTAGAACCTACCCGTCGAAACAGGTTCCTCATTTTTTGGAACCCGGAACCTACCCGTCATACCTTGGAACTCGGAACCTACCCTATCACAGGTTCTAGGGTCGGTTTCGGGTACCCGAGAACCTATCAATTTCTGTTATTTTCTTTTATTTTTTCTTTTTTAGTTAAGCAAAATGATAGTGAACGCTACAACATCTAAGAGAAAGTAGAGGTGAGTGAGTTTAGACTCTGTACATGTTACATTTAGAACCTGAAACCAATCCATTGGAATACGTTTATCATTTTTTGGAACCCGAAACCTAAAAATTTGTTTGGCTCCAAATTATACACTCATCATCGGATGCCATAGAATATTATATGATCGTGCAAAAACATATACCAAGAAAAATATAAAAATTTATTTCAGAATCTATGGTCCAGGTTCCAGATAGTAGAACCCGGAACCTACCCGTTGGAACAGGTGCCTCAATTTTTGGAACCTGGAACCTACCCTGCATACCTTGGAACCTGGAACCGGACCGGATCCTACGGGTTCCGGTTCCAGGTTCTCGGTTCCACCCCGGAACCATGCTCACCCCTAACTACGACTCCTCCTCCTCCAAGAGGAAGCGAAAGAAGAAGAGAGACCTCCCGGGTAAGCCTGATCTGTTGAAACCCGTGAATTTTCATGTCCGCCAACGCAGTCATACCCGAACAGAGAGATTGATGAGAATTCGAAGACAGAGAATGAGAATTACGAGTCCGCTGCCATGGATGAGGAAAAAGAGAAGTCGCAAGCTGAGGCGGAACTTCGGAAGAAACAACCGAGTAATATGCAGGAAATAATGAGTAGACTAGGCCGGATTGGGGAGGAAAAGTCGATGGGAAGAACATTGACAATAAACTCGCTAGCCAAGTCTTTCGGTGACATGCAAACAAGGTTTCCTGATGAAGCAAATCAAGATCCAATATGAAAATTCCCCTAGAACAGCGGAGAACATAATTTACTGATAGAATTCGACGAGACCGAATCATTGACTAATTACCCTCGTTACCAAATGGAACAACGATTCAGAGAATCACGGTTAAGCTATGCGAAAACAGCCAACAATCAAAGTTTACGAGGGCAAAGAGCCATTGAATAGCACAAAGCAAATTACTACTTGGAAACAAGAGGAGGAGCGCGTCCAGAATTTGCAAGTGATTGGTTACCCTTTCGAACAAATGCTTGCAAGCCGAGTTTAATCAGAAGAGTAATAACAATGGTACCATCCTACGCCTACCATATTTATATTGAGCATTTGTGTCATGTCCGTCACATTTTTGTGTGGCTTATGTTGATACCGTCCATAATAGCTAATAGCAACTGAAAAGCAGAATTGAGTAAACACCAATTAGGTTCGTGACCACGCAAACTGTCCACTCCTTGATGACCCCTGCATAAGAAATTAGTGACTGCAAAAATCTGGAAAAGCAGAGCATGAGCAAGAACTTTGGCTGGAGGAACATACCAGAGATGATGTTACATACAATCGTCATATTTATCTTTTTCGAGAAATCGAAGAAGCAACTCTTATTCCGTATGCCATGGACGATTCTCGCATCCGAAAGATCCTGAGGGTGATGCTGACTCAACTTGGCCGGATTAGGTAAAGCTTCCTCCAGGTGGAAGAACTTTGGTTGGGAATTTCCTCATCATGCGCAGTATTCAAAGCCTCTCTCACACTAATCTCTTTCGCCTTAATGGCATAATTCTATAACCACGTAGCTGCAGCACAAATCTTTGGCAACCTCTCTGTCTCGACAAGACAGCATCTGAGCCTCCAGTAGTGGCTTTTCGTCTTAGCACCGACGACAACTTGCGCTCTGGAACTCGAACTTGCTCTACCGCCGGATAAAGCTAGCTGATTTTCTCTCTTTTAAGCGGGTATTCTTCCAAACAGAGTCCAGCTTCTTCCTGCCACCGAATAACTTCCTTGCGAACTCGGTTCCTCCTTGTACTTAGATGAGAATTTATGTAAAACAGCCGACTAGTGCTAGCACAAGATATGATCCCTTGTCATGCCCTATTCCTCTTACAACGAGCATATATGTAGGCCTACTAAGAGCAAAACCAAGTCAAAGTATTCACGGCGTGTTTCAAGTTGGGATGATAATTATATGAAATCGGCATGAATAATATATATTCAAGCTCTAACCCAAATTACTTGAGTATCTTGTCAAACTAAAGCTCAAGTTTGGCAATACTCAGTTCAATAAGCTTTTGAACCTAATTCAAAAAATATAACTACTATAAAATCAGGATTAGACATCCTTAGCCACACTCATGTATAGGTAGAATCTCGATTTTTTATTCCAATCAAGCTCCAATATGAAATTTATACTTGTTTGAGGTAAAATTGAGTTTTGAACATCGAGTGTGAAGTTGAGTAGATCACAAATTAGGCATTGTAATGGCTCGTGTTGACATTGCTGACACTTGAATTTCCTTAGCAAGTTTCATATTCATAGAATCAGAGATTAGACTCGTTCTCACTAATGAAATTTGATCCTTGATAAAATAAATAGTCAGTTTGCATAGTCCGGTATCCATTTTCCCAGCTACTTCCCTTTTGAATTTAGATACTAGACAAGTTGTGGATATAGGATCTCGGATTTGTTGTCGATAATTTAGGAATTATTCATGCATTTCGTTCCGACTGATGGTCAAATTCTTCAGTAATGCCGAAGTTCAACCCTTAATCTAGCGACGTTGAAGTTTGGAGACCTTGGGCCAGACAATAAATTTTTGCTCGATGGAGGCCGGTCAACCCCAAGGGCCAAAGTTGACTTTTACGATAAACAACCGGGCCCACTAAAGATTTGAAAGATGCTTTTCTAAAAATAATCATTTATCTCAATTATAAAAATGAATGAATGAATAATATTTTTTATTCATTAAAATATATAGATATAAATTGATATTGATAATTGCACCTATTTGTGTTGATTGTTTACTGGTTAGGTGGTGTTTATAAGCTTTACTTTAGACTGGCAACAGGGTTGGCTCGGCCTGAGCACGACATGGCTAATGGCCATTGGTTGGCCCTTATATATACATATATGTGTGTGTTGGAAAAACAATGGCTGAGGCGTCTTAAGAACTAGAAGCCAAGTCCTCTTGCATGGAGAATTGTTCGGTGCTGTAAAAGTGTGTGTAAATCACTCAAGGAGACTAGTTGATATAAGACAAGCAAATTGCAAGAATGTCGCTACCTTCATAAATAAAGGGAAACACCTGAAAGATAAGGAGGTGGCTCGTTGTGATGCTCAAGTTTCATTGTAGATCTAATGACTAATAATTTTAATACCAAAGAGGAGATACTGTTGTATTGCGTAAAATCAGTCAGATATTCGAGGGAAAAACAGCTTACTTTACTTTGTCAAATTGAACCAACAGTTTGATAAATCATTAATTTACCTGTGCTTGAAAGAATTGGACAGCTTAAGGAAAAAAATTTCAATTCCATCCATGTTACAGTCATCGATGTCTTCGCTTTTTCCCCTGCACTTGGGGCCTGCGTGGCTGAAATGCATGTGTGTTAAGTACATTCAGTATATTGAAAGGCTTCTTCTGGTGATGTCTAATGTAAAATACAGAACACTCAACTCCAGTCCAGAGAGATCAGCAAGCCACCAGACCGTAATTTTTATGTCATACGTTGAACCTACGAACCAGAACACCAATTGAAAACGGAGCATCGTATTCCAACAAAGTGGGGCATAACGAGGGTTCAATAAGTCAAGAACAAATTGATTTGATGTGATATCATTTTTTTGGTTCAAGGATTGAATCCAAGTTACATACTGATATAGTTCGAACATTTCATCAAACAAGTGATATGGATTACGATCAAGGAGCCCATACGCAAATACAGAGCAACCATTCACTTCCAGGACATCATAACAACAACAGTACAAGTCCGATTGTTAATTTTACTTCAATCCCGACTGACTTACTTGCAAACATTAGCTACAGCTCATGGGCATTATTTCGTTCATCAGAGGCAGAACCAGAGGGTGGAATTTACCTTGATGGAAGTGAGTCTCACCTCGATCGGTGATCAGATCATGACACAGAGTTCCTGGAGACGTCAACTCGATCATCGGAGCCGGCCGACCAAGGGGGAACAACACGTTCTGACCAAAAACCAGAACAGCACGAGAGCGAAACCGGTGAGCGCGGAGCAGCTACGGTGACGGCTAACAGTGTCTGGTGGACGAAGAAGCATGGGTGTAGGAGTCGAACCTAGCGGTGCATAGTTCTAGGATGGGCGGTTTCCAACCTAGAACCCAAAACCGTCCGCTAGGGCCCAGTTTCGTAAAATTGCAACCCTGGTCATGATCCATCCGTGAACCGCACCACCGGTCCAATTCGGCTCCCGATTGGATCCAGATTATGGCCCTGCTAAGAATCAACATCAATTAAAAAATTAAAAGTAAACCAGCTATGAAAAAATTGGTCCTCAATTGAACCTTGCGTCCTTGATGGCAAGGTTCAGCGTAATGCTCCAAATGGAAGAATGGTAAACTATATCAAGCTTACACTTTGGACACTTAACGTTTTCTATTAGAATAGTAAGTTTTCAATTAGAATGGAAGGAAAAAGTCATAGCAGTGACTGTGCTCTACCGATATTTCATGTTCAATGAGCTCAAATTGCTTAAGTGCATACAACATCGTGAAAGAACAGCCGTGAGTACGTTAAATTGAAATAATGAAAAAAAACCAACTTCTCAAATTTTGAATCTAGAATCAAGTCTATGAAGTACAAAGAATTGGTCCGGTTGGGCGGGCTAGATGGTTCCCACTCCGAAATCGGGAATCGGTATCTGCTGATTTCAGAAAATTGAAATTGGGAATCAGACCCTTACTCGGCAGTTCCATCCAAAATCAATCGATTGGATACGTTCTGATTCGGTTTGGATAGGTCATAGTTTTTTTTTTCTCACCCCTAGTTGAACCCTTTTTCAATTGCGCAGGACGGTGTAGAAGCATAATCGTCCCAATCATAGTAACGCTCTCCATTGCATACCTTGTCCACAAGAGTCAGTGTCCGGGTCATTTCTTATGACACTCATCATCACCTTCCTCTCTCATCTAACAACCTGTGATTCTCTTTCAAGCTTAGGCGCACTCATCATCTCCGATCATTGCTCCGACCGTAGCTCTGTTAGCACCTTTTCCCTGTCAGTTTGCTCGGAGTGCTCTGAACTCGTTCGTTTCTCCCTCGCTGGCTCCAGTCCTCAGCATCATGTCTCGGACAACCTCTCCCTCTGATCCTATCGTCCTTCGTGGTCGGTTGTCGCTCTTCTTCAACGTGTCACCTATGCTCTGTTTCTGTTGCTCTGTACACGAAGAAGAAAGGCTGAGAGCTCTGGCTACTTCTTGAGTGAAAATTGTCCGTAATCGAGGCTCCATTTAATGATTTGAACTTGCTGCGTTTCTTTTATGGTGATATGGATGCGAATCGTTGTTCTACCTTCTGCATCTAGATCCTTTGGCTGAGATGCTTACCGCATATTTGATGATACGCCTGAATGATATCAGAATACACGATATTAGGATAACATAAACGCCATAATCATTCTTCCTCGCTATTAGCTTCATGAAGATAGACATCAGGCAGGTTTGGGTGATTGTTGTTGGCAAATTCATTGCTTGCGTGTCTATATGTTCGTTATAAGTGCTTTGTCTGATTGTCGGTCAGTGCTTACCGTGAAGCGTCCATATTAAAAGTCCGGATCACAAATCATGTTCATTGCAATGCATGGTTGTCTGTTGGATGGTCGATACTTGTTTAGTTCTTCCAGCAAAGTATCTTTGCAAGGATGATTCCCTCTAAGCGTACGTTGCTCAAAATTTCTTTTTCTATTGATTTGTGTGTTAATGACTCATTTTCTTTGATGAATTCAACAGACAATCCAAGGTGAGTTTAAGATTATCCGGAATGTGAAACGTTGGCCTTAGTTTCTTCGAGTGAAAGGATTTGAGAGACAGCGGGCCACAGTCTGTTGTATAGAAGAAACAAGCAACAATTGATGAATTTCTATTCCGTAGAAAATGGAAGCGAATTGGAATAAGTATAATGCTTTTTGGGAAATGATGCAGATTTCTGGATTATCTTTGTGAACATAAGGTGTATTTATTTCTGGACTTCTTGTCTGATTAATCCTTCTTTCTGCAAATGACTTGGGCGCCTGTTATGGTCCGCCTTCAGATTTCTGGATTATGTTTGTGAGCATATGGTATCATGTAGTTCATGGAATGAATGCTCATCATCATTCTTTCTCTTGACAGTGAGAGGCACTACAATTATCGTGGGTTTTTTTCCAATTTAATTTTTTTAAATTAAATATTTACGAAAATATTTTTTAAAAATAAATATTTACCGATTTGGGTCTCGCTCGGCGGTTGGGGTGCCGAGCGAGACCCGCTCGGGCACCGGGCCGCCGAGCAAGGGATCGCTCGGCAGCCCACTGCCGAGCTAGGGCGGTGGTGGGCCCCGCCTGCCCGCTCGGCGCTTGAACCGCCGAGCGGACAGCGGGGGGCCCCCCGGGCCGGCTCGCCAACAGGCCAGCGGGCGAGCGGGCCGGGGCCCTACCTCCCGCTCGGCAGCCCAGTGCCGAGCGGGGTGCCCGCCCCCCCCCCCCCACGTGTCGCCCCCCCTTCCCCTCTCTTCCGTGCTGCCCCCTCCCCCTCTCCTCTGTGCCGCTGTCCCCGTTTTCCGTGTGGCGGTCTCCTCGCGTGAGTTTGTGCCGCGAAAGAGTAGGGGCTCTCCTCTCCCCCGCATTTTGCGTCTTGCAGTGTCAGACGCTACAGTACGCATAAAATACTCCAGATTTTCTGCTGCTCTTCTCTTCACTTCTTTAAATTCTCTCTTCCTCTCCTTCTCTCATTTCTTCTCTTTTTGGAAACGCTTTGCTTTGTCGCTCTCCCTCTCTTTCAAACGTTTTTCGTCCGTCTCAAAACATTCTCTCATTTCTTCCCTCTTTCAAACTGTCTCTCTCTTAGACGCTCTTACCGTCCCGCAAACGCTCTTCCTTAGACACAATTGTTTATAGTTAAGTATGAATTTTTATTTATATGTTGTTAGTACTACGTTTTTATATTAATATTTAAATTAATTCGGTACTTTTTCTTGACAGTTTGAGCTCCTCATTCGGTGCGTGCGCTCTCTCGATAATTTGAGGTAAATTTCTTTTTTATTATTTTTTACGATTTCGTAAGTGTAGATTTATTTATGTGATTGTTATTTATATCCGAATCATGTATGTTACATATAGGTTATTAGTAAATTTTTTTAAATTGTTGTGAATGTAAATTTTGTTTTAAAAGTTTAAAATAAATTTTTAGGAAAATAACTTAAAAAAGGGTTATCGATAGCCAATACGAGAAGTGTGGACCGCATTTGACCCGATTAAAAAAAATCAACGAGATTAGGGCGAATTTTTTTATTTACCCTATGTCGAAGTATGCTATCGTGTTGTCCTTCATGATTTTTTGTAGCGCTCTATTTAAAAAAAAAATTAATAGGTAGAGCCGTACTTGGAGACAGGGAAAATAAAAATGGCCACAATCTACTGGTGATGGACTATTATTGATATTCGGCTCCCGATTTAAAAGAAAATAACAATTTTGGCATTTTGGGAAAATATGTCCCAAAAAAATAGGTAAAATTTCGAGAAATCCCGAAAAATAGTAAATGGCAAAATCAACTGGCCATGGAATATTATGGATATTTGGCCGCCGATTTTAAAAAAAATAAGAAATTTGCAGGTTTTTTTCCAAATTAATTTTTTTTTAAAAAGTATTTACTAAATTAATTTATAAAAAAAATATTTACAAATTTGGGCCTCGCTCGGCCGTGGAAGAGTAAATGGCCACAATCAAATTTTTTTTAAAATAATTTAGTAAATACTTTTTTAAAAAAATAAATTAGGAAAAAATCTCAATTTTGCAATTCCGGGAAAATCTCTCCCAAAAAAATGAATAAAATTTCGAGAAATCCTGAAAAAGAGTAAATGGCCACAATCTACTGGTCATGGACTATTATTGATATTCGGCCCCCGATTTAAAAGAAAATAACAATTTTGGCATTTTGGGAAAATATGTCTCAAAAAATAGGTAAAATTTCGAGAAATCCCGAAAAATAGTAAATGGCAAAATCAACTGGCCATGGACTATTATTGATGTTGGGCTGCCGATTTTAATAAAATAACAATTTTTCTCTTATGGGAAAATTTCTCCAAAAAAAAAGGGTAAAATATCGAGAAATCCTGAAAAATAGTAAACGGCCACAATTAACTAGACAAATCCTTATTTCGGTAATTTGACCGTCCGTGCTTTTGAAAATGAAGATTTTTCCCTTTTTGACAAATTGGCTCTGAATTTTTTTTTTATTTCCCCATGCAAATCATTAGGAATATATGATACATTTATTTCATTTCATTTGATATATTAATTGTTATAATATTAATTTGTTAATGAGCTCGGGACAATGTTTACCGAATTGTATGTGCGAAATAATTTGTAATTTTTTTATTTAGCAGAATGTCATCTTCATTAGTTGCGATTGTATACTGGGGAGGTAGAATAGTGCAAACAGAATATGGACATGATTACGAAGGCGGACAATCTATCATGTTCGAGTTTGCAAACATATCAACATTTGATGAGTTACGTGCTACGATAGAGAGCGCGTTGAATATAACACCCAACCAGTATATTCATAAGCTGATATATAGATTCCCGATTTTAACATCGAATTGTGTCATATACGACATCACGGAGGTGCGTGATGATGGTACCGTTAGGATGATCAAGCAATTTGCACTTGAGACCGGTGCTACGGGGTTTTTACAGTTTTATGCAACTATAGCTGAAAACCAAGTGATAAATGATTCAGCTGAGGAAGGTTGTAATGAGCTCGATAAAGATGAAGTTGGCGTGCATAATCAGCACTTGGACCCCGATGATAATGATGATAATGATGGAGATGATAATGATGATAATGATGGAGATGATAACGATGAAGAAGATGATGAATGGATAGACAGTGATGACAATAATGAGGAAGATATCGAAGGTGACAATATGGAGGCTTACTACAACACCCATTGTAGTAATCCCATATTGCCGTTGGTACATCCGCCGCCATATTCAGAGATCGACTTTGATATGATGCAAGTCGATATAAGAGCCAAGCCGGGACGTATGTTATTTGATCCATCAAAAGAATTTGATGTTGGCATGTTATTTCCATCACGGGACGCGTTACGTTGGTCTGCGAAAGAGTACTCTCCGATAAGAAATCAGAGCTTTCGCAGCGATGTCACAAATAAGTCCCAATATGTGATAAGGTGCGGTAATTTGAATGGACCATGTGATTGGAGGCTCCGCGCGTCTAATAAAGCGGGTACCCTATTTTGGAAAATAGTTAAGTACAATGGGCCACACACATGTAGTCATCCTCAAATGTCACGGGATCATCGACAACTTGATCGTAGATACATATGCAGCCGGATAAAAGCAATGGTTACCGCCCAACCAGGATATCGAATCAAGGCACTCATGGCGGAGATTCAAGACAAGCTGCATTTCGAACCTACTTATCGTAAAACCCGGGCAGCTAAACAAATGGCGATTGCCGAAGCTTTTGGAGGATGGGATGAGTCGTACGGTATGTTGAGAAAGTTCATGACCGAAATGATGGTAAGGAATCCAGGTTCTTATTTTGTGATCGATGATCACATGAACGTAGATCAAAGCTGCACCGTTTTCAACCGGATGTTTTGGACTTTCAAGCAAACGATTGAAGGCTTCGCAAGTTGTCGACCTGTGATATTTGTTGATGGTACTCATTTGTATGGGAAATACCGAGGAACACTCCTTGTAGCGGCCTCACTTGATGGCGACAACCATATATTCCCGTTGGCATTTGCTGTAGTCGATCGGGAAGATATTGATAATTGGAGTTGGTTTATGACTTTGTTGCGGACATATGTTACTAGTAGGGATAATATTTGTGTAATATCGGACAGACATATGGGGATTAAAAGAGCAATGGAGACAGCAGAGTGGCGTCCTCCATATGGCTACCACAGATATTGCGTTCGTCATCTTGTAAGCAACTATAACAGACAATTCAAAAATGCCGAAGGCAAAGCCCTTATTGAAGCGGCAGGTGAATTTTGAAATTTTAAAATTTGATGAAAATACGTATTGACAATATTTGAGAAGGAAATACTAATTATTATTGTAATATACAGCTTACGCGAATCAACAACGAAAGTTCGTGAGTATCATGAACGAAATTAGGGGTATGGATGCACGCACACCTGCATGGTGTGACCAGATTCCAAGGGACAAATGGACGAAGGCTTATGATGAAGGGAGAAGATATGGAGCGATGACAACAAATTTAGTTGAATCGATCAATGGCATGTTGAAGGGTTATCGTGGTCCGCCAATAAAAGCTATGGTGGAGAAGATATTCTATCGGTTGGTCCACTATTTTGATACAAGAAGAACAAAGTACAGGATGCAGAAGGACCAACAACATGTATTTACACATTTTGCTGGTCAAACACTCGGGAAAACAGTCAACGTGCAAATAGGCACGAAGTTACATGTTTCGACTACGATGGAGGGATTTTCGAAGTTAAATCGGACGTGACGGATCAAGAGGATCGGGGGCCATAAACAGATAGTGCGCCTAGACCTGCGAACGTGCACATGTGGAAAATTTCAAGAGATTAAAATTCCATGTTCCCACGTAATTGCAGCATGTCAAGCATATGGAATTGATTACTAGCTATACGTAGATGAGTGCTACACGCTGGATAAAACTCTTCAGTGCTATCGGTATATGTTTTATCCGTTGGGGCATGTTGAGTAATGGTCCGAACCCGACGCACCGCCATTAGTACCGGACCCGAGACGCATTAGGAATAAAGGAAGGCCCCGTGCATCACGTATACGTAATGAGATGGACTGGAGGACACCGAGTTGTAGCAATTCCCGCATCCATTGCTCGATATGTGGGAAATCGGGGCATAATAGGAGTACTTGTACACACAAGTCGTGTTAACACGCGGGCCCGCCCATCGAGTTGAGAATCTCTGTGACTATCCTAACATTTTATATTATGAACTTATGAAAGTGCGTATTTTAAGCCCGATGCGTGGTTACGCGGGCTAGATGTTTGAGAGGATGTGTTATGAGCCCGAAGCGTTGATACGCGGGCTAGATGTTTGAGAGGATGTGTTATGAGCCCGAAGCGTTGATACGCGGGCCTGAAAATGGACTACTTGATGTTGATACCACGTGTGACCGAATTGCGGTAATGCCCGAAGTCCAAAGTACCATAGTATAGAAGTTTGACTGCGGGATTAAGAGAGTGTGTGTCGTCGGTTTTGAATTGATTTCATATTGATTTGGGTTGTTTGTGTGTGTTGGGTTATATATCTTGGTTTGATTAGCTCGGAGGTACTATACCCTAGGGTCGGCTTAGATCCACCTTACCGGGATTTTTATCTCACCCTTTCGTGGGACCCACTTTTCGGACCACCGACCCTGAAGATGCCGCCGCCGCTTTTTGGGATACCGAGACGGATCGATCGCATAGTGACAAAATATGTATTAGGTGATGGTAGGGTGTACTATAGGAACCTTAGCACCGTGTGGATAGACGTAGGAGGTGGAGCTTGGGAAGAGTCTACCTTTTTGGCCTGGACTAAGGGAGCAGAAGAAGGAATGGGTGGACCCCTTCAAATTTACGGCGTGCCCTACGACGAGGACGAGCAAGGAGACCCCATGGAGTTGGACCCTACTGAGTGCTTGCCCTGGAATGGAGAAGTCGAGAACCCGGACACCGAATCGATGGAGGAGGAGGACGCCGAAGAACCAATGGAGTCCGACCCGGAGCCGATAGAGGAGGCCCAAGCAAGAGAGGTTGTAGATGGCGATGCAGAGTCGGAGGAGCCCACCGAGTCCGAGCAGGCATTGATGGACGAGTTCAACGAGCCACTGGATTCCGAGTCAGAACCCGAGCCCGAGCCCGAGATGGAGCACGAGTCCGACCCCGAAGAAGCTGAAGAGTGAGACGCATTTACGGATTACGACCCGCTAGCCGATGAGGACTTATCCGAGAATAGTGGCCCGACCTCGTTGTGTAGCTATATTATCTACCTTTTTATGCCCTCGTAGGATTGCGTTCGTATTTGGACACGTCCGTGGGATTTCTTTTGGTAGTTTTTTGTTGTAAGCTTCGAACCTCGTATCGCTGTATCCCTTTTCGTTGAACTCGTTGTGTAATTTGGTTTTCAGTTATGTGATGTTTGTTTTTATGATATCCTGGATCATCTTGCTTCGTTGCATTCGAGTTTTGTTTAGGCGTCCGCATGTGCATTTCATTTCGCAATTTCGGATTTTTATATATTAATTTATTGTGATGTTATAATATCACGGTTGCACGATATTTATTCATTGCTTCTGTTCCATATGTACATTAGATATGTCAATTTAATGATGGAGATAATATGACAATTGTAGATATGGCACAAAGGACTCATATTCAGCCGGGACCTCGGGATGATTCACTACTTACACGACAGGCCCGACATAGATCAGAGACCGTATGGAACGCTCGGGTAATTGAGAAATTTAGTAGTTCATTTGCCATTCGTAACCCCAATATCAAAATTGCTACTAACAGTTCATATCACATTTCACAAAAGATGAAAATGCACTCCTTAGATGTCGGCGATCCATGTTGCACGTAGATGAACTTGATGAACGCATACTCCCGTACCTTCAAGCTTCGGGATTTTATGGAGTTTATATGATGGGGTATTTTCAGTTAGATTGGCATTTGATTACTGCGTTGGTCGAGCGGTGGAGACCCGAGACCCACACCTTCCATATGCCGGAAGGTGAATGTACGATTACGCTTGAGGATATAGCGGTGATCACAGGGCTGCCCATAGATGGACGTGCGATTACTGGCCGTACCGATTTTAACCGGGGCACTCTCTGTGATGATCTACTTGGTGCTCGCCCGCCTAATTTGCGTGGGACGCAGATAAACTTAAGTTGGCTGAGAGAACACTTTGATGATCTCCCTCCGGATGCCGATGACGTTATGATAGTACAACATGCTAGGGCGTTCATTCTCCGTTTAATTGGAGGATGCATTTTTTCGGATAAATCAGGGGCACGAGCTAGTTTACTATTTCTTCCACTGTTGGCGGACCTCAACAACCCTACGCAGTACAGTTGGGGTTCAGCAGCGCTTGCATGGTTATATCGGGAGCTATGTAGTGCAACCGATCCATCAAAACATCAAATTGGAGGTGCCCTACATGTATTGCAGATTTGGGCATGCGAGCGCTTCGATGTGTCGCCCCATCCTTGGCAGATCGTGATCCTTTAGAAGATGCACCTCTCGGTAGTCGGTAAGTGATCTATTATTTTTTTAGTTCATCAGTCATTAATTTTTTCCAGTGCGTATAATATATGAAAATCTCATTTTTTTTTTTATGCAGCTGGAGTCAAGGCCTACCGACAACGGAGGTCCCTACACATACGTTGCCACATTTACGCTATCAACTTGATAGAATGGGATCAGAAGACGTAAGTAATGATAGCAACCAACAAGTTTAATATAATTTTAGCTTATAAATTGATTATTGATTTAATTTAATATGTTTTATTACCATACCAGATTATTTGGGAGCCATACCCCAATGACATTCCGGAGGCTCTACCATATTACTGCCGGCGGGGACAAGATAGTTGGAGGGCTCGTGTCCCACTCATCCATTCTTGGATAGTTGAGTGGTATTATCCAGATCGGGTACTTCGTCGGTTCGGTATGCAGCAGCCAATACATGCTCGTCCGCGTGATCATACCGCGTTGCATGATATTGAATTAAGGCCGGTTGGCAAGGATTGGGTAGGTAAACACAGACGGTGCATTGATATGTGGGACCGTCGTGTCGATTACATTGTCAATGGTGATCCTGCAACGGAGGCACTTCACTATCATTCAGGATATATGGAGTGGTACCGTAGACATACCCGGAGGTGGATTTCTATTCCGGGGGCCGCAATGGGTGTAACGGTTCGTGCAAATGCTTTCAATTTGATTCGTTAATTATTTTTTAGTAACGTGATCTATTATCATTTCATAACTTTTGATATCATTATCGGGGTGATGGCGTTGAACAAATTTTGCATATCATACATAATGTCAACCCATCTCGTCAATCCTGGGCAGCCGTGGGGAATATAGCTAGGGCAATGCTATACGCTCGTAATGAGGAAAGACGGCTAACAATGATGCCACCGCCCCAACCAGCAACTACAAGAAGACCCGTTGGACCGCAGGATGATGACCCTCCCGAGACTTGTTCAGCCAATGCGGAGGGCTACTCGAGATCATCCAGGTGGTCATGTCGTCCCCTATCCCTTGGAGTATCATACGACGATTTCACTCCGGGTTCACTCCGGGGTTTGGCCGATCGATTTCACTCCGGGGTTCACTCCAGGATTTCGCCGATCGATTTCACTCCCGGGGTTCTCACGGTTTGCGGGCCCATCTCACGGGGATCCGATTTTCAATATCCCGACAATACACCGCCGCAGACTCCAGCTACTTCTGCCGAGCCTTATGGATCCGATTTCTCTCCTTTTTCTCAATACCCTCATACAGTAGGATATGTACCATCCGGACGGGGCATATTTGCAGAAGATATGCCTTCGTCATCCACACATCCTAGTCATCCGGATTCTCGTCCTCGACGTCCGTACAATACTAGACTTCCCGAACAACGGAGACGACCTACTTGCGGAACAGGAGGTCATAGAGGAGGACAACATCATTAGTATATGTAATTACGGTTGACGATTGTTATATATTATGAAAATCTCATTTTTTTCATATATCTTACCAATTTTATTTTATGAATACTTTCAATTAATTACATAATTACAATATTGTTTATTAATTATATATCTTAATAAATTTTAACATTAATTACAACATATTTTTTTTATTGCAATCGCAAAAATCCATCGTTCATCACCGCCAACGGCAATGTATATTGATTAAGACGCCGTTTCCCTTCGATCGACCGAATTTGAGCCCGATCTGATATCGTCGACCCTATCCGCCGGTTGTTGACACATCACCATTTCACCTTCCGGTTGGATTTATGTCTGTCCAATATATGAATATATTATGAAAATCTCATTTTTTTTTTCATATATCTTACCAATTTCATTTTATGAATATTTTAAATTAATTACATAATTACAAGAAAAACGGCGTTTTTTTAGGAAAAAGCCGGACTTTTCTTTTTGTGTGGGAAAAAGGCTGTTTTCCTTGTCAATTTTGCATTTTTCTCCCATCGGTGCTACTTCTTGATATCAAATGAACCCTCTTTTCCCTCTTTCCTCTTCTTTCAATCTTTTTAGCCGACTGAATTGCATAATTACAATATTATTTATATGAATATTTTACCAATTTTATATTATGAATATTTTCAATTAATTTCATATATTGTTAAATATGTCTTGAATTTTATGTACCCGGTCCGGTTTATCACCCGACTCGACATATTTTTGTGCGGCCCATAAAGTGGAGGAAAAATTGAGATTTACTTCATCATGCGGAGAATTGGGCCGATAGGCTCAACTCGGAGCAAGCGAACAAATCTCCTTTGCGATGCGAACATATTTGCGTGCGGGTTCGGGGGCAACGCCCCCGAGAAATTCTTTTTTGTGCCCTATTTTTTATACTGCAGGTAGAGTTTCTTTTCGTTTGCTATTGAAAATTTTCCTTATGTGAGAGACGAGTGAGCCGTGTACTTTTGTTCGATTGAAAATCGACTTCTGTAATCTATACTCTCCTTGATCATAGTGCAATTTCGTTTTGCCTCATCCGTGGACGTAGATCACCTTAATCGAACGACATAAATCCTTGTGTTCCGTGTTCGTTTTCGCATTTGTTTTTTCAACATATATCTTACCAATTTTTTTTTATGAATATTTTCAATTAATTACATAATTACAACATTATTTATGAATTATAGATCTTAACAATTTTTTCTATTAATTATTACTAATATAACATGTTAAAAAAATAAGATATAAACTAAATATTATAAATATAAATAATTAAAACACTTAAAAAGGAAAAAAAAAAAATAAAAAAAGCCAGCTAGGGGTGGGGGGTGGGCGGCCGCTCGGCGAGAATGGGCCGCCGAGCGGCAAAGGGCCCACCGCCCGCCCGCTCGGCAGATTGGGCTGCCGAGCGGGCAGGCCGGGCCCACTCCCAGCCGCTCGGCAGCCGCCGAGCAAGAGTTGCTCGGCGGCCCGGCTGCCGAGCGAGTCTCGCTCGGCAAACCCACCGCCGAGCGAGACCCAAATCGGTAAATATTTATTTTTAAAAAATATTTTCGTAAATATTTAATTTAAAAAAATTAAATTGAAAAAAAACCCAATTATCGTGGGGCTAAGAATTTAATGACGATGCCGTCGTAATTTGGGACCTGTGTGGTTCAATTCACACACTAATTGAGTAGAGTTTGGAATGTTTGCGATCTATGGATCTAATGAGTCTTAACCATTGATGTGTAGAGGAATTTCTTACCTGTACCAGTGCCCTTCCCTTGGGCCAAGTCTATGTCGGCGGTGGTTGATCGTCTAAGCCTCGTATGCGACATTCCCGTGAGACTTACATGAACAACTATTTGAATGGACCCAACCTAATCGTGCACAGACACCACCTAATCTGTTCTAGCCAAGTATCTGAACTCCTCATCACTCACTAATCATGAAAATTCGATGATCCAATTTGTAGCCTTATTAGTCATGCTCCCGCCACTATCACTATTTAATGCTTTTTAACAGGAAGAATTACCAGAAAAGTCATAAACGTATTACAATTGTGTAAATCGAGTTCTAAATATTTATTTCTTTTTTGCCCATTCAATCCTAAACCTTGTGCATTTGTGTCAATTCAGTCCATTTGGCTGACCGACTCTCCCAGTACTAACGTGGGCATTTCTTTTGTCCAAATATGAATTTCAATACCAATTTTATTTAAATTATATTCTGAAAATAAGATAAATTTCTTTTAAAAAAAAAATAGAAGAGAAGCAAGAGGGGAAGGCTACAAGCCCTTGCGGTTGTCTCCCCACCATCACCGACAATCCTCGTCTACCGCAGGAGAGGGCTTGTAGGCCCTCCCCCAAATTGGACGAGGGTCACCAATCCTCACCCAAACTTGGCCAAGGGCCAATGCTGGAAGTGGTTGGACTTTCAGTGGCGGCTCTCATTAGGTCTACATGAGAGCTGGCAACTCTCGCCTAGGGCTAGGATTGAATTGGTACAATTGTAATAGGTTTATGACTTTTTTTGCTAATTTCTTCCTTTTAACGAGCTTTTAGAATGTTGGTTGATACCATAATATTTGGGTGGTGGAGATCGCAATTAATTGTCCGGTAACTAACTCTAATTTGAAGGGCATTAAATTTATTTCATCAAAATGGTTTTCCTGATTTCCATTGTCATAATAATTACCAATCTATGCTAAAACATTTCACACTAAGTCGACCAATGAGACGTATATACCATGGTCGATAATAACTTTCATCTTCAGATACAGGCATGATCAAAAGGCGGAATTCTTGATTCGGTCCGTGTTCAATTTTTTCATTTATTTGCGTTTTCCCTATGACCGTGACAATTCCCCGTGGATTCTTCAAGAAACATACCGAGGGAAATAATTGAATAGCAACTCTTAAGCATTCAGATAGATTGTGGACGGCAAAGAATTCATCATATCACCACCCAACAACCAAAAAACATTCATCTGTCTCTCGAATTAGAACATCATTTCATCTGGTTAGTAAATTGAATTATGTTTGGGTAAGTCGCATTCATATTTGGAGTTAATTTAGCAACTGAATTCTTCCACGGGTCACTCATCCAAAAATGAATGAATAAGGTGGACCTAATGAAGGTCCAAAAAGGTGTTAAAATTAACATGAAGAGTGATTTTCCAGTTAGATTATAAACTCGATCTCAAATTTAAGGTAAGTTCTCACTATATTAACCTAATGTTTTGGGCTGAACATTTCAACAGTCCTAAAGATGAATTTGGGCTCATCCTGGACACTTAATTGAGATGACTACCCCCTCAAATCTTAAGGTATCCTCACGCAACTCCTTTTGTTTTTCATTTAGGCTTCTGGACCACTTGGATCTATGAGAAAAAATAAGTTTCACGACTCTTTGCTTTCCAAGATGCAAAAGGGATTCTTTAAATTCATTATAATTATTATATTTTCAAAACAGAGTTGAATATAGAAAAAAAAAACCCTTAAAAGGCACAAAGACATAGAGACTCAAGCAGGGCTCGCCAAAAAAGCAAAGTTAATGACAAATGAAATCACGTGAAGAGCAATATCACAGTGCAGTCATTTTTTATTCTGATTTTTGTCCAATGAAAAATTGAAAAAGTGTGCTACCAAGTTTTGGCTTCCCAATGGTTTGATGGTTCCTAATTAACTTAACTAAGGTCACATTACCAATCTCCATAATCAATACTCATCTCCTCATTTCTAGGGATTTGGATCTTGGTTAAACTTTTGAAATGTTGGATATCTCATATTAAATCTCGGCCTCAATAAGTAGAACATTATAAACACTTGCCATTCTTTGTACAAATCAATAACATGTCCACTTTATGTTTAGAGATGTTTCAATCTATATACCATTTATAAAATTAAAATTCAATTTTTTTTCTCATTCAATTAGCTTAATTATGATGTAACTTCTATTTTTCTTATATGGTTTCATTGACCCACACAAGGAGCGGGTTTAAGACTATTACCTAGTGAACATATATGAAAGTCCAAACCATTTGTCTGCGAGAACTATACTTTCTTTGTGCAGGCTAGACCAGTCTATCTGCAAAGAGCTCTTTTTTCTTTTTCTTTTTCTTTTTCTTTTTTCTTTTTGGATCTGGCAGAGAGCCCTTTTCAATTAGGTAAAATATGTTATGGAGTAACTTTTCATTTACTTATAGCATTTATGTGTGATGAGTAGATTTTCTTATGCATCGAAGTAACTTTCATTATGCTTAGTGAACTTTTTTAATAGGTATTATATGGTGAGTAAATTATCATATAACTGGATAAGTCGCATTTGTATCTGGAGTTAATTTGGCAGCTAAATTTTCCCACGTGTCACTCATCCAACAATAAATGTTTAGATTATATTTTAGATTGGCGGTGGGCCTAATGAAAATCCAGAAAGGCATTCAAATTAATGTGGACAGTACTTTTTAAGTTAAATTATAAAACTCAATATCAAATTCAGGATACGTTCGAAATACATTGACCTAATGTTTTGGGCCAACAAAAATTCCGACAGTCCTAGAAAGGAATTTGGGCTTGTTCTGAACGCTTAATTGAGATGACGGCCCACTTTAGCTTGGAGATATCCCCACGCGACGCATTTTTTTGTTCATATAGATTTCTGGCCCACTCGGGTCTCTAAGAAAAAACAAGTGCCACAACTCTTTGCTTTCTAACAAGAGCCTTGAAATTGGGTAAAGTGAGATGCAAAAGGGAATCTGTCCATTTGATTAGAAGAAGTAGAGTTTAATAAACAAAAAGGCCTTAAAAGCCACAAAGTATCAGAGGTCAAAGTGGGGCTCGACAAATAACATAAAGTTTAAGCAAAGCAAATGTCTCACTTATCATGTGAAGAGCAATATCATTGAAAAAACAAACTTGATTGAGAAAATCGAGAGCGGTTATTGTTTATTTTTATTTTTTTTTCAATGACAAACTTGAACAGTGTGCTAGCAAGTTTTTAGCTTCCCAAAGATTCGATAGTGCTTAATTAACTTAACTAAGGTTACATTACGAATCTCCCAATAACCATCTCCTCCTGCTTTTAAGTAGTTTTGATCTTCCTTATGATTATAAAATTGTTGGATCTCTTGCATCAAATCTCGACCGTCAATAAGTAGAACATCATCAGCACATGCTAAACCAATAACATGGCCACATTATGTTTTAGGGATTTTTTGATCTATATATCATTCGGAAAAAAAAAAATCAATATCTTTTCTTGTTAAATTAGTTTTTTGTGTGTGTCAAATTGTTAAATTAGGTTATTAAGAGTTACTTCTACATGTTTTATAAGTGCCACGACTCTTTGCTTTCTCACAAGAGCCTTGGAATCGGGTAAAGCTAAATGCAAAAGAGAATCTTTCCATTTGATTATAAATATTGTGATCTTCAAAGCAGAGCTCAATATAAATAAAGCCTTAAAAGGCACAAAGAAAAGATCAAAGCATGCCCGACAAACAACATAAAATTTAAGCAAAGTTAAAAGCAATATTATTGGTTACCACGCATCATGGCAGCATGCGGAGTTGCATAGCAATTTATTAACTATTTGGGAGTTCCAAGCTATTCACTACTCTTTTGAAGGTGTTCAATAGTAGACCAAAAAAAAAAAATCCGACATCCTGGTTGTCACCCTGTGTTGATTCCCCACAAGCACCCACATACACACTCGATGAACGTATTAAACATTGTGAAAGAGAATAAAGATACTATCCGTGTGGGGGTGTGACCTGTCCCTGTCCCTGTCCATTTAGTTTCTGTAGTAATTATATTTGTTATATCGATAATCACAGACTACAAAAAGTACTTATTAAACTAGCGATATACGAAGTCGAACCATGTTCTTACTTTAATAGCTGGTAACAATTTGTTTTATATTTCTTTTAGTCGGCGCAAATGACAACTATTTTCTTTTCAAACTGTATTTCTGATTAGAATAAATTTTTATTTATATTCTATCGACAAGTTTCTGAGTAGATACACGCATTTGAAAAAGACCTATGCAGCATCGACACCGACACGCGGTATGCGACGACACGACACGACACACCGACACATCATTTTAGAGTGTCGGACACAACATGACACAACACGAAGGCCCACTAAGAGTATTGGTGCTTCCTAGATAACAGCACAAAAGTTTTGTTTTCAAAACAGAAATTTGTTTAATAACAACATTAAATTTCTACGGTTAGATGACCAACAAAGATGGTTAGTGATCAGTGATCAACGACAGGCGGACGGCAATCGGTGGCCGGCAAATGGTAGCCGGGGATTGGCGACCGGTGGAAGCCGAATTGTGATCGAGTGGTAGGCAAACAACAGCCTAGGATCGGAGACTAACGGACAGCAGCAAGCGAAAGGCAGTTGGAGGCCGGAGATCAGCGAATGACCGACGATGGGCGAATGGCCACCGAGGATAGACAACGGTCATTTTTAATGCAAAAGAAATCAATTAAAGTTGCCAATTTTCCTCTTGACTAAGAAGACCGACAACAGTAATTTGTTATTCGTATTTTTGGCCAATGACAAACTTAAACAGTGTGCTGCCAAGTTATTAGATGGTGCTCAGTTAACTTAACTAAGGTTACATATCCGATCTCCATAGTCGATATTCATCTCTCCATTGTCGATACTCATCTCCTCCTCCTTTCTAGTGATTTGGATTTTCTTTGAGATTCAACATACAAATCAATGACGCGGCCATTATATGTTTTAAAGATGTTTTGATCTATATAACGTTTCAAAAATTAAACTCCAAACTATGTGTTAAAAAAGGAATAGTACAAGTTTATTTGTACAAATTAAACTCCAAATTATAGGTTACAAGAAATCTTTCCTCGTCGTTAAGTCACTTGGGGATACAAGTCCATCTTAAACATAAAAAATAAAAAATCTTGAGGGTGTGGTGACCAAATGTAAACCGGCATTGCTTTTCTGGATGGCATGAGGAAATGTTATTTTACACGTGATTGCCATTATCTTTCTTTTATTCTTTCTATTTTTCGATTATCACCCACAGGATCTCTCTGTCTGGAAACTGCTCAGAATTAAACTATGCTGATCATTGTGTTTGTTGGTTGTAAATTTTCTTTTTGACAAATTTTACTTTTGGAAACAAAATTATGCACTCACTTCAAGCACAAAAGTAAAATTTGTCAAAAAGAAGCACAAAAAGCAATAGAAATATGCTGAAGCGGTCTTGAAACTGATGTGTTATGCAAAATACAATTCATATTCACATAAACAACCAATAGTTATGACTAAAGTAGAGTTAGCGATTTGCAAAAGTGCAAAAGGGAACCATATATAGACAAACTATTGGGGCTACCTTTATCATCTAGAGGGGAGTGAATATGTGATTTTAAAAAACTTTAGAAATCAATGAGAAATTTAAACAGATAAGTTCAGCGCTTAGTTCATATTATGATTGCTAACAAGATCTGGGATGTCTTCAGATACAACAATGTGCACTATTCAATTATCACAATATAATAACAAATATTTTAAGGGATATAGAATTTGTACATAGAGTTTATAGTAGTTCGGCTTTATTCAAGCCAATGTCCACTTCTTCATGCCGACAGCCAATCGGCTGGATTCTATTAGTGAATATCTCGGATGTTACAACACGGTGACGATTCTCGAGTTAATAGACTTCCCGTCTAATACTCTCTCACTTGGATAAGAATCTCTACATATTACAGTGTTTTGATCAAGAATATCCAAAGGATGTGAAGCTCTCTTGATCTTAGAATTTAAGATCCTACTCTCTTGTCTTCATTTTTCAGCCTTGAGTGTCCTTTTATACTCATTCACCTTCAATTTCTTGCTCAAGGTCTCCAAAGGATCACTCTCCAAAACTTCCCGTTTGGACGAGAATGTATACAAATGATCTCATAACCGTTAAGGCTAACCAAAGAAAGAATCTCCCGTTAGATCAAATCGTCCATACAATTATGATGTTAGGTTTCCATAGATAGAGTTTGTCATTAGGCGAGTCATCCTTGTCTTCCTCAATCCACATCCTTGATTGATATTCACGATTGATAACATTCAATAACGAATCTAACTTGATTTGTTAGCTGTTATACTGTTGTATAATCTCAATTAAATCATCTTGAGTATATCTCATTATATTCCGATCGTTGCATATGAAATATTTCCTCATAGCTTGAGCTACATAACAACTCTGAGCTCTTTCAATAGTGTCTAAGATATTCAGATGCAATATCTAGAACTTTAGAAGCAATATCCAGAATTTCACTTGAGTTTCCATTTTTTGGTCCCTCCAAGCATATTGGCAACCATGGCTCTACCTCACTATTCACCTATCCAAGGTCCCTCCAAACTTCACCAAATTTTCTATTCTAGGCTTGTTTACCTTCTACTCAAGTTCCTCCAGCTGGTAGACACCTCCATGCCCAATGCCTTGTTCACCATGATAGAGAATGGTATATTGACACATCAAGTGCCAATATCTATGTATGGTGGTCATTTTGGTGTTAATATTTTTTTTATCACTTAAGTGCAAATCCGAGAAAAAAATAATCGTTTTAGTGCCAACAGTGAGAAATTCCAGCGACCTCACCGGATTTGGCACTTAAGTAATCATTTAAAAAAATGACCATCTAAGTGATTCAAAAAACGATCACTTTAGTATCAAATCGGAGAAAAACGGTTACTTTATTACCAATAGCAAGACATTCCGGTGACCTCATCGGAATTGGCACTTCAATAATCATTTTTAAAAAATTGGCACTTAAGTAATCCAAAAAAAGCATTGGCATCAAAATGAGCGCCGTATATAAATATTGACACTCGACTCGTTTTTTTGCCATAGAGAACTCATATTCGGACGTTTCGTTAAGATAACATCTGCATAACAGCTTGTGCATCTTTCACTTGGTTATATTTGACCAATAAATGTCTTAGTAGACTTTGATTTTTTTTATTTATTTTCAAAACATCACAAGAGATTTTTCCTAATACACACAACGTATGCTTGGAATTAGTTCAACTTCATGAGAGTTTTACCATTAAATTATTTAAATAACTCAACTAATTTGGGAATTAAATATAAAGAGGATGCTCAATAGCAAATAACCTTTTATCTATTTAGGCCAATCACAAATTTTGATTATTATGGATCACACATGAGATCAAAATAATCTAGTTGCGAGATTCGCTCAATCCAATCCAAGCGAGTAACTAGCGTTGCGAAAGATCTTGACATACTTTAGAAAAGAGATCTTTTTTAGGTAGAGAAGAATATTGCACCACATTTTAGTCTGAAAGAGTTGGTAATCCATCCATCTTCCATATCACTTCAAGATGCATTTCACATATTTTCATCAGTACTCTAATTCCAAAGGTCCACATGTGCGTTTGCCTCGGTATATAGTCCACGATAAATTGAGATGATGGCAGACTATACATGTCGCATGAATGTAGCCTATCTTTGTCCTTTTGTTCTCTTAGTCACTTCTAACAGCTCGCAATCATCTCGTTTTGATCTTTTTAGGCCAGCAATTGAATAAAATGCAGAAAAATCATCCATTTCTATATGGATTGAGGCGTCCACAGCAGTCTTTTTCTATTTTTATTTTTGGCTCTAAGTTTTCAGAGTCCGGAGGACTTTGACTGTAGTTTAGTTAGGGCATTTAATTAAGTTACAGTTTGATACAATTTGTCAATTTAGTCCTAAATTTTTTAAATATATTAATTTATCATAACTCTTTATGATTTGTCAATTTAGTTGACATGATCTATATAGACATTCATGGAAAATTAGAAAAACATGGACGGCCCTGTACTTTGACATTTTACGAGAACGGTTGGTATGAATTTAAAGGGAGTATGAGATATGTTTAGAAGTTAAAACAAAGTTCCAACAAAATATAACTTAAAGACCGATGCAGAATATACTTTGAATTTGATGTTGCTGTAAAAATACGCTTTGGAATAGTAATCTACACAATTAATTAAGAAAAGGAATGCCACTTCAACCTCACATATTTACAGAGAAAAATCCTTGCAAAACCCTTTCATATATTCCAAAATATTGGCAAGTAATTATTGAATCTGTTACCTTCTAATCTATTTTTCAAAATAATTGTCAAATATTTCATGAATCTCTCGTCTCATCTTGTGAAATTATGCAAAATGTAACTGTTCTTCACATCAACAAAATTATACTTACTTAGCACTTCTATCTTGCGACCATCAAATACTAATATCAAGATTTTTTCATGTGAACAATGTCATTTGGAGATGATATGTAATGCTTGATTAGCTTGTTCTTTACGATAGCAAATCATGCTTACTTAACTCCATGATTAGGGTGGGGAGATTTCTTGCCAAGGAGATGGATGTTGCATATTCGAATCACACAAACTTCATGCAAGTTGTGTTAAAACCACCCCGTTTGCATAGCCCAAGATCTGAACTTGACCGGTTCATGAAATTGCAAATTATATGTACTTATTCCCCACAAGCTAGGTGGTTATTATGCAAACAATGTTATCAACTTAATTACAAAGAGAGTGTCCCTTGCGATATCAATTAGGCATAGTTTTTTTTTTTTTGTTGGAAATTAGGCATTGCCTTTTCAAATAGTCAAAATAGATTGGGTTAATATTACAAAAAATTCGAAATTGGCACACCATTGTCACATTTCTCCCAAACTATTTTTTATGTAACAAAAACTCCCAAACTAAAACATCCATGCAATATTTACCCAAAAATAAATTTTGTATCGCAAAATCTTCAAACTAGTACATCTATGTCAAATTTATCCCAGCTGTTTGGAAATTTTTGTGGCATGAAGATTAGTTTGTGATAAATGCTGCACGGATGAAGGTTTTCTTTGGTGGCACGAATATACCCATTTGATATTTTTTATGGCATAGAAATTAGTTGGGGATGAATGTGGCACGTGCGTACTAGTTTAGAATTTTTCATGTGTTAATCTTGATAAATATGTAGGTATAAGAGTAATTTGATATTCATTAAAGGGATGGTTTGAGGGGCTTTATCGACAAATCTATGGGAAAATTGAAAGTTGATGCATGAAAGTTAAGACTTATTGCAGTCAATATTAATCAGGTATAAGGGCCTAATATGTCAATAAGTAAAACATTGTAAAAAATTGATATTCAACAAAACAATAACATGATCATTTGACGTTTTAGAGCTATTATAATCTGTATACCATTTTCAAATTTAAACTTCAAATTTTTTCCCATTCAATTAGTTTACTCACTCATAACGTTACTTCAATATTCTTTGTATGATTTAATTGACTTGTACAAGGAGTGGGCTCAGAGCAAGGAGATTAAATTGAGCTGATAAACATTATAAAGATCCTAAAATGAACTGAACTTATTCTAAAAACCTATTCGAGATTACGGCCCAAGTTTAATTTTAAGGTATCTTCAAGCAACCCTTCTTCTCCTTTTATTTAGGTTCCTCACCCACTTGGATCTCTAGAAGAGAAAAGTATGTGCCACCAATTTTTGCTTTTCTAACAAGAGTTCCTTCTGTTTTGACCCTATAACTCTCAACTCATATTTAGATAAAATCGGTCCACAGGAACAAAATCCAAAAAAAGCATCTATATGCATTTGTAATCTGATCACATTTGCAAGGAAAAGGTTCTACGAATTACATATATCTGGTGACATTTGATTTTCAGACGAGCACTAAATGTAAATTGATAGATAGTGTATATTGGTGCTCTTTTGCACACTGGAAAGGCAAAGAGTGTGCTACACATACACGACTATATGGAAAAGGACCTCTACGCTCTGGGTAGCTAGGAAGCACCGATACTTTTGGGGAGCTTTCGTTTCGTGTACGACATGCAACCGACACGTGATCAGCGCTCTCAACATGCCAGCAACATGCGAGTCTCGACATGTCATTTTGACACGCACATGGTCAATTTTTTCAATAAAATAGGGGTCAAAATGTAGATTTATCAAAAGTGTATGTACTTAAGTCATATATCAAGTCACCCTAAAATTAATATACCCAGCTAGCCAAAAAATAATAATAATCATGAATTTCTAATAGAAGAAAAAGAAGAAATTCACTGCTATTTTTTATATATATGTATGATAACTTATCATATATATATATATATATATATATATATATATATATAGTGCCAATTTAAAATACAACATATCAAAAAATTTTATTTTTTGAGAAATGACGTGTCGGTGTGTTGTGTCGTGTCACGTCGCGCATGTTGATATCGGTGCTAGTTAGCTAGGCACAAGGGTTTTTACCAGAAGCTGGTCCTTGGAAGATGGGTAATTAAGAAGCAAAAGGGGATCTCTCATTTGTTTACAATAATTGTGAACCTCAAAGCAGGATTTTGAAAAAAGGGGCCTTAAAAGTAGAATTTCTTAATTCTCTGCCTTCTCCGCACTTTGCTTTTTGGAATTTAGTTTGTGATAGGTAAGTGCCCTGGACATACTTTAATTTGTGCTGTCACAAGCGGTTCCACATGGGCAAACTAGGAAAGAGTAACAAGTAACAACGACGAGGTATGGTAGCAGAATTTTATGTAGCATTGCTCCATTGGTCAGGATCACCTCATCCTTTTCCGACACGGAGGCAACTCCGTCTTTGAGGTGATACTATTATATCCGAGATAGATTATTCCTCAAGCATTGCCGAAATAATCAACCATAAGGATCGATTTCTTACATAGAAAGGGATGACGTCATCGTCAAATTTGAAGATTTATATGGCCTAACGCCATGTTGAAAACGAGAGAACTCCTTGTCAGTCACTCGTCACGAGAATTTGATGTTGTGATTTGTATTCTTATTATTTTTGCTTCAAGCACTATATTTTCTTCGATTTTTCTAAAAAAATTTTAATGATTTTTAATGAGCTTTTCGAATGTCTGATGATACCATAATAATTGGGTAATGGAGATGGTAATTAATTGGTTGGTAACTACCTTTAATGTGAAGGGGATTAAATTTATTTCATCAATTTATTTTTCTGATTTCCATGGTAATACTAACTACCCATCTGTGCTAAATCATTTCTCACTCAGTCGAGCATTGAGTCTGTTAGAACTCCTGAATCTAGTAATTAATACTGCGGTTGCCATCTATAATTTTTTGTGCTTCTCTCATGAGCCTATGCTAATGTCATGGTCTTCTCTTACATTGGTGATTCAAACATGCGTATGCAAGTGACCATTCCTTACGGTTTCATCCACATACATACCCAAGAAAACAAGAGAGTCGTTACTCTCGTGTATTCAGACAGATCATGGCTAGCGAGTTCAGTGCCTATCCACGCGCTCCACTAGCTTTCTTGTGTTGATTGGTCCACATTTGTGAGATAAACTCATCTACATGCGAGAGGCGTTTGCCTATTTGATCTCGTTGATTGGGATGATATCGCGCTCAGAATCTACATTTTCAAAGAATCTGGTAAGGACCCAATTACAGTTGACTGAGTTGAACCACTGTAAATGTCATTTTAGGCATTTTGCTACGTTAACTTGAATTGGAATTTGTAACTATGCCTCCTTTTTGCTGTTTGATAAATGATGAGAAGTGCACTTTTCTGCTTCGGTTGTCTTCCTTTTTTTTTCGATTGTTAGTTACTTCTAATTTGAGGGAGAGATGAATGTTTAGCTTTCGAGATCATACAATTTGATATGCAAACAAGCTTCTTTGATGTTTTCATGCTGAATCGAATGATAAAAATCCAGACCATCGATTGTGAGAGTTGTCCTTTCTTTATGTAGGCCCGACCAATCTAAAATGGCGAGAGCCCTTTTGAAAGGTAAAATATGTAATGTGATAGCTTTTCATTTATTTATATCATTCACATGTGACTATTGATTTTCTAAATATATCAAAGTACTTTTGAGATGCTTAGTGAATTTCTTTGATAGATATCATTTGGTCAGTACATTACATTATGCTTGGGTAAGTCGCATTTGTACAGGCGTTAATTTTACAATGAATGACTGACGGTGGACCCAATGAAGATACGAAAAGGCATTAAAATTAATATGGATTTTGTTTTTCCGGTTAAATTATAAACTCAATCTCAAATTTAAGATCAGTTCTAACTGTATTGACCTAATGGTTTGGGCTGACAAACATCTCAACAATCCTAAAGAAGAAATTGGCTTATTCTGAACATTTAATTGAGATGACCGCCCAACTTAAGTCTTAGGTATCCTCGCATAACTCCTTTTGATTTACATTTAGGTTTCTGGGCCACTTGTATCTCTGAGAAAAAGTACGTGTCATGACTCTTTGCTTTCTAACAAGCTTGGAATCGGGTAAACTGAGATGCAAAAGGGAATCTTTCATTTGATTATAACTATTGTATTTTCAAAGTAGATTTTAATAAAGAAAAAGCCTTAAAAGGCACAAAGAAACAGAAATCAAAGCTGGGCTCGACAAACATAAAGTTCAAGCAAAGTTAATGACAAATGAAATCACATGATGGACAATATCACAGTGCGGTCATTGTTTATTCTTATTCTTGTCCAATGATAAATTTGAAAAGTGTGCTATGGAGTTTTTAGCCTCCCAACCATTTGATGGTGCTTATTTAATTTAACTATGGTTACATTGTGAATCTCCTTAATCAGTACCCATCTCCTCATTTCTAGTGATTTTGGATCTCCGTTAAGATTTTTGAATCGTTGGAAACCTTGTATTAAATCTTTGCCTCGATAAGTAGAATATTATCAACACTTGCTGCTATTGGTATAAATAAAAAACACTACCACGACTTATTTTGTTGAGATGAAGGCCCAACTTTAGTCTTAAGGTATCCTCACGGGATTCATTTTGCTCTTCATTTAGGTTTTTGGCCCACTCGGATCTCTGAGAAAAAAACAAGTGCCATGACTCTTTGCTTTCTAACAAAAACCTTGATATCAGGTAAAGTAAGATGCAAAAGGAAATCTTTCCATTTGATTATAATTACTATGACTTTTGTTGTAGAGTTCACTAAACAAAAAAGCCTTAAAAGGCACAAAGTAATGAAGATCAAAGTAGGGCTCAACAAATGACGTAAAGTTTAAACAAAGCTAATGTCTCACTAAGTAAGGTGATCACGTGAAGAGCAATATCATTGAGAAGACAAACTTGATTGAGAAGACCAAGAGTGGTCATTGTTTATTCTTATTTTTGTCCAATGCCAAATTTGAACGGTGGCTATCAAGTTTTTAGCTTCCCAAGGATTTAGATGGTGCTTAATTAGCTTAACTAAGGTTACATTACAAATGTCCATAATCAACACACATCTCCTCCTACTTTCTAGTGGTTTGGATCTTCCTTAAGATCTTGAATCGTTGTATCTCTTGTATTAAAGCTCGACCGTTAATAGGAGGAACATTATCTACACTTGCAAAATCAATAACAAGGCCACTTTATGTTTTAGAGATTTTTCGATCTATTTACCATTTTGAAAATTAAACTTCAATACTTTTTTTCTCGTTCAATTAGGTTAATTATGATGTTACTTCTACATTTTTTATATAGTTTCATTGGCCCGCACAAGTAGGTGGTTCATGACTGCTACGTAATGAACATATGTTGAATGATGAAAGTTCCAATTGTCGGCGAGAATTATCCTTTCTTTGTGCAGACTGCATCAGTCTAAATATTGAGAGCCCTTTTGAAAGGTAAAATGTGTGATGGCATAACTTTTCTTTTCTTTTTTTATACCATTTTTGTGTGATTAGTTATTTTCTTATACATCAGAATAACTTTCATTATGTTTACTAAACTTTTTTAGTAAGAATTATACGGTCAATGAATTTTGTTATACTTGGATAAGTCGAACTTGTATATGGAGTTAATTTGGCAGCTAAATCCGTCCACATGTCACTCATCCAAATGAATGTGTATATAATATTTCAGAGCGATAGGGAACCTAATGAAAATCCAGAAAGGTATTAAAATTAAGATGGCTAGTGCTTTTTCAGTTAAATTATAAACTCAATCTCGAATTTAAGACCAGTTCTACATACGTTGGCCTAATGTTTTGGGCCGACAAGTATTTCAAAAGTCCCAAGAAGAATTTGGGCTTATTCTAAACACTTAATTGAGATGACGGCCCCAACTTTAGTCTTAAGGTAAACTCAAACCACTCACCCCCTCGGATCTTTGAGAGAAAAAGTAAGTACCGAGGCTCTTTGCTTTCTCACCAAAACCTTGGAACTGGGTAAAGTTAGGGAATCTTTCCATTTGATTATAACTATTGTGATTTCCAAGTGGAGCTCAATAAACGTAAAGCCTTAAAAGGTCCAGAGAAACAAGATCCAAGTGCGCTCGACAAACAACATAAAGTTTAAGCAAAGGTTTTTTTTTTTGGTCGGAAAAGTTTAACCAAAGTTAAGAGCAATATAATTGGGTACCACTCATCAAAGCAGCATGCGCAGTTGAATAGCAATTTACTAGCTAGTCGAACTTTTTTCTTACTTTAACAGCTGGAAATCATTTTTTTATATTCCTTTTAGCCACTTAATGGAACTGCAACTTATATTTTATAATGCAAAAGAAACCAATTAAAGTTCACATTTTTTGTCTTTGACTGTCATGACCGACAACGGTCATTTTTTATTCTTATTTTTTGGCCGGTGGAACCTTTATCGTATTCCTTTTAGCCACTTAATGGAACCTTTCTCGTATTTTAATAAGTACTTTGGCAATTCCGAAAGGTCGACATGTGCGTTTGCCTGGTATATGGTCCACACTCAAATTGAGTTGACGACAGACTGTACATAGCCTGTCATGCGATATTGATTTTTTTTGCGCCACTTGATGCATGTGCAATTTAATAAACTGCAAAAAGTGATCTATTTCTGTATGGATTGAGGTGTCTACAACAGTTTCTTTCAATTTTTATATTTGGCTATTGAGTTATCAAATTCTCGAGGAATTGACTGTAGTTTAGTTAGGACTTTAATTAAGTTACAGCTTGGTATGATTTGTTAATTTGGTTTTAGATCGTTTAATTATGTCAATTTAATCCTAACTCATTTGATGGTTTGTCAATTTAAAGAAACTATAGATATCTGTGGCAAATTAGACAAATGTGAATGACCCCGTACATCGACATTTCACAAGAAAAATTGGTATGAATTTAAAGAGAGTATGAGATATTTAGAACGGTCAATACCATAAAAAATTCTAAATTGATATATACGTGATTTTATGTTTGAGAGCTGTTATAACCATTTTAACATTTTGACATTTAAACTTCAAAATTTTTTCCTATTCAATTAGTTTAGTGATAATGTTCCTTCAATATTTTTAATATTTGTTCATGGACTTGCTCAAGGACTGGGTTCAGAACGAGAAAAGTAAATTGAGCTAACAAATATTATAAAGGTCCTTGTACTAGAAAGTTATTTGCGATTACGACCCAACTTTCATTTCAAGGTATCTTCAAACAACCACTTTCCCTTTTTATTTAGATTTTTGGCTCACTTGAATCTCTGAGAAAATATGTGCGAACACTCTTTGCTGTTTAACAAGAGTACCTTCCTCCACAATTCACATCTAGATAAATCTGTACACAGCAACAAGCAAAAAAAAAAAAAAAATACTGACCTTCATGCTTGATTTAACTTTACTTTTTTTGCGGATATAAAAGGAGGATAAACCCTTTTGTTACAACATTAATCCGACTTGGCACACAAACACCAACTTGGTCAGCTGATAATAAGTGAATACAAAAGTATTAATTAGCATCTATGCAATCATAATCTAATCACATTTGCAAGGAAAGTATTAGCATCTATGCATTCGTAAGTGATGGATTGTATATGGTTGCTCTTGAATGTAAATGATCGATTGTATATTGGTGCTCTTTTGCGCACCGGAAAGGCAAAGAGTATGTTACAAATACACGACTATATGGAAAAGGACCTCCACGCACTGGGCAGTAGGGTTTCCACCAAAAGCTAGACCTTGGAAGATGGAAAATTAAGAAGCAAAAGGGAATCTTTCATTTGTTTATAACAATTATGAACCTCAAAGCAGGTTTTAAAAAAAATACCTTAAAATAAACAAGGAAACAGAGACCGAAGCAGCTCACGACAAACAATAAAAAGTTTAAGCAATGTCGGGTAACCCCTTCGCTTGTTCACATGCTAAGATACATTTAATTTTAAATTTTTTTAATTGTGTCAATTTAATCCTAACTCGTTCGATGATATGTCAAATTAGTTGACATGAACTGTAACCTTCATGGCAAATTAGACAGACGTCGACAGCCCCGTACTTTGACATTTTACGAGAAAAATTGGCATGAATTTAAAGAGAGTATGAGATATTTTTAGAAGTTAAAACTATTGGGAAAAACCCCAAATATCTAAATTAATGCAGTGAAATACTATTTTACAAATTATTCAAAAGTGTATGGATTAAGTCACAAAGGATTTAATTTGGCAAGATAGGCTCAGACAATATTCCGAGGGACTCAAACACTGCATGGAGCTTAGACGGTGAGCAAGTAGCTCAAACGTTGTACATTGAGCGAGGAGCTCAAATGTTATAGCAAGACTCAAGTTTTAAGGGATTATTTCATGCACAACGATCAAATTATTATGAGGTATATTCAAAATGATTTAATTGACATATTACATCATTCCAATGGCTAGCAAATCAAGTTGGATTTGCACTTGGACATTCTCAATCATGAAGATCAATCAACGACATGGATTAAAGGAGACGAGAATGATTCACCTAACGAAGAACTCTATTTATAGAAATCCAATATCATAATTGCATGGTCGATTTAATCTAACGGGAGATTCATTCTTTGGTTAACCTCAATGGCTACGAAATCATTTGTATACGGTCTCGTCCAAACATGGAAGTCCGGAGAACGATCATTTAGAGATCTTGCAATGGGAAATTAGAGATGGAGAAGTATAAAAGAAGATCTCAAAGCTGAAGCATGAATGCATGAGAGAACAGAATTCTAAATTTCAATATCAAGAGAGCTTCTTGTTCTCTACATACCTTTGATCGAAAAGTAAATGTTAACAGTAAAAGACTTTAGATAGACCCACGCATTTGAAAGGAAAGGGGGAAATTCCAATCGGAATGAGAGACCACAAAACAATGTTTGATGGTGACTTGGAAGCTTTTCCCATATTAATTTTGTGCTGTAAAGAATATCGGTATTCAAGAAAGTAAACTAGTTAAAAATGTTATAAAAATGGCAAAAGTTTAATTTACTGAGAAATTTTGATCGAACAATTCAGATTGAAGTTACATTTGATGTAACAATTACAATTGATATTTTACTCCAACAATTTATTCAATTATGATGTTACTCCTGTATTTTAAATATGATTTCATTAACCCGCCCAAAAAGCAAGTTTAGAACTAGTACCTAATCAGTGCTTGTCCATTAATGGTGGAGAAAAGGATGAAAAGGATGGACTAGGACTAGTATATTAACGGTGGAAAAACGATGAAAGGACTATTTGCGCTGGCAAAGAGTGAAAGGACAGATAAATCATAAATGTCTATCCATTAGCGATGAAGGAAATGATGGAAATATGGACATTGATGACGGCGACTCGTCAGAAAATCATCCATTTCTATGCCTAAGGTATTGACCGATGTTTAGTTACAGCCCGAGTAAGGCTAGGTTAACGAGCTCCATAGTCAATGTCCCATCTTCTCTTTCTTCCTTGTTATTTGGGTCTTTGCTAGAATGTCATCCATGTCTTGGTCTATTGACGGGTGGAAGTGTTATAACTTTCAAAACAATCGATCATTTAAGTATCATAAAATTGTTAAGATGTTTATCCCAAATGGCGAAAATCTGACATGTATCTCTAATCTTCCACTCAGAATTGCTTCATTGGACAGATAGGTAAAACTTAGCAAACTATAAAAGAAAATTTCCCTATAGTTGGCCTTCGGTTCCACCAGAACTTTTGAAAATTAGTTAGGAAGTCCTAAGCCAGTTAATTGAATCAATGTAGTCCTAAATTTCTAAAGAAAAATGCAATCTAATCATTCGGTCAAGTCACACGTAATTTATCCGACATTAATGCTGTCAAATAATTGTCAAACATTCCATAGATCTCTTATCTTTTCTTAGAAACTGTGAAAAAATTGAAATGACACTTATTCTCCAATACATGTAAATTATACTTACATAACACTCTATCTTGCAATTATGGAACATGAATAATATGATAAGTTTATTTTAATGTTGTCGTTTTCTCAAGAAAGAACACGTAATGCAAAATTAACGTATTTTTTCCGATAAGAAACTATGCATGCTTAACCTGTTTGGTTTGTAGGATTATATGCACTTATTCCTCATAAACTAGCTAGTTATCACACAAAAGATCCTTATCAACTTAATTACAAAGAAAACGCCCTTCCTGTTATTTATTAAGTCATGAAATTTTGTATTATAAACTGGTCATAATAAATATACAAGTTTAGGAATGATTTTACATTTTCACGTTGTGAGTTTCTTTTCGCTTAAAAGGATAGTTTGAGGGGCTTTTTGTCAGCAAACCTATGAGAATTTGAAAGATAAAACATGAAAGGTAAGACTTATTTCAGCTAATGGTTAACATTAAACAGATATAAGAATACACATCTTCAATTTTATTTTGTGAACCTTTTTTTTTTCACTTAAAGGGACTCCTCAACTCGAGGAGCTTTCTATCAACAAATCTAGAAAACATAATACGTGAAAAGTCAAGATTCATTTTCAATAAGGGTCAAAGTTAGCCCAATGTTCATTATATAATCTTTATGTTGGCAAATCATCGAGATTCTCCGGCTCTTTATTTCTCAAAGAGGATGCTAAGAGGAAGTTGTCGCATCAAGCGCATCACTGCTCCCTCGATTAGTCTCATTTACTCTCTCTCTCTCTCTCTCAGAGTCAGAATTACCCTAGTTACAGCAATCTTCCGTATCCTCATATGCTTGTCCCAGTAGTGGGAGACGAAAAGATGTGGAGATGGACACTAGTTATGGAGTCTGGTCAAAAAAAGAAGCAACAGTAAAATGTAGAAAAGCCGTTCACTTCCAGAAGGGGGACTTGCCGTGTTACCAGTTACCATGAATGATAGTCCTTCTCTTCCCCTTCTCTTCCTAAAACAAATTTTATTTTTCGAACGAATTTTAAACTAGAAGGACGAGTTTAATAACGACATAAAATTTTCATTCTCGAAATATAAATTTATTTAACAAGAGCATAAAATTATTACGGTAATTGGCAGTTGGTGACTGGAGATTGACAGATGGCAGTCAGGGAATGATGCACGCGACTGGTGGATAGTGACTAGCGGATGGGCATAGATGAGGAAAATAGTTTTTATTTTTATTGTAAAAATAGAAAATAGAAAAGTAAAAAAAAATTTACTTGTTATTTCTATTTCAAATCTACTTTTGAGTTAAAATTTATTCAAAAAATAAAAAACAAAATTACGTTATTAAACAATTTTTTATTTTAAATCTATTCTCAAGAAAAAAAAAAAAAAACAGAATGATTATGCCCTGTCTAACCTCCCACAACGACCCTCGTTTACTTTCTCTTTCTCTTTATCTCCCTCCCTCTCCCACAACTACCATAGTTAAAGCAGTCTTTCGAATATTTAAATGATTTTCCATGAGCGGTAGAAGGAAAGACCTGGAGACTTGGACATCAATGACCGTGACTGATCAAGGGCCAACAAAATGCGAAAAAATCATCCATTTCTATCACTGGGTGGAGGCGACCGACCTCTGCAGTGGTCTCTTTGTTTTTTTACTTTTTGGCCATAGTCTACATTGGGGCTGTCTGCTTACCATTCAACTTCCCAAGTGTAGCTCCATCCATTCCCATCTTCTCGTTCTTCCCGGTACATAAACTCAGCCCTTTCTTATAAACCAAAGCATTTCAGGAAAATGTTGCTGATTTTTTTTGGCTCCCTGTCCTTTGAAAAGATTAAAACGAAAGAAAAATTAGGTTCATAAATGATGAAAAGCCGCATATCTTTACTTGTCAATAATTGCATGCTTTTGAAAAATTTTAAAACCGGTTTGGGATGACTACAATATTTGAAAAGTAAAAGGCTCCAAATAGATAACACGTGAAAAATCAAGATTCATTCTCAATTAATGATTAATATCAGTGAGATGTAAGGGTCTAAGTTAACCAAAGTCTAATGTACCAATAATGAGAACACTATAAAAAATTGACATTCATTATGTAATCTTTACATTGGCAAATCATTAAGATTCCCTGGCTCTTTAATTCTCAAAGAGGATGTTCTCATTTAATGTCTCTCTCACGGAGTCACAATTACCCTAATTACAGCAATCTTACGTATGCTCATATGCTTGTCTCAGTAGTGAGGGACGAAAAGAAGCGGAGATGGACACTAGTGATGGTGTATGGTCAAGTAAAGCAACCGAAGTAAAATGCAGAAAAGCTTTCTAGAAGGGGGAGTTGTCGTGTTACCATAGATGATCACTGTTCTCTTCCTCAAATAATTTTTATTTTTTGACGGGTTTCTGAATAGAAAGATGCATTTAATAACGACACCAAATTTTTAATCACAGTGATCGGTGATTGGAGATCAATGATAAGAAGATTTTTTATTTTATTTTTGTTACAAAAATAGAAAAGTAGATAATTTTTACTTGTTATTTCTATTCAAAATCTACTTCTAAGTTAAAAATTTATTCAAAAAATAAAGTCACATTATCAAATAAATTTCTATTTCAAATCTATTCTTAAAAATAAAATAAAAAATAAAAATATATAAACAGAATGATTATCCCATGTGTAGGCTCCCACGGGCCACGACTATCCCCGATTACCCTCTCTTTCTCTTTCTCATTATCTCCTTCTCCCACAACGTCCCTAGTTAAAGTAGTCTTTTCGAATATTTAGATGGTTTTCCATGAGCAGTAGAAGGAAAGACCTGGAGACTTGGAAATCACTGGCGGTGACTAATCAAGGAACAACAAAATTGCTAAAAATCAGGATAAGTATAAGTGCCATAACTTGTATACTATATTCATTTAAGTATCATAATTTTTTTTCAGTCCATTTAAGTGTCATAACTTTCAAAAATTGACCAATTAAGTATTATTACTTACGTGGACGTCAGAAAAACTGATGTGGCTCCAACAAAACGATTTTTTTGAATATTTTAAGGTGCACCTGGAAATTTTTCATAATTTTTTATTTTTTTTTACAAATTTTCTTTTTTTTGGGTTCTTTAATTATTTAATATTAAAAAAAAAAAACAAATCCAAGTTTCCCCTTGGCCGGCGAGGTCACCGGCGACCGTCGCCGGCCACCACCGGGCGGCCCAGGGGCCATGGTCGGCTCGTCCTGGGCCGGCGAGGCCGCGACGGCCCCAGGGGACGGCCGTCCCCACCTCGCCGGCCGCGGGCGAGGGCGCGAAGGCCCTCGCTAGATCTGGGCGAGGGTCCTTGCAACCTCACCGGCCACTGGCTGGGGGGCCCTCGCCTGGACCTCGCGACGGTCGTTGCGGCCTCGGGGTTCTTGTCCAGGTGCCATATCATCGCCAGTCTCTTGTAGGCTTTCTTCAGATCATCGTCGCTCGCGTTCCCGTTCACCTTCAGTATGTTGTAGCAATCCACCCCCATCCTCACATTTCTTCAGATGCCTTCGCGCGGAATATGTGCGCATATGTGATTTATACAGGTCCAAATCGTTGCCTTGTGATCGTGGAAGAGCAAAATGATCGAAGAGATGGAAGATCAGAGACGGCGAATGTTCTAGGGTTTGATTTAATGGGGATCTGTGTGTGGCTGTCGGAGGAGAGGAAGATGAAGGGCCAGCGACCGTTGGATGTGTAACGAAAATTGGGGTTGAGAGGATCCGACGGTTAGGGAGAGAGTTTACAGAGAGAAGGGCAAAATGTCGAGTGGGTCCAAGAAAGGTTCACGGGTTAAAAAAAGGTAAAAAAATCCAGAAAATATTAATTTTTTTTTTTAAAAAATCCAAGTGACACAAAAAATTATAAAAAAAATAAAAAAAATCCACGTGGGACGATTTACAGGAAGTGGCTTTCAATTGATGCTTTTTGCAGGAAAGCGGCATTTAAGTGAACGATTTTCTTCCGATGTGGCACTCAAATGGGCGAAAAAAAAGTTATGGCTCTCAAGTGAGCGTCGTACAAAAATTATGACACTTGTAATGTACTTATTCCATGTCATTTGAGGTGCACACATTTGGTTGAAGTGTCTGGAATAACTGTTTCACATGTTGCCGTTTGAGCTATTCGATGATCTTGCTTTGAATTTTAATTGCCAAGAATTGGAGTACAACCGCATCTACCTTCATTGATTTGACCATGGCAACAGCCCAAAATGTGTTTTTATGCTCAATTAACATGTTTTAAACATCTTAGTTTTTGGCTTTTATTTTGGTTAAACCTTTATTCGATTCAGTTGATAGACTTCTGTTGATATTGAGCTGATGAAAAAAATACTCAATATCAAAAATAACTTCTTTTAATTTTTTTTTTTTTTTTTTTGTGGTTCAGTTTGGAGTTGGAGCAGTGTTCTACCAAGCAGCAACCAAAGTAATTAACTGATGTATAGTTAAGACCTTAAACTAAGGTTAGATTACAGGCCTTTCTTTTTTCTCTTAAATATGATTTGTCTCCATC
This sequence comes from Rhodamnia argentea, assembly GCF_020921035.1. Classification (NCBI taxonomy): domain Eukaryota; kingdom Viridiplantae; phylum Streptophyta; class Magnoliopsida; order Myrtales; family Myrtaceae; genus Rhodamnia; species Rhodamnia argentea. The sequence continues at coordinate 30,806,840 of NC_063154.1, read as the reverse complement.
GCTCCCCTTCTTCCTTCATCTTCATTTGTCTCCCACCGTTCTTGCTCTGTTTCGCTCCTCCTCATTTGCACTCAATTCTCTCATCGCTCTTGCTCTGTTTCGCTCTTCTCCTCCTCCGTTCTTCTTCCTCTTCAGCTTCCCGGCTGCTTATTCTTCTTCTTCATTAACTTCTGCTCCTTTTCATCTCTCTCTCTCTCTCTCTCAGTATGTTATGATTGAATAACTGAGGTGTCTTGTCAGGGAAAATTAACAATATATATATATATATATATATATATATATATATATATATATATATATATATATTGGAGAATCTCTACGTTGTGGTGAGAAAACAAGAGATGGGTTCTTTGCTGCTTTTGTCTTGTTTTGTTTGCATCCGTGTTGGATTGGAATAAGGACAACCTTGGAGTCCTGATTTCAATGGAAAGCCGTCCTTCTTGGCACATATGCCGGATATTACCATGGTTCTTTTTTCTTTTTTTCTCAGATTGTGATTTGAAGTTTTTTGGTGTTTTACTCGGATGGGCTATACGTCTATAACAAGGGATGAGGTGCTCTCTTATCTAAGTTTGTCATCATTTTGGTAGCGTGGATATTGATATGCATCTCCAATCTTTCCCTTAGAATTGCTTCATTGGACCGAGTGGTAAAAGTCACGAGACTATAAAAGAAAACTTCCAAATTAATTATAAAGTTCTTCTAAGGTTGTATTTAAGCATAATTACTCCTAGACAATAAGATACGTTTATATGAAAAGGAACATATGTGCTAGTTATACCCTCTGCAAGCTGAATCTCCAGATATTCTTTGAACCAATCATAGAGTTTAGTTAGTAAGATTTTTCATTATATGATGTTTGGTAACGCTAATGATTCCGATTCTCAAATTCTCCGATTCTATTTTCGGGAATAGATTTGGAGCATAAGCAAGAAAAAAAGTTGATTCTTTATTCGAGAATCACTTTCGAGAAACAAGATGAACAAAGTGAGAAAGCTACCACCGCCTACCCGAGAAAAAGGAAAATAAAAAAAAACAAAGATAAAATAAAAAAAATGCTTTTCCAAAGAACATATAAAAAATGATTAAATCTTATAAAGAATAAATAATAATTTAAAAAATATAAAATATAAAAAAGGTATGAACAAATTTTGAGTGTATGGCATGAAAGTGTTTTAGCAAAATCATTTTTATTAACAAATTATAAGAAATAAAAATTCCATGGTTTGATTAAATATAGAAGTGTTTAAGTAATACTGGTCGGGTATAGGTCATTAGATTTGTACAGTCTAAGAATGGGTCAATACAAACATTCAAAATAATGACAAATAGAAAATTTTATTTAAGTTTTTTATCTCGATTTTTATTGAACCTATAAAAAGATATAAGAACTAGTGAATTGATGCTCCTACTCTTAGCCTTGCGTAAGATTTATCCATAGTTGGTCGGTCTCCCACGGCATGGCTTCTCGCTTTTCATGAATGTGTCTCTCCTCTGACCAAATTCGACGCAGCACAGACCTAACCCGACCCACCCATTTGACACGTCTAGTTTCATATCAATTCATGGCAAAAATTTTGATCTATATTCATTTTATTAATGATACTATATAAGTTGACTTTATAGTGACAAGACGTAATTACTTGACTTAAATGAAAAAATCCGGGAAGAGAAATTGTTCCCAAGAGTAGAAATTTTGTGCAGTCACCAAACGCATTGCTGTTCCAAGAATAAAAATTCTGTACAAATGTCAAACGCATTATAATTCTCTAAAACTCGTTCAGAAAAAATCAATTCTTAAAATTGATATTTTGGATCAGAATAATTGCCAAATACACCATTGATATGAGATTTTGATTTAAATCATCTCACCTACTCTTCTTATTTAACGATTTTGGTTATATAAGAATTTATCTAAAAAAACATTTTAGCCTAAGAATCATTTAAAAAAAAAAACGGAAATCGCTGACTAAAATATTGGAGCACAAGCATGTTCCCTGTTATCAAATTACTTTTATGCTTTTATCGAACTTTAGCTATAATTTTTTTGGAAGATCGTCGGCACGAGTAAATAAGTTCGTATGTTAGCGACCTTACAGATAAGTTTCTTTATGCAAATGCTTATAGCCAATGGTTTTGAGACATTAAAATTTATTCATTTTTTATAGCTAATTTGTTATTATAGGGTGAGAATTTCATATTGAGCAGTTTTATTCTCTTTTGTTTGACTGCATCTCTGTAGTTACTTTAAGAACGATAGCTGTTGCAAAACTGGAGAAAGATGGAAGCTCATCGCTTGATTCAATTTGTTGACTTAAAAGATTGCGATGGTGGGGCAACGTTGGCAAGAGGGGTGCAAGGCCTCGCCCAAGCCCTAATTATTTTATTATTATTATTTTAGTTTATTAGCTTATTATTTAAATTTAATTAATTTTTAAGTTTAGAAGTTCACGTGGACTCAATTTTTAAAAAAAAATTGTTACGCCATATTACAAATTTATGTTAAAAGTAAAAGACTAAAAAGAGTCAAAGAATTTGAAAAAAAAAGAAAAAGAAAGAAAGAGAGGTGGAAACAAATATTAGTTTTGTCAAGTAAAGAGTAGCATTATTCCAAAAAGCAAACTAGTTTAAAATGTTAATAAAGAACGGAAAATGTTTAACTTAGGTAGAAGTTCTGATCTCATAGTTACAATTGAAGTTTTACAATTGAAGTTACCTCTAACCTAACAATCATAATTGAGATTCTAATATAACAAATAGCTTACTTATGATGATGCTTATATATTTTTAATACGGTGCAAGGAATGAGTTTAGGATTAGTACCTAATCAATGTTTGCCCATTGTGAATGGAGGAAAGGATGGAGACTTAGACGTTGGTGACGGTGACTGGTCAAGAAAAGGAACAATATAATGCAAAGAATCATACGGCAATGTCAAATTGTATTTTTTGTGGGTCATCCATTCTATTACTCGATTGTTTATAAAAACATTGCTGTCTTGACTGAGGTGACCGACAAAAGTCTTACTTATTTTTCTTTTTGGCCAGTGACGGACTTGGAGTCATCACCTACCAAGTTTTCAGCTTCCCACGAAATTGATTGGTGTTTAGTTAAGGCCTTAACCAAGGTTAGCTTACAAACAGGGAAATCAAACATGCACTTTATTTTTAACTAAATTTTCATATTTGTCGAGTCCATATTTTAAACCCACCGACCAAAGACTTGATAAGGATGGAAATAAATAAATTCCAACTCAAAATAAACTCTCTTAAGTTAAGTAAGCCATCGGACGATGTCTCAATTGACAAACAAATCCAATAAGATTGCAAATACTGAATCATTCCAAAGCATGAGAAGACAAAGTGACTTTACTACTTGTTGCGTTGGATAATTTTGTCCTTATCTCTTGCTACTTTTTGCTAATATATAAAAAAATGAAAATGAGTATTCTAATATCCGCCTACATTTATATCACTTACATTATATTTGTTTGTATCCGTACACCACTATCATTAAGATATGGAAATAAATGTGATTGGCACTGTTTAAGAACATTCCCCTGGGGTTCCCATCCACGTCAACCATATGCCAATCAATCACCAAATGCAGCAAAACCATACCGTTTAAGTAGAGACTTTAGAACCAAAAAAAAAAAAAAGGAAGAAGTAGAGACTATCTTTTGACCCAAAAAAAAAAAATGTAGAGACTATCTTGCGTGCCCCGAAAAACCTAAAAAAATTGTAGAGAATTGAATTTTTTTTTTCAATTTAAAGGGATGATTTGAGGGGCTTTCCGTTAATAAATCTGTGAAAATTTGAAAGACAATAGATGAGCAAGACTTATTTTCAACCAATGGTCAACATAAATTAGATATAAAGGTCTAAGTTAGCCCAAGTCTAATATGTTAACAAGTAGAACGGTATCAAAATTACTATTCTATATATCAATTAATGTCACGACCGTTTTACGTTTTAGAGCTATTTCAACGTGTGAACCATTTGGAAAATTGATTTTTTTTTATGTTCAATAAGCTTAATTATAATGCTACTTCTATAGTTTCAATATGATTTTATTGACCCACACAAAGAGCGGGTTTAGGACTACTACCTAACCGATGTTTGTCCATTTGCGGTGGAGGAAATGATGCATCACCAATGTTTGTCACATTAGCATGGAAAATAGGGTGGAGACATGTACATATTATGATGGTAACATGGGTCATCCATTTCAATTACTTGATCGTTCGCATATTCATCATTCTTATCTTGATTGAGGCTATTGATACCGGTATTTTGTAACTTTTTATGTTTGGCCAGGACGACATGGAGCAATCTGCTATGGTGGTTTCATCTAAGTTTTGACTAGTGTTTAGTTCCGACCTTAACTAAGGTTACATTAGCGAACTTCGTAGGGCATACCAAAGGAATTGATATACTTCTATTTTGGTCTTTATTTTTAGTCTATAATTATTATATGAAAATATTGATGAAAATGTTTATATTATGATAAAGAATGAAGATATCTTTTCATGTATTTTCTCAAGTAGTATGGAAGTTCCAAGGGTCCTTACATGTCACGCGTTCCTCTAGTCTTTGTGAAACAGTACAAACGTGGCAACTCCATGCCACGTGGGACATGACTAGTCCTTGTCCCATTCATATTTTTAATTTATTCTGAGGGCGATGATGGTTGAAGTTGAATCGTTTTGTTTTGCTACTTAAACAGGTGATGATCATCCCTTTCCTTCATCCCTTTATTTTTAATTAATGGTTAATTTTAGTGAGACGCAAGGGTTTAAGTTAGCCCAAATCTAATGTACCAATAAGGAGAAAATTCTCAAAAATTAATGTTCACTATATAATCTTTACATTGGCAAATCACCGAGATTTCCCGGCTCTTTAATGAAGTCGTCCTCCTATCGCATCGAGTGCCATCACTGCACCCCCAACTATTCTCATTTAATCTCTCGGTCACAATTACCCTAATTGCAGCAACCCTACGTGCGCTTAGATGCTTGTCCAGTAGCGGGGGATAAGACGTGGAGATGGACACTAGTAGCGGTGGTCGGTTCGGTGGAACTGCCGGTTCCGGTTCATTCCGATTCCTTTTTTAATAATAATTTTTAAAATAATAAATAATAAAATAAACATAATAAATTATAAATTATAAAATACAATTAAATTGTACATTGTAATAACATATGGGGAAAAAAAAGAAGAAGGAATGGGCTTGAACTTAATGAATTATCATTAAGCGCCTACATATCTTCTTGGGGATAGAAGAATCAAAGCCCATGTAGTTCTTTTACCTTTGAGAACCCCAACTTACCTCATCGTCAATCGTCGCTACCCGTTGTGGTACCCGTGGCGGTGGTATCTCCAACATCATCGCTAAAAAATTCGTGTTCACGATCTAACTCTTGATGTCGATATTTCGCCATCGTCCAATCGTTGACACAAGCTTGAGTTACCACAGAATCCAGGCTTGATCTTGAACGGCGAGAGTCCAAAATTAATCCTCCAGCACTAAATGCTTGTTCAACTGCAACCGTTGAAGAAGGGGTTGCTAATATTTGACGAGCGATGAGGGCGAGAACTGGATAATCGATTTGGTGACTCTTCCACCACTTCAGGATTTCGAAATCTGTACTATGTTACGCATCACGAAACTCAAATTGAGTGGTTAAATATTTTTCTAATTCAGAAATACTACCTGTTGCCCCTTTTTTTTTTTTTTGCCTACTCTTAAGCATATTATACCCTCTACTAAATGAACTACCACCTTCGCTACGTGAGGCGGTAGATTGTAAAGATCCGGAATCACTTAAACCATATCTACTACAAAATTCTTCATATAATGCTACTATAGATTCTTTAACATCTCATAATATATTTGAAATATCTATTGAATCTTGCAAATGTAAACAATCATGATAATACACATTCAAATAATCTTGTAAACCGTCTAATTTAATACGTGGATAAAAAACAATACCAACTAAATAGACAAGAGGAATTTGCAAATAATAATGCAACTATTTTTCTCGCATTACTAAAATAGTTCGACCTAACTCGGTATCATTTTCATATTCACTAAAAACACTACCAATATTAACACACTCTATTAAAAATAAATACGTTGTAGGATAATAAATACCAGATAAAGTCTTAGTAGCATCATTAAAAATTTTCAAAATATCTAAAATTTTCTTGCAAACGTCCCAATGTTGAGGAAGTAAAGTAATTTCGAGAATATTTTGTGAAATAAACATACATAATAAATCTTTATATTCAAAAGTTTGCCGAAGCAACTCGTACGTAGAATTCCAACGAGTCGGAATATCTTTTGGAAATCTTCTTGCCCTTCTCCCATTTTGTTTACAAAATTTTCCCCATGATTTCATACAATGGGGACGACTCCATAAAAATTTAATTGCACTTTTTATTGGGGCGAGAGAAGTGTCAAGAGTTCGTAACCCATCTTGTACACATAAATTTAAAACATGACAAACATATCTAATGTGAAAAAATTGTCCGCCAAAAGTGGGTTTGCAAATATTTTCTAATTCGGGAATAGAAGCGGTATTTGCGGCGGCATTATCAAAACCAATTGAAAATACTTTATTTACTAAATTATATTCTTCTAAAACTTGCCTAATTATTCTATAAATATTATGAGCCGAATGTCTTTCATCAAAAACTCGGAATGCAATAAGTCTTTTTTGAATCATCCAATCGTCACCTATCCAATGACACGTGACACCCATATAAGAATGAATTTGCCAAGGATCACTCCAAATATCGCTACCTATATGCACACGTCCATTGAATTCCGCAAAAAATTTTGCTAAAGATTTTTTTCCTTTTTTATAAAGTTGAAAAACTTTGCGTTTAAGAGTATTTTTTGGAATAGTTGGCTCTTGCGGAACCAACGCAGTATTTATCAAATATTTCATATTAAAATTTTCACCAGTATTAAACGGAGCATGATTAAGGGCAACATATTCACCTAATGTTTGTTTATAAAGTGCTTCAGTGAAACGAAATATAGGATGAGGATTAGAAGTGGCGTACCCGGAAATTTGTTGTTGCGTATTGTCGATCCCCGCTTGCGTTGGATGTTTTTTCGTCAAATGCCGACGGAATGTTCCGTAGCCGTCTCCTTTCGTAAATTTATATGTTTGCGAACAATATTTACATTTTATATTATACTTACCTTCGACTTCATCACGTACCTTGTCGAAGTGTAGCCACAAGTCCGATGTATTATCTCGGCCATTCCGTTCCGGCTCATTTGCCGTTGACGTTTCTTCGACACCGGTGGGAGGATGACGACTTTCTTGTGTTGGGATGTGCTCGACGTTCGGAATCGGGACATAGTTGATATTATCGTCGTCGTCTTCGCAACTTGCATACTCACGAGGATCATATTCAGGAATGGGATACTCGGAATCTCCCATAGTCATCTTGCCCTTGTCGGCATTTCTGCTTCCACTTGCCATTTTTGAGAGAATTGATCGGAAATCCGATTGAGAGAATTGAGTCGGGATTGAGAGAATTGGGAGAATTTGAGCGATTTGAGAGGATTTCAGAGAGAATTCGAGAGATTGTTCAGAGAATTTGTGACAAAAATGAAAGGGGGAGCATATGTATTTATAGGCAAGAATTATTTTTAATTATTTTTAATTATTTATTTTTTTTGAGAAGCAACGGCCAAATTGGCCGTTGCACGTTGGCAACGCCCCAAAGGGGAGGGGGGTAGGGGGCCGGGCGAGAGCCCAACGGCTCTCTACCCCGGGCCCCCTTATTTATTTATTTATTTAATTTAACGGTTCCGAACCGGCTCGGAACAACGGGTTCCGGGCCGGTTCCCACGGTTCCGGGTTGGAACCGTGGGCCCGGTCAACGGGCCGGTTCCGGGCCCATGGGCCCAAATGGCACCCTCTAGACACTAGTGATGTTGTCTGGTCAAGTCAAGTCAAGCAACAGTAAAATGCATAAAAGCCACACATTTCTAGAAGGGGGACTTCTTATGTTCCCCCGAATGATAGCCGTTCTCTTCTTAAAATAATTTTTTTTTGGATGAGTTTCTAAAAATAAAAAAAGACGACAGAAATTCATTAAATAAGAGCATAAAATTACTACGATGATTGGCCGCTAATGACTGGAGACCGATGGATGGCAGCCAGAAACCGATGCATGGCGCCTTGCGGACGGTACCGATGATGGTGAGAAGAGTTTTTATTTTTATTATTATTATTATTATAAAAATAAAAAAGTAAAAAAAATTTACTCGTTATTTTTATTCCAAACCTACTTTTGAATTAAAAATAAAAAATAAAATTATATTATCAAATAAATTTTCATTTTAAGAATAAAAAAATAAATGAACAGAACGATTATACCATGTCAAGGCTCCCTCAACTGCCGTGGATTACTCTCTCTCTCTTTCTCTTCATCTCCCTCTCACTCTCCCACACAACTAGCTTTGTTAAAGCAGTCTTTCGAATATTTGGATGGTTTTCCATAGAAATGACCTGGAGACTTGAACATCAGTGACGGTGACTGATCAAGGAACAACAAAATTGCAAAAAAAATCATCCATTTCTATCCCTGGATGGAGGCGACCGACTTGTGCAGTGATCTCTTTGTATTTTTACTTCTTGGCCAGTGTCTACGTTGGGGCTGTCTGCTTACCATTCAACTTCCCAAATCAGTGTAGCTCCATCCATACCCATCTCCTCTTTTTTCCTAGTATTAAAACTCAGCCCTTTATTATTAAACCAAAGCTTTTCAGGAAAAGGTTGCTGATTTTTCCATGCTCCCTGTCCTTCGAAAAAAATTAAAACTGAAAATAAAATTGGGTTCGTAAATGATGAAAACGCGAATATCATTTCTTGTCATTAATTGCATGTTTTTGGAAAATTTTAAAACCAGTTTGGGATGACTGCAATATTTAAAAAGTAAATGTTAAAAGTTTAAAACTCCAAATAGACCCAAGCATATTTGGCAGAAAAGGGGGAAACTTCAATAGGAATGAGAGACCACGACACAAAAAGGGTTTTGGACGAAAATACTCGTAACCTAAGTATAATAATTTTTTTTAAATGTTCACTCCAACTGCTGAAAATTTAAACGTGGTATGACATTTTAGATAAAATACTTTTAAAAAGTTATGGCAATTAAACAATCACTTAAGTATATCGTGTTATACTTTTTGTTTTGTCGAATCATGCTACACATGTTGCCCTATAGATTCGTGCATGATGTGCATGGTCTGCAAACTACTTCAACTTTGTGGGTCAATGCCGACATAGTCTTCGTTTCATGTACTATCACGTTCCCATCTGTCTCTACCAAAGAAGATGAGTTCGTTCGACGCCCATCTGAGTTTGGATCATTGAGTCAACTATATGCATTATTGGTACCAAACTCGCTCTTTCTTTCTAAGAAGAAAATTACGAAATTGTCCATTGATGTTACTGTTTAAGCTATTCGACCTTCTTTAACACGATCTTCTATTGAACTTTAATCGCCGAGAATTCGAGTTTAGCCACACCTACCTTCATTGATTTGACTATTACGACTGCCCCAAGTGTGCTTCTATTCTAAATTAATATGTCTTAAACATCCGATTTTTTGGCTTTTATTTTGGTTAATTATTATTCGATTCAGTTGATTGACTTTTGTTGCTACGACAATGACAAAAAAAGCACACATTATTGTTTTTTTTGGTAAAAAAAAAGTACGCATTATTGAAAATAACATCTTTTCTTATTTGTTTTTTGAGCGGTCTTCTAGCAAGCAGCAACCTAAGTAATTAACTGATGTTTAATTGAGACCTTAACTAAGGTTAGATTAGAGGCCTTTCTTTTTTCGCTTAAATAGATTTGTCTTTGTCCCCTTCCTTCGTCCTCAACTGCGCTCAAAATCTCTCGGCCTCCTTCGTCTCCCGTCCTTCTCGCTCTGTTTCACTCTTCTCCTCATTTGCATTCAATTCGCTGTTTCGTTCTTGCTCCCTTTCCTTCATCCTCATTTGAACTGAAATCTCCTGGCCTTCTTCATCTCCTACCGTTCTTGCTCTGTTTCGCTCTTCTCCTCATTTGCACTCAATTCTCTATTTCGTTCTTCCTCCCCTTCCTTCATCCTCATCTACATTCCAATCTCTTGGCCTTCTCCCACCGCTCTTGCTCTGTTTCGCTCTTCTCGTCCGCACAACCATTCTTCTTCCGCCTCGGTTGCTTCTTCTTCTTCTTCTTCTTCATTATCTGCGAACTCCTTTTCATCGCTCTCTATTTTCGCGCTCTTTGTTTCTCGAACAAAAAAAAAATCAAAGAAAAATGTCGATCGATGCTGCCATTGCTATTGTATGGGATGTCTTGAAGATGGGGTTTGCTCCCATCAAGCGTGGATTCGGATACGTCATGTCCTCCCAGAGCTACGCCAACAATCTTCAGCAGGAGGTCCGGAATCTGGAGTACGAAGCTCAGAGGGTCCGCAGTGCCGAGGGAGTGGCCAGAGCCAATCTTCAGAATATCCACGAATGGGTCCCAAATTTTCTGGCAAGTGCTGAGGAGGCCTCGACGGAGGCGAGAGACCTGTTGGACATATTCGAAGGGGCGAGCAAGACTTGCTGCCGCGGGACTATTCCCGACCCCAATTGTCGCTATCAATTCAGCAGGAAGGCCAAGAGCAAGACTGATGACATTCAGAAGCTCATTCTAGAAAACAAAGACAAGGAGATCTCCTTCGGCGATCCTGCTCCGGATAACGTCGCTGCTCGATACGCCGACGAACTTCGCAAGGAAGTCAAGAATCTGGAGTACGAGGCTGCTAGGGTCCACAATGCCGCGAAAGAGGCTACAAACAATCTTCGGAATACCCACGAATGGGTCAAAAAGTTTCTGGCAAGTGCTGAGGCGGCCTTGAGGGAGGCGCGAGGCCTGTTGGGCGAATTCGAGGAGGCGAGCAAGACATGCTGCCGTGGGACTCTTCCCGACCCCAATTGTCTCGATCAGCTCAGCAGGAAGGCCAAGCGCATGACCGATGACATTAAGAATCTCATTCTAGAAAACAGTAACAAGGAGATCTCCTTCAGCGGTCCTGCCAGGAGAGAAGGCAATGATGCGACGGCCTCCGTTTTATCTGCCTCGATGTCCGTTAAGCTTGGGGACCCTGGCGTCTTCGAATCCAGAGCTTCGATGATACGGAACATCATGGACGCTCTTGCTGGTAACAGCATGAGCGTGTTCGGGGTTCACGGGATGGGCGGGGTCGGCAAGTCCACCCTTTTGGAGGATGCTGAGAAGAGAATAAGGGCACAAAATTCGTTCGATTGGGTCGCTAGGGCCGACGTGTCGGAAAATCCAGACATCAAGAGGATTCAAGGAGAGATTGCGCACTGGTTGCGCCTTACTGACTTAGAGAAGCAAGACAATGTCAGCTTGCGAGCGACCCTTCTGCGCGAGAGGTTGGAAAAGGATGAGAGGGAGAAAAAGAAGGTGCTCATAATACTGGACAACCTCTGGGAGAAGCTGGACTTGAAATTAGTCGGCATTCCTTGCGGACATAACAACAAAGCCATAGGATGCAAGTTGTTGTTGACGTCAAGATATGAACGTGTTTTGCGAAGGGAAATGCGCTGTGACAGTGCCTTCCGCCTTGGTGTGGTGGAGGAGGAAGAGGCAGAAAGATTGTTTGAGACGATGGTGGGAGGCAAAGTTGAAATTGAGTTGGAACCCTTGGTGAAGGAAGCACTCGGCATCTGTGCAGGCTTGCCTTTCCTAATTGTTGCAATATCAAAGCTTTTTATAGGCACTACTTACCCTGCATGTAAGTGTGCTTTGACACAAATCTGGAGCAAAGATACCGGTGAGACAGGTGAGTTGATAAACAAGACTCTGCAAATTAGTTATGATCGTATAAAATCAGAGGAGGCGAAGTCATTGTTACAACTCATTGCTGTTTATGGTGTCTCTAAGCCCTCTCTTGAAAATTTGTTGAGATATGGCTTTGGTTTGGGGTTATTTGAAGAAGAAAGTAGCATGGAAGATGCTAGAAATATGTTGAGCTTACTGATCGAAGATCTTCAAGACTCCTCCCTATTGTTACACAGCGAAGAAGGTGATGGTTTCAAGATACATGACTTGGTCCGTGAGTTTGTTGCCTTGATCATTTCAAAAGATCGCCCTCTTCTTGTGCTGAAAAACGAGTCTCTTGCAAAGTTGTCCCAGGACAAGCTCCAAAGTTGCAGGGCGATATGCTTTCCCTATGTTGACATGAAAAAGCTTCCCGAAGAATTAGTTTGTCCGGAATTGCGCATCTTTTTGGTGTTCGCAAACTATAGATCTCTTGAAATCCCAAATTCATATTTCAACTTTATGAGAAAACTTGAGGTCTTAAATCTCACTGGGATACGTCTCAATTGTCTGCCTTCGCCGTTTCAATTCTTGAAGAAGTTACATGCTCTCTGTCTTGACGGTTGTTCGATAGATAATGTGGCAAGTCTTGGTGAGCTAAAAGGCCTCCAAATTCTCAGCCTTCAAAACTCCAATATTCAGCAATTGCCGAAGGAAATTGGGCAACTGGTAGAGCTCAGATTGTTAGACTTAAATGGTTGTTCACAACTTCGAAAAATTGAACCGGGTGTGCTTGGAAGCTTGATCAAATTGGAGGAGTTGTACATGGAGAATAGCTTTGATCAATGGAATGCCGTGGAGCAAACTCCACCAACTAATGCGAGTCTAAGTGAGTTGAATGACATGAAGAATCTCCACACTCTCCATGTGTCCATTCCCAATCCGAGTGTGCTCCCAGGGGACCTAAATGTTAAGAACTTGACCAAGTACGAAATTAAAATAGGTCACTTGAGGCCTTTCTTGTCAAGTTACGAACTATTAAGGACGTTGGAGCTCCAATGGGGGTTAAGTTACAAACGATCAAGCACATTGGTGCTCGTATTGGGTCCAACAAGCGATGTTCTTCAGAAAGGATACATACGAAGTATCTTGGGCAAAGCTGACAGGCTGTTTTTGGTAGGAATGCACGGAAATGACCAAAGTATTTGCGCGTTATCCCAAGTAGGTTTTCCAAAATTAAAGTATCTACAGGTCATGAACAGTCCCTCCGTCCGTTACATCCTCCAATCGCCATCCCATACAGATTTTAAGACGTTGGAGTCATTGCTTCTCAAGAATCTCATCAATTTGGAGAAGATATGCTGCAGCCGTACCTTGTACTCCAAGTCCTTCAGCACATTAAAAGTAGTACGAGTTGAAGATTGCAACAAGATGGAAGTTCTATTTCCTCGTTCAGTGATGAGAGAACTTCCACAGCTAGAAGAGCTCCAAGCCGTCAATTGCAAGTTAATGAGGGGGATTGTAGAGGCTGATGATGATCGTGGCAAATTTGAGTTGCCTAAGTTGCGTGTATTGGAATTGCGTGCCTTGCCAAATGCCAAGAATTTTATCACCGCTGGGTCGTCTCCCTCGAGTAGTACATCAGACGACCAAGTTGGCACTCAAATTGCTTTCTTCAATGGACAACAGGTAACTTTCTATTAAAAGAGTATTAATTATTAATTAATTTTTCCTCCCTTTGCTAATTACATGTAACGCATATTATGATGCTTATTCAATTTGTTATTTTCAGTTCATTTTCTTTCTAATTGCCTTGTCCGTTCACACCTTCCATCTAATTAGATAAAGCAAAATCTTCCGTTTCTCCTATTTGAGTAGAAATCCAACTAATTGAATGAAATCCACGTAAATCTAGTTTGTGATAGGTTGCGAGATATTTTAAATTTACATTTTGCAAGCATATAGATATTAATAGTGTTTCACAAAGCAAAATTGACGGGGATTTTTTGGCATTAAAGTAATTGCATAAATAAAGTTATTTTTTAATATTTCGAAATGTATTCCGTTGAATTTAAGTATGAAACTGTGTTATTAAACCCAAAATGCATAATATGCTAACCTGATTGATGCTTATTTTTTTGTGTATTGTTGTTAAATAAGCACTTAGTCATTGCACAGGCCTCAAAATTGTAGGAGCACATAATTTCGTGCATGTTCATAAACAGGTACAGCATGGATAGAGATATATCTGTACGGACTTTTGCATTTGATATCTTTTTAAATTGGTGGGGCCCGATACTCCTGCAACATGATAGTTTCCTCCTCCGCAAAGAGTCGGTGGAAATATAAATTGTGGGCCCCACATGCTATTATGTGTGAGTACCACTTAATCTTCTTTTCATGCTTTGAGGTTCCAAGAAGAGAGCTTGCTTATGATGGAACTACTAATAGTAGTTCTCATTAGACACACTGGCCAAGCATTGCATATTTCGTTGGGTTTCCTTTATTCTACGGATGGAATACAATTGGCTCACTAATCAAATTAAGCTCTGCATTGCAACTTCTTTACCTAAGGAAAGACTGGAAACTAGAAACGACATTAGTATGGTGATACTGTTTTTCTTAGTCCGTTTGTTCATTTTATTCTGTTTTTTTCTTTTTGTGCAACTCAATAATTCCCCTCACCCCTTGGTACTCATCTATATTTACATCTTGGAAGTTCATGAATTCAAGATTTAACTAAATCACCAATTTCGTGAACGAATTCCGTAGGTTGCCTTTCCAAGTTTGGAGACATTAGAAGTCTATGGCTTGGACAATCTCGGGTTTATGTTTTCCCCATCCATGGTTAAATCTCTTGCACAACTGAGAAAACTAAAGATACGCGATTGCAAGAAGATGGAGGCGATCATTACGGAGGAAGAAGGATTGGGAGTAGAAATATTAGAAACTCTGTCATTTCCAATGTTAACCGATTTATCCTTGACAAGGTTGGAAAGTCTTACGTGCTTCTCTCGCGAAAAATGTAAGATTTTATCTTTTGTTTTCATCACCGAAGATCTTCGCGTAGATGGATTCATCTCCGGAGTACAAATTTTAACAATTCTTTTCATCGAATGAAAAATCGATGACAGGTTCAGAAGAAGGTCGGAGTCGGGATTGTGCCCAATCACGCTCCAGTGTGCTTTTCAATCGAGAGGTATTAACATTACATCTCTTAAATATATCGGGAGCAACTAATTGAATGAAATCCATGTAAATTTAGTTTGTGAGAGGTTGCGAGTTATTTTAAATTTACATTCCGCAAGTATATAGATATTAATAGGGTTTCACAAATCAAAATTGATGGGGATTTTTTAGAATTTCGTGCGTATTCATGCACGCGAGTAGTATGGATAGAGATATGCTTGTACAGACTTTTCGCATTTGATATCCAATTTAAATCGGTGGGGCTCAAAACTCATGCAATATGATAGTTTCCTCGTTGGTGAAGAAGCATGGAAATACAATTTGTGGGCCCTACACGCTCTTATGTCTGAGTACTAGTACTTCTCCTTAGACCCTGGCCAAGCATTGCATATTTCGTTGATTTTCTTAGTCCGTTTGCTCATTTTATTCTTCTTCTTTTTTTTTTCCTTTTTGCGCAACTCAATAATTCCCCTCACCTCTTGGTACTCATCTATATTTACATCTTGAAAGTTCATGAATTCGAGATTTAACCAAATCACCAATTTCATGAACGAATTCCGCAGGTTGCCTTTCCAAGTTTGGAGACATTAGAAGTTTCGGGCTTGGACAACGTCGGGTTCATGTTTTCCCCATCCATGGTGAAATCTCTCGCACAATTGAGAAGGCTAAGTGTAAGCAATTGCGATACGATGGAGGCGATCATTACGGAGGAAGAAGGATTGGGAGTGGAAATATCAGAAACGCTGTCATTCCCGATGTTAACCCATTTACACTTAGCATTTTTGAAAAGTTTAACGCATTTCTCTAACAGTAAGTGCAAGATTGATTTATTCTTTCATCATTGTAGATCTTCTTGTAGATATATTCATCTTTGCGATACAAATGATGACATTCTTTTCGTCCAATGGAAAATCAATGACGGGTTCACGAGAAACTCAAAGTCCGGACTACGTCAAATCACGCTGCTCTGCACTCTTCAGTCAAGAGGTAGGTGATCAAATATACCCGAGACAAAGCATAACCAAAATATAAACTAACTAAATTGCTTACAAAGTGTACTTTGATTAAAATAATTGAAAAGAGAATTATTAGAAAGAATGCACTTCAGGCCCTTAATCGAAACGATGTCCGCTTCGGGCCCTTATTTAATAAAATGAGTCCACTTCATGCCCTTAATCGAAACTATATCCACGTTTCTCTTGATTTTATTTGACATGATTGTCCTTTTAAGCATTATTCTATTTATTTATTTCTACTTTCTAGTATGCATGGTTGCATCTCGCCTACCGTTGTTGTCAATGAAGATAAAGCTCTTCTCAAAATTGGCCGTTTATCTTGGGGACATTTGAAATAATCCAGTAACGACAATTCAATTGCTGCCGACATCGTATCACAACTGAAAATAACGAAAGAGCAGAAAATGTGCAAAAATAAAATAAACGAAAATAAAGGGTAGTTACGAAAAGTCAAACCAAGGGGGGTCAATGGCGGTGCAGAGCACATATAGGCCCGGCTTAAAATTGAAAATCGCGACTTCCTAAATTGATTGATTAATGAGTCAATTCCCATGGTCGCTAATCCACCAACTAACTCGCTCACATGGCAGTATGAACCGAGTCTTCGGGTCATCAATTTTCCAATCTCTTCCACGCGCACGGGAAAAGACTGGAAACTAGAAGCCACATTAGTATGGTGATTTTCTTAGTACGCTTTTTAATTTTTTTTTTCTTTTTGCGCAACTCAATAATTCCCCTCGCTCCTTGGTCCTCATCTATATTTACATCTTGGAAGTTCATGAATTCGAGATTTAACTAAATTACCAATTTCATGAATGAATTCCGCAGGTTGCCTTTCCAAGTTTGGAGACATTAAAAGTCGATGGCTTGGACAACATCGGGTTTATGTTTTCCCCATCCATGGTTAAATCCCTCGCACGACCGAGAAAGCTAGAGGTAATCTTTTGTGAGAAGATGGAGGCGATCATTACGGAGGAAGAAGGATTGGGAGTGGAAATAACAGAAACTCTGTCATTTCCAATGTTAACCGATTTATCCTTAGAATATTTGGAAAGTTTAACGTGCTTCTCTCGCGAAAAATGTAAGATTTATCTTTTGTTTTCATCATCAAAGATCTTCGTGTAGATGGATTCATCCATGGAATACAAATGTTCACAATTCTTTTTGTCCAATGAAAAATCGATGACAGGTTCACAAGAAGGTCAGAGTCGGGATCGCATCCAATCACGCTCCAGTGTCCTCTTCAACCGAGAGGTATGTGATTAACCAGAAGCTAAAGTATAGCCAAAATTAGAACTAATTAAATTTACTTGCAATCTTTACTTTGATTGAAATATCTCACAAGAAAATCAGTAGCACACAAGCATAAGTACTTAGAGTTGCCGACATATACGAGTTGGAATTTATTACCTTTAATTTCCTTGTCGAAGGAAGCTTTACTCTCCCTTGGCCTTAGGTGACCCAGCAGAAGGAATCTGAGCCCGCTCCCCGTCAGGAAAGAGTCGTGCAAATTTTAGTCGTGGGTCCCACGTGCTTGTTGGGGATGACAATAGTCCAAATTAACGAAACACAAAAAAAAAGTCAAAAACTTGTTGGATGGATGGGAGCGATGGATGGGTGAAGGATTTTCTAGAGTTTTTAGCAATGAACCTTTGGAAAAACATAGAAAATAAAGCTTTCCATTGTAGAGCAGGGGCAATTGGGTCTTTTCACCTAAAATCTTATGGTCTCAAACATGTAGGCTGCGTATGTAGACTCATCTTTAAAGAAATTACTGACAACGAGGATGATTAATTGAGATGGGTTATATGAGCTTACCTTACAGGAAGTAATTTAGCTTGAAAGCTTTATTTTCCTTTCGCTTTTTGGGTGACTAGTTTTCGTTGTCACTGGAAAATTGATGGTCAAGTTCATTAGTTGTCTTTTGGGGTCATATAATTGCATTTTGTATTGTAAATTAGCTTTTGTTTATCATAAATTTTTGTGATGGAAAAAATTATCTAAAGGTTGTAAAGTATCTTGCTTGTAAATTTTCTTCAGTGACCAATTATGACAACTTGCTATAAGCATATAAATTTCCTGCCCGTCCTTTGTAATTGTAAATTCTATTGTTGATGGGTCTGTTCATCAGGTTTCATTTCCATTCTTGGACTCATTGAGAATAGAAGAACTTCCCAATTTAAAAGAGATATGGAGCGATGAATCTCCACTAGAGTCAAGCAATCTCCGATCTCTCAAAGTGGTGCAGTGCGAATCTCTCTCAAAGGTTATCAGCTCCAGATCGTTGGCAAAGCTACACAAGCTGGAAACTTTAAGTATCAATGATTGCAGTTTGGTGCAAGAAATTTTTAACCTTGAAGGACCAAGCGCCAATGGAGATGTTGAGACTTTGTCAGAGTTAACCACCTTGGAATTAAATAAGTTGGGGAGCTTGAGGCGCATATGGAACGAGAATCCTAGTGGAATAGTGAGTTTCCATAAATTAAAGGAGTTTAAGTTGGATGGCTATGACAACCTCGAGTTTATATTTTTTCCATCCATGGTGAAATCTCTCCCACAACTGAAAGCTCTAACAGTATCAAATTGCAAGAAGATGGAGACAATCATCGCGGAGGAAGAAGGGCTGGGAATGGAAATATCAAAAACTTTGGCATTCTCAATGTTAACCAATTTACGCTTAGATCGTTTGAAAAGTTTGAAGTGCTTCTCTCGCAGAAAGTGTAAGATTGATTTTTTCTTTTTATCACTAAAGATTTTCGTGTAGATAGATTTATCCTCGGAATACAAATGATGACATTATTTTCATCTAATGACAAACCAATGACAACCAATGACAGGTTCATTAGAAGGCGAGAGTCGTGGCCGTGTCAACTCACACTCTGCTGCACTCTTCAGTGGAGAGGTATGTGATTATGTTATATCAAATTAGATGCACGAGACAAAGCATAACAAAAGCTCAACCCATAGTTAGAAGCATCATGCCAAGATGCTGTCACGACTCGAGTGTATGACATGGCAATTTTTTCCTTTTTTGTCTGGTGTATGAAATGGCAATTGAGATGCAATAGATCTTAACATTCATAATATGGATAATTAATCGTTTTATATATTTAACCTTTATCACATCGAAATCCGACTTAGAGAAGTGTCACAAGCACTATGTAATAGTAAATATTTTGAATACAAAATTGATAAATTAGATCATGACAACAACAATTAATGGCAGAAATTGAGAGAGATTATTTATAGTATATTAAATTCCAGACTAGCAGGCGGAGATAACTGTTTAACTAGCTTTAGTAATGACATTTAATAGGAGATCCACTAGGTATAATCTCAACTCCAACTTTAAAGAAGATGACAAATCATTCAAGTTAAAAAAGGGGAGCAAAGGCAGGTGGAAAATGCTTTATTATTATTTTTTATCAATGAAAATGACGTTACACTATTAACGATAAATGTTCTGGCCATATACGCTATTTTACGGGACCAGTCCCGTTTTCCAACATCGGCCATTGGATTTAAAACAAAACAAATTCCACTTGTTAAGTTGGTCATTAATAGTAATCTACTAACATTAAACTGAATTGGTAAACTAATGATAAACAATTGCCCAGCTAAGAAGAAAAGCTCACGGCTATAGTTTATACGGGAAAAAATTGCAGTGGAGTGGAGCGTTTTAGTTGAGTAGACAAGATTGCCCTTTTATAATTACATGATTATCATAGAAGTTGATGGTGGGGCTTTGCCTTTTTTCGTCGTAATCTTGTCGGCGTTGACGATACTCCAATAAACGAAACACAAAGAAGTGAAATTTGTTGTATGGATGGAAGTGATGGGTGATGGCGCGGCAGACTAACGATTTTCTTATAGTAATGAATGTTTGGAAAAGACTAGTTATTCTTTAAAAATAAAAATAAAAATAAAAATAGAAAACAAAGCTTTCCACAGGATTATGATTCCAGCGGAAGTGGAAGAACATTTCACTAGAAAATGAAAGAGAGTAATTTACGGGCGGGTCCATTTTGACTAAACTAAAAGCAATATGGGTCATTCACCTGAAATGTTGTTAGGCTGTGAAAATGGGCCGTCCCACAAGATTAATATGTTGGCTCTCCTAGATAATTTTAATCTTCTATAATGAGTTCATAAAATCTTCAACCATTTGACTCAAGTGTGTGTATGATATGTCGTCGGTATCTAACTATTGGACTTTCTAGGACTGACAAAAGATCAATGAATTTTAAAGGGAAAACTAAATCGAATTAAGTATAGTTCTTTCAAGTGTGGAATGATGCAAGTAAAGATTTGTTCGTTTGATCATTGTAATTCCTTTTTAAATTGCTTTAGAGTGATATAATGTTGATTTTAGGCATTTGGTAGTAGATAAAATCACACCTTTTCTTTCTAATTGTTAATATTCTTCCTCAAGCTATCCTCAGCTGCATTTTTCTTTTACCACGTCAATCCATTGACTTCTAAGTTCTAACGTTAGCTACCCTTTTGAAGTGGCTCTTGTTTCTCTAAATAAATTCTTCCTCGTCTGCAAGTGAATTATTTTAGGTAATTCATTATTTTAGGGAAGTAACTAAATTGAAGAGAGGGAGAGATTTTATTTAAATTTGGAATCCACGGGAGACTAATGTGATTATATGATTGTCATATGAGCATATCCAGATTACTATTTTGTCCATTGTCAATAGAATCTGGTCAATATAGAATTCCTACTTTTTTTATTTGTCTCCAGTAATTGAAATAGCGTTCCCTTCTCGTCCTAGAGTCATCCACATCAGTATGGAGGTGTTTTGCTAACTTTTTTTATTTTATTCTTTTTTTCCTTTTGTGCAACTTAAGACAGAACACCAATTCCGTGAATCTATAATTTACATCATGGCACTCATCTGTATTTACATCTTGGAAGTTCATGAATTCATAATTTAACTGAATCACCAATTTCGTGAGCAAATACCCACAGGTTGCTTTGCCTAGCTTGGAGACCTTATCTATCACCGACATGGATAACATCGAGATGATATGGGACAATCAAGTTGTTGCGGAATCTTTCCCCAAGTTAAAATCGCTTTTTGTGGAGAGATGCAATAAGCTTGTGACCGTTGTTCCTCCTTTCGTTCTAGGACGGCTCAAGAGCCTGGAAAGTTTAATGGTAGAAGCATGTGGTTCCCTTGAAGTTGTTTTCGGACTTCAGCCACTGATTCCTCTAGATGGGCATCCTGTCGCTCTTCCGTTAAAACATCCGACAAGATCGGGATTACCAAAGCTAAAGTGTGTATGGGATAAGGAACTCCACCAAGTTAAATTCCAACGTCTACGATCCGTTAGCATTTCCGAATGCAATAGCCTCACCTCTCTATTTCCAGCCTCGGTAATCAGAGATCTAATCCAACTTGAGGAGTTGGTGATCTGTGAATGTGGCATTGCGGAGCTCATCGAGAAGGAAGAAGCACTACTATTTCCCAGGTTTGATTTCCCAAAGTTAACCTCCCTCAAGCTTAAAGATCTGACCGAGTTGAAGCACATCTACACCGGAACACATACTTCCCATTGGCCGGCATTGAAGACCTTGACGGTGGATGGCTGTAACAAAGTGGAGATACTTGCTTCCCAAAATGAGAATGAGATACCACGTCATAAACAGCCTCTCTTCTTGATAGAAAAGGTACGACCCAAGATTATTTGTTTAGCTTCCATGGTGAATATTTGAAGTGATGGTTAACGTCAAAGCCAAGCATCGCGGGGATGTAAACTGGATGACTCTCTTTGAATCCAAAGAAATATTACAACATTGAAACATCATATGTTCTTCAAGTGTTGACCAAACGTTCTTGTCCATGTCTGTCGTACCAAATGCATACTCATTGAAACCTTAAAGAAAAGGCTAATTCCGATGGTTTAGCTCTCTCTTAAGTACCACAAAGATTGAAAGCACGTGGCATGTGATGTGATCTCACCATGGCACAAAGTGTGTTGTCTAATGTGAACCCTATACAGATATTGATAGTATGCTAAAAACGGAGAGATGGGACGTTATCATTGACATTAACAACTGAAATTCGTGCAATTGTGGCTGTAATTGCTGCAACTGTTATTTTTACAATGGATATATCTACGTAAAGATGAATGTAAGGAGTTAACGTTTAAATATGGATACAAGTACAATATAAAAAATCAGCGACAATGTTTGTGTCATGAGGGCATATATCTTTCCATTGAGTCACAAGCGATTCAGTTTTCTTTTTGTTTTTTTTTTAAGATTCGATATTCCAAAATGCTGTTATTGTGCACGATACACAGGACTTAAACCATAATACATGAATACTTTTTTAACTAAGGTGACTTCAGTTTCGATTTGACTTTTGTTTTTTCAGGGGTACATTCCCTAATCTCCAAGAGTTGATTATTCACGACTAAAGTCATAATACCTGAGTTCTCTTTTAAATTAGCTGGCTTTAACTTCTGATTTGATTATTCTCTCAGGGCGCATTCCCTAATCTCCAAGAGTTCAAATTGGATTTATGCGAACGGATGGAGATATGGCATGGGGATTTTCATGATGAGGAATTCTTCCGCAAGCTTAGAGTTCTTAAGTTTCGTCATCTCTCCAAGGGATCTGCAACATCCACAAGTCGTTTTATTGAGAGTTTAACCAACTTGGAAGAGCTAGTCGTATGTGAATCTTATCTAGAAGAGCCAAGCAGCAATGTGGAAGCCATGGAAGGCCCTAGTCAAGAGCAAAAAGTAATATTACCCTTTTCAAGACAAATTAAACATCCGATGGCTCTAAATGTGTCAAATTGTGATGGGTTATCAAGTATGTTTACACCAACAATAGCTGAAAATTTGGTGGCTCTCACAAAATTGAGGATAAGTAATTGCAGGATATTGACAGAAGTCCTTCATGACGAGGAAGGTGAGGAGAGGCGCGAAGTGGCTTTCGATCAATTGAAGTGTATGGAGCTTGATGGGATGATTGAGTTGACATGTTTCAGCCCAGGTCGATGCGTTTTGAGGTTCCCTCTCTTGGAAGATGTCATTGTGAATGGATGTCCCAACATGAAGTTCTTCTCCGAGGGGCCAATAGAGGCCCCAAAGCTGGAGAGAGTAAAAGTAGATACGGTAGAATTTTGGAAGGAAAACCTCAACATGACCATCCAAAATACGTTTAAAGAAATGGTATGCATTAGCTACTAAATTCTGTGCAATTGGTTGTTTTTGATCACCGACGAAGTAAATGCTTTTGGCTAACTAGAATTTTACGTTTAATGATGCATTTTCCGACAGGTTACTAAGGCTAAGTTTGTGCGGCTGTTTGAGTTCCCCGAGCTCGTTGGAAAGTGGCACAACGAACATAATCCTGTCAATTCATCTTGGCAATTAAAAGCCCTGGTGGTGGATGAGTGTCCATTTATTAATGCTATGCCATCCAAATTGATGCTTGTTTTAGAGAAAATGACGAGCTTGCATGTGCGCGATTGCAAGTCTTTGGAAGAAATATTTGATCTTGAAGGGCTTGAGCCGATGGAAAGCACTCGGGTGCTACCTCGCTTAGAGGATTTGCGCTTGATCAATCTACCAAAGTTGAGGCAATTATGGAACAAAGATCTTCAAGGAACGATGCGCTTCAATTCTCTATATTCTCTTACCCTTTATAAATGCAGCAATCTAAGACATGCTTTCACTCCATCGATGGCTTGGTGCCTTGCCAATATATATCGTATGGAAATAAGGGAGTGTGATCAGATGGAAGGAGTGATCGAAGAGGAAGAAGGGCATGGAAGCGTAGTGGAGAAGATTTCATTCCCGAGGCTCGGTCGGATGACACCGAAATGGTTGCCTAATTTGACTAGTTTCCTATCGGGAAAGAATCATGCGCTGGATTGTCCCAAAATAGAATATCTAAGGATTGCCCACTGCCCCAAAATGAGAAGTTTGACATGGCGGTCTTCAATGGATATCAACCATAACACGCCTTCACTTTTCACTCCACAGGTTAGTCTTCTTTTTATAAATCCAATGCTTTTGTTTTTCAGATAAATCATCTAGTCAAATGAATGCACGTGTCACATGAACCAATTTTGGTTCCAGAGCAATGTAACATCCGATTTTGGCTTTTTGTTTTGTGTAAAAAAAAAAATCCTCCGAACACGGTATCAATCAAGGATAAGCAATTGGTTTCCTCTTGCACCCACTTTTTGCCGGTGGTTGGATCCGAATCTTCTCAATGTAGAACTACTAAATTGAGCCAATTTGCTTTTTCTAGGATCATAACATAGGTCATTTATTCAAGTCGTTATGTTGCCCATGCTTGTTATGAATTAATTTTCTTTCAGTACAAAAATTTCCATAAATAATAGAGACAAAACTAGTAAACAATTAAAGTTATTTTTTTTTATCTTGTTTGCCATCAAATTTTCATAAGCCATGCTCGCAATTAGTGTTAGTGTTGAACAAGTAGTGGTGCTCAGAGTAAACAGAGGAAATAATCTCCGTTGCGAGAAGACGCATTGAATTGTGCTGGACTCGAGTTGCAAATTAATTATAAGTGAAGTTGCTCTACTTTCATTTGTGCTCCCATTCCGTGGCTTATGGATCTCAACCATCGATTCATCCGTACCCGTATGATACTAAGATAATGAGACCGATTCAAGTTTGCTAATAATTTCTGGATTTTTCTAAATCTAGTAAAGATGAAAATGGGAAGCTAATTTTTTCAATAGATAAAAAAGATAATGTAGAACCAGCTTATGCCCGTCGTTGGAGCGTTGTTTACTTGCACCCACCAACGTGGCATTGGAGCCGACTTTAGGAAGAGAGAAGAAGAATATGTATACATATCTTGACTGAATTGAAGCACGTGTGTCAAACCTACTTTGAATGGTGCTTCAGTTTCAATCATTCCTTGAAGTAAATAAATCTAAGAAAGTCTTAGCTTATCTAATGTTGCATCATCAAAAGATTAGCGCAACCAACTTTGATAATGATAAGTGCAAACAAATCCGGCAAATTGCATGTCCCCCCTGGAGTGCTCTAAATTTTGATAATGATCAGTGCAAGCTGCTTTTTAATTTTTAATATTCATCATTGCAACTTTCCAAAAGTTAAAGGGATAAGGCGTGGTCAGTATTAAGTATCAATTAAACTACATAAAAGCCGATGCTCAATGTACTAGTGATTATAAATGCATTCATCATTTCACGCTTTTTGCAATGCAATAATATACTAGGCCTTAGTCATCAGTCAATTGAAATGAAAGGATCAATTAGCCCCTCCTTGTTTATGTCACTAACAAGCTCTTGCATTCTCATGATATGTGAGAGCTAGGGAACTTTGGAAATTCTCTTTTTGAGGTGATAACTCAATACAATCACATTCATTGTGTCATTTTTTCTCAATATGGCAGGTACAATTTCCCAGGCTTGCGCATATGGCTCTCTCTCACATGGACAATTTATGCAAAATATGGACCGACAATCCTCTAGAAACTCTCACTTTTGACTCTCTGTGGGTAGTGAAAGTCAAAAATTGCCAAAGCCTTGAAAATCTGTTTCCGCATTGGGTGGCTACAAGTTTAACCCAACTCGAGAAGCTTCGAGTGGAATCTTGTAGGATCGAGGAAATAATCGCTAATGGAGATGACACTCCACACTCCAACATTGCTCAAGTTCTTTTTTCGAAACTAACCTCTTTGGTGTTACATGAAATGCCAGGACTCAAGAACTTCTGTCATAATTTGCCCACTTTGAATTGGCCATTCTTGAAGGAATTGCGAGTGACTCACTGTGATAAAGTGAACATGTTATCTTTTGCAGCATCCATGAACAAATGGACTCGGAGAAATGATCAACAGGATCTTTTAGACCAAGAAGCACACTCTTCGTTTGAGAGGGTATGATGATTACAATTGGCAATTGCTTTTCCTTGGTTTCTACTTTGTTCTTTAACGTTCCCACTAATCTCATGTCCTCTGCACGATCACATGTCACGTTATGATACCATACGAAATATGCTCTCCCTTGCCAATGAGATTGTCGACAACATAAGATATGTTTAATATCTCAAGTATACTTTTCATTTGTGGAAACACCTAGGATATTCCATTACGTAGAACTACAAAAGTAATAACAAATTTCTGTTGACTACACGATACGTTCGTAATCCACTCCTATCTAATGGTGCTCCTTGGGGAAGTCAATGAGGATTCACGCGAGATCCTCTCCATTGTTGACACATGTCCTGCATTGTACTTTTATGCTCTATTATTATTTTTTCTACGAACTCTAAGAAAAATAAACTCAAACAATTTTTTTGCACTTATTCTTTAATTCGCCCGTTATATTTAATGTCCGCTTCACTATAGAAATTGCAAAACCCGTTACCTATGAGTTTGCAAATGAAATAAGATGTCTCTTATATATTAAGCACACTTTTAAGGATGTGGACCCCATAATTTTTAGAAACATTACGAGTGCACCTCATTACAAAAAATTCCAGATAAGATATACCTAATATAAGAGGAATTTGGTGAGCTGGAGGGCTCTGGAATTTAGATTCACTCTACCATCATCTACTTGAGATATGTAAGTAGAGCTCTTTGGATTTAATGAATTGTAAGAAGATGGGCACCTATCACGCAAATCAAATGAAATAGGTTTACCTTTTACAACTAGTGATTTATTGTTGAACCTCTACTTGAATTTATTTCTCTCACTGTATTGGCAATTTGACAGGACTTTCCGAACTTAGAGGGACTTTTATTAGTCCATAAAGACATTGAGATGATACAGGATGGAAAATATCCGGATGACATCTTTGGCAAGTCTAAAGCATTAACAATGGCATGCTTTCATGAGGAAAAGGCCGTCTTTCCATCTAGATTCCTCCTAGAGAGATTTCAGAACCCGGAAAGCCTCGAGGTCTTCCGTAGCTCCTTTGAAGATATATTCCCTGACAAAGCATTTGTTGACGAGAAAAGAAATTCGGTGCTTGAAAGTTTAAGAGTACTTAAGTTGAGCAAGCTGTGCAAGCTAAAGCGTGTGTGGAGAGAAGATTGTTTGATGTCCAAAATTCTTCGAAGCATCAAAACACTTGAGGTCCGGGATTGTCCTGAGTTGACGATATTATTTCCGGCCGTGACATCCTTCCGGAATTTGACGGAGCTAGTGGTGAGCAATTCCTCCGGATTGGTACATCTAGGGACAGCTTTCGCGGTCGCAAGTTTGGTGCATCTAACTGAGATGACGGTAATAGGATGCGAAAGAATGAAAGAAGTAGTAGCAAAGGATGAAAATAGAGAAAGACAAGACATTTCTTTTGAGAAGCTAGAATATTTGAGACTCCAAAATATGCCAAGCCTAGAATGCTTCTCCTCCACCACAAGTTGCAACTTGAGGTTTCCATCCTTGTGGGAGATTGTAGTGGAAGAGTGCCCCAAAATGAACATCTTTTCTAAGGGTACTGCGCTAAGCACGCCAATGCTAGGTTGGGGGACACTGTTTGGATACGACTGGGAACGCATCTGGAAGTGGGAGGGCGATCTCAATAGAGCCATACAAAAGTTGTCGCCATAAACAAATATATATGCGCAATTAAAAAAAATGAGGTAAGGTATATCCAATTGAAATTGATTTCTTTCCCAATTTTCATTTTCCCCTTTTGCCCTTTGCCCCCACCGAGAGAGGAAGAAGAAAGGTGGAATGGCGATGAGATATTTTCATCTTTCGATTCTTTGCTTCGGTCAGGCGATATCATCATCAACCCCCATTGGATTTTTCTTGCGAGCTGAACAGTGAGCCGCTCCCTCCCACCATTGCTGGAGAGAAGACGAAAGTAAGTGCGACGCCGAGTCTCGACAGTGCGACGCCGAGTCTCGACAGTCCTCACTTCATCAAAGATGGTACTCTCTTTTCACTCTTGAATCCGGAAGCTGGTTTTCGTCAAACCTTCCTCGATCACCGTCTTTTTTCAGCTAGGGCTCTGTTTTTCCCTTTTGCGCCTGTGACTTGAAGATCATGTAGGCTACCTTAGAGTCTGAAAGCGCTAGTCCTCAAATCAAACTACTAGCAATTATTGCCCCTAAAATCTATACATATTGCGTGCTTCTCCTATGAGTATGTGTGGTCTCTTGTTTATCACACTGGCTGTTTTGGAAAATGTGGATGGGCAGAGTACTCCTTGTGGCTTCGTCAGGAAACATATTCATTTAGACAGATTTTCCCCTGTGCTTGTGGTCTGTGTGGCTCAAATTCGTCTGTGTTCTTGGGAATGTCTACCTATTGCACTCTAGAGCATAGATTTTGACGTTTGACTTTGGATTGCAGGTTAAGATTGATGACTTCCATTATATTCTGTTAAAACTCATGAAACTGGCAACTACCGCCGTAAACTTAGGCCTTGTGTGATTTGATTCTCTCGTCATGTTGCAGCCAAGCTTGAAGTCTGAGGGGATAAATTGCATTCACCCAAGTGTCCTCGGCTTTGTAAGGTAATGGAATCTGATCAGGTCTGTGAAGTTCATGGCGGGTCCTACGCACATTAATCAGCACGGAGTTAGGGGAGAGACGAAAGTTCAAAATGCTCATCACGAGATTTTCAAGGTGTGAATCTTAATCTACTGGCTAATTATCCCCTTGACTGTGTTCTCGTGTTTGATTCGAATTCCATACAGGAGCTTCCATGTTGTTTGGCTGAGAGAGACTGTGTTAGATCTAATTCATCCTCGCAGTTGATGTCCACTTCTTGGAGATTTTTTTTTCCATCTACATAGTGTTTACAATATAGTTCAATAGATTACTAGAACAATACTCATTAATAACATGTATTAGAAAAGATGTTAGCTGGCAATTTCTTTCATCCTCGAGCACTTTCAAAAGGATAAATTCATCCTTGGATTTCTTCTACTTCAAGTCATTACCTTCTTGCTCTTTGCCATCCAATTTTATCCTTGGATTTCTCATTCCACTTAAACAATTTCGTATCTTGCTTGTTCAAACACGTACATTAGCAGAGTGTTTTGGGTGGATTCATCAAGCAAGATATTCAGGAAAAGCAAAGAACGTCTTAGGTATTGCGACAGTGAAGCCCATCAGGAGCTGCAGACACATCGGAGGGGCTCTGTCTCTGTGTTTTTCTTCTGGTTGATGTGCATTTTCGAGAGAACTCGTCTGCCTGTAGGAAACGTCCGCGTATTTGAGTTAATTGATGGGCATGATATTGTGTTCGAAGTCTCCATTTTGAGTGGTTCCAGTAAGAGCTTGATTTACATTGTTTGAAGTGAGTACTCGAAGTGTTACTTTAGGCTGGTTATAGCGTGACTTGACTTCTGGGTTTACAATTATGCCTCCCTTATTTGGTTGTGCTGCATCACTGACAAGTATACTTTTTTTTTTTGATGACCCAGGGGAACCCCGCACGGCCGGCAGCCGGGGGGTAAACCCTGGGGGCAACACGTGCTAGCCACTACACACGTGCCACCGGGTAAGTCACCCCGCGACACCCCTGGGATTCGAACACTCGACCTTTTACGAGAGGAAGAGTGCGCGAACCAGCGGCGCCACCCAGGTGGGTGGTTACTTTTTTTTGTTGTTATTTATAAATAGACACAAAATCGTTTTAGTAAGACTCTGGTTCGTTCGGCACATAATGATTTAGGTGGGAATTCTAGGTAGTTTGTCTCTTCGGTTGTGAAGACACTTGTAATGTATGTTCTGTCAAATTGTCTAAATTTTGATTGTCATGATAATCATATTTTACAATCTGTGTGTGGATCTTTTCATAGTAAGTCAATTGAAGAAATGCTTACACTAAAAGACTATTAAAGTTCTCATTTTTAGCTCAGCGCAGGAATGAACAGTTTAAAACGCAGAGTGAACCATTCTGAGCTTGTTTTTCGTGGTCCTACACCTCCAAAGCCCCTCACTACTCCTGAATTAGCCAGTGAATTTGATTTGGAGCATCCCTTCTTCAAAGTGGTGACAGCAAGATCATGAGAGTAAAGTGGTAAGATCTCTAGCCTAGTCCATCACTGATATTCTTCACAAGCTGCTCTATTTACTATCTGAGTGTGCAGTCACTTGAATGGTGAACTAACTGAAAATAGCTATTAATGGACAGCCACTTCTTAAAGAATGCTTTAGATTGCAGGTTAAGATTGATGACTTTCATGAGCCTCTTAAGGTTGGTGATTAAAGCTCCTGAACTAGCAAATATGGTCATGAATCTACATCATGTGCTTTTTTCGCAAGTGTGTTCTTTTGCGATGTCCTTTTAGCATACAGTAGTTTGTTCAAACATGTACATATGTGCAGGACTTTCCTAGTCAATTTGCAAAGCAACAAATTCAAGAAAACGAGGAAATGGCAACTCTAAGGTTTTCAGACAGATCATGGCCGGTGAAGCTCTTAAGCTACATGCATGAAATCCGGGTGTTCTTTGCTTCTGGTTGGCCCGTATTTGCAGAACTCATCGGTGTATGGGAGATATCTGTGTTTGAGCTCATCGATACGTCTCCATTTTCATTAATGCCGGTAAGGAGCTGATTTACAGCATTGATATAAATCCAGGATTCCTAATTCTGCCTCCTTTGCTCAGTAGTTGCGAATCAATGAAAAGTAGACTCTTTTCTGTTTATGTTTTCTTCTTTTCTGCGCTAGTCTCAATTCTGTACCTTCCATTTTAGAAAGAAACTCACAAATTTGGCGCTTCTTTGAGGTTTCTAGTGGCTCAACCTGGCTTATTTGGCGCTTCTTTGAGGTTTCTAGTGGCTCAACCTGGCTTATAGAACTAATAAAGTGTGATAATGTCAGTTAGACTTTCCTTGAGCAACCTGTTCTTTTACGAGGTCAATTTCAACTTAATCACATACTTCTTGTTATCTCTTTCCAAAATTCTTGATGATTTTCTGCAAGTCTTTTGCATGTTGGTGAAACTTGGTAGTTCGTTAGTTTCTTCTGATATGAAGAGCATTTGTCATTAATTCCGGTCACATTAACAGAATTTGGTTTTCTTGATAGCGGTAATTTCCAATCTATGCTAATTCTTTCCATAGCCAGTCAATTAAAGAGACGTTCAGCACCAATGTCTACAAAGTTCTCATGTTTTACTACAGGTGGGATCGAACCATCTACATGAAGAGCAAGCCATTCTGAGCTGGATTTTCATGGTCCTACACTTTCAAGGCCTCTCACATCTCCCCTAAACTGGCCAGCAATATTGATTTAGAGCGTCCCTTTTTCAAGCTTGTGATGCTGGTGATCCCTCGATGTCACATCAGTAGCCTGGGCTTACACCATCACTGATAAATCTCATGTTCAACATAACAATTTTCGTGCGTTGGCTGTGGAAAACATGTACATGTCCAGGGTGTTCCGGTTGGATTTGCCCACATATTCTGGAAAACAAACAAATGCCAACTCTTCAGTATTCAGAAAGATTGTCTGAAGCTCATTAGGAGCCATGGACAGGCCAGAGGGACCATAGGCCCTTATCTGCCTGTTGGCGTGCATTAGTCAGAGAAACTCATCTATTGCTGTAAATGTCTTAATGCTTGAGCTCATCAATTGGGATGATATCATGTTCAAACTCTCCATTGAGTGCTGCTTCTAATGTCACGATTCACGTTGATTGAGATGAACATCGAAAGCATTAATTTAGGCCATTCAAACTTGGATATGAATTCAGGACTCGAAAATATGCCTCTTTTATTGAGTAGCCCAGCGCTGAATCCATGGAAAGCACTCGGTTTATGTCTTTGTTTTCTCTGTTCTTCATTTCTGTGCTAGTTTCAATTCTATGGCTACCTTGCTCGAAATGAAGCTCTCAAATTCGGTGAATCTTTAAGGTTTTGTGTGGCGGCTTAAACTGACCATATTTTGGAAAGTGCAAAAACATTATGCACTGATGCAAGTTGACGAAGTATTTCTCTTTTGGTTAGGATCACCCCATGTTTTTCGAATATGAAGGGAACTCTTTTGCCGATGCAAAGTGAAAGTTTGATGGATTGTCCCTTGTTAATTAATGATTAACTATCGAAATCTAAGGGTCAGATTCTTTCTCGGAAACGGAAAAATTTCGAAGTTGTTGGGGAACATCAAAATTTTAGAGTAAAAAAGAGTGATAAAAAAAGTGGTTAATTTACGAACATCACCTGCATGATTACATAATGATCTAGGAGGTGCAGAATTGTAGATAGATCGTTACATCTAACGTGAAGAGCATGTAAGGTTAAAGTCAATCTAAGAAGTCACCGACGTGGATCGGTTGAAGAAGACTAAATTGAAAAGCTTCATCCATTGAAGTTGCCAATTTTGAAAACGAGCTCTCAAGGACCATTTATTTTGAAGGCCCCCCAACGGACGAATTCATTGAGGTTACTTATAGTGAAGAGGGTCGGGATGGGAAACGGATCTAATCTTGTCATGGCGCAACCCCGTTTAGGAAAAACATTGAACCCATTACAAGGGTTAGGAGATTGTCTATATCATCTCTAATGAGTTTTGTTCCGAATTTATCAGTTGATCACCGGTTAGCAAAGTTATCCTTAAAGGTACTTCTCAAACACCTTCAAGAAAGTCTTCAATATATGCGTGCCAAATTGTGTAATATATGAAAAACACATTTGTTAAAGATATGTGAGATGTAAAATACTCATTCATTTGTGAAAGATGTTCCACTAAAGTATACGTTCTTATAAGAATTCTCTCAAGACCTATTGAAGCTTATAGGATACCGAAATTCTTTTAAAGGCTCTCCAAAAGAATCACTATAAGCCTTAAGTCAAAATTTTCCTCACCAATTCTAAAGATATACGAACTATCTTCATCAAGAAATGGACCCATAATTTTTATTTTATGCGCTAGTTAACATGTAATTTTCAAATATGAGAATCAAGAAAACTATCTCATTATGAGTTGTATATACTTATATATCTAATCATAAAAGTCGTGATAAATTATGCATTTGGGAAATATGAGAAATGTATCTAATACAGTGTGATTAAACACATCTTCCTCACATAATGATATTGTTTGTTGTACATCGAATATATCGGAGATGAGTGCCAAGGGGGGAGGGGGATTATCATGCTGCACAAAGCAAGCTCAGCAATCAAATTAAGCTCTGCAATTCAAAGTTGTTTGCCCAAGAAAAGACTGTTATTCTCCTAAATACTTTAGGAAATTAGAAACGGTATTAGTATGGAGATCTTTCTACTCCTCTTTTTTTTTTTTTAGAAACGTATATATTCAACTAATTTGGAGAAAAATAAATATTTTTTTAATAAAAGAAAAAGAAAGAAAGAGAAAATGGTAAAAAAAAATTTACCCCTTCACCATACCAAACCTAAGGAAGATGTAGACAAGTGTCAACACAACATAGCTTTCAAACCCTCCTTCATATGATAGTAAAGATTGTTATATGCTCCCTCATTCATTAACTGATTGTCAACTTTTGGGGACTTAATACCTCACTCGGTGAATTTATATTGCTCATATCTAATGTGACAGTCAAAAATTGAAAGTTGTGCTCTGACACCGAGCGGACATAACTCTTTAATTTGATCAAAGCGAAATCCATGCAAGTAGCACAATCCGATCGAGCCAGCCAACGGCACCTGTTTCATGGCCGAAGCATGTGGCATCTCCATAAGAAGCACTAGTGTGGTAGTCTGATCCTAGACAAAGAACCCTAGGATGACGATCTCTACATCACACATACTCAGACTTATGTTCGTGGGGCTTCTATGGGGTCAGATTCTCATAAGAAGTGATCCGAACGTGATGCTTATGTACAAGAGACGTTACCGCATGCAGTAGATGAACGATTATGCAATGCCTTTTTATAATGTCTGTTTTACAATTTATTAGTTCCATTAAGATAGTGGAGGGCAGTGCAGAGTGACCGTTAATGATGATTCTCACTTTTAAGTGCTAGATGACAAAAATTGACCCTAAATTCATTTAAAATTTCATTTGATATATTATCATAATTTGATTTTCAGATCATTTAAATTGAGAGACCACAAGAGGAACCTCTCCCTTAAAGAATTTGAAGATCCGCTAACGGCTTTGCAAACCAATATTCTGTAATATCCTTATATTTAAATGAGAATTTATGTAGAATAGCCAACTAGTGATAGCACAAGATATGATCCCTCGTCAGGCTAATTGAGTTGGGAAAATATTACTTACAGCCAGTACATACTCTATTCCTCGCAAAATTGAGCATTTAAGGCCAACTAAGAGTGAAATTATGTCAAATCAATCACGAATTGTTCGAGCTTAGGATAGATCATTATTTGAGAACTAACATTTCAAGTTGTCAAATGGGTGGGTTGGGTCGAGTCGGGTTGGATATGGGTTGGGTCGAATATAGTCCGACTCATATTGACCTGTCTAACCTATTTTGACTCCTATTTGATGACCCATACCCGATGCGACCCACAACCGACCCATCGCCGACCCGACCCAACCCGTTTTGACTCACATTATCAAAAGACACTAATATTTTAGAAAAACATATACAACTCGTTCAACCTATTGTAAGCTCTTCACATGTATATGTTATTATATAAAAACTTCACATCAAATGAAAAAAACAAATTAAATAATAAAAAATGATAGAATCCCATAATTTTTACATGTCTAGTTAACAATATAATGGTGGAAAATAAAGCATTTAAGGGGTTAGCTAACAATTGTTGTGATATATATATTTTATTCACGAGAGATGATTTACTAAGGCTAATTTGGTAGTTTGGATAAAATTTATCCCGTCAAAGGAAAATATGCCTGCATGTCACAGTTGTTAAATCCCTAATCTCAATCAAATTGGAATTAGGAAGTGTAGATGTTAGCAGGATTAGAATTTCCGTTCAAAATATTAACATATCTCTAAGGCCACACCCACAAAAAAACGTCTTATAAATCAAATCTTTTACCACCGGAATCGGGGGAATCAAACATGGCCAATCCTAACTTTTCTTTCATCCCTGGTACTTTCTTTCCAGCTCTTTTCGACTTTGCCTATTACATTGATTCTCCACTAGTCCAGTCCATTCTCAACGGCCACGTGTATTATGTATGCCGATTGCCATGTTTGCATTGTTCGTGTACGTAACTTGTTACATGTGGCCCTGCAACGGCGGCAATCGCCTGTGATCGGGGGGCAACGGGTGGCTACCAGCAGGGGCAGTTGGCGCCGAGTGGTGGTGGTGGTTGGCGGTGGAGGTCAATAGGTGTGGCGGGGAGTGATCAGTGGTGGGTGGCGGTGGGCGGTGTTCGGTGTTCGGTGAGTGCGGGCGACGGCAGTGGTAGTGGTTGGCGATGGGCGGCGATAGTTGGTGGCCCATGACCCCACCCAAGTATATCGATCATTTAACCTTTTGATGGTCGAAAATGGTTCTATGTGAGTTATATATGTAACTCATTTTTTACCCATCACATTTAGCTTCAAATTTTTGGACCATTTTTACTAGGCCATCTAAAAGCTAACAACCCATATAAAGCCTATTTATTTAAAATATGGATCAAATATGGGTCATGGACCCATATTGACGGCTGTACATCTATTCAAGTTCTAACTCGAGCTCCTTGAGTATCTTGCAAATTGAAAGGTCGACAAGGCCAATACTCAGCTCAATAAAGTTCATAAGCCTAATTCAAAGGATGTGTTTGATGTGTTTGTTTCACGGAAAATTTCTTGACATTGAGGCTCCGTTTGTTTCACGGAAAATATTTTCCTCAATTTCCGATGTTTGGGAGGCGGAAAATGAATGTTCAACGGAAAATATTTTCTGGTCAATAGAAAAAATCTTCTAAAACTGAGGAAAATGATTTCCTCGTTTTGAGATGTTGAAATCATTTTCCCCCACCATTTCAAGCTTCTTTTAGGCACGTAAATTTCAGAAAATTGGAAAAAATTTCCCCTCTCTCTCCTCAATCCACGTTCTCTCTCCTCCATCCCCATTCTCTCGTCTCGTTCTCTCTCCTCCATCCCGGACGGAGCTGTACCAGCATTGGGCAATTCTCTCATGTTGACCCCAAAAGTTTGACTTCTAAACATCACATTATGTCACAATCCAGATTTTTTTTCCCAAGTTGGAATCTTCGCCTCCAGGGCAAGGCGAGCCACGATCTTGCCAGATCTGGCGCCTCGCTGTTCCAAAGCTAGGCCGACCCTCGCGGCCTCGCCTGCCGCCATGACCGAGTGCCAGTGGAGCCGTTCCTCGACGCTGTGGAGTCCATCGCCTAGGCTCCCTCCGCGTTCAACTTCCTCACTTTCCAGCCGTGGCCGCTCGTTCGAGCTCGGGACTCGCTGGGACCGGCCGAGCCTCGAGCTCGCCTGCCTGTGTCATGGCCGATGGTGGCCGAGGAAGGAGGAAAGAGCGGTGAAGGAAGGAGGAAGGAGCAGCAGCGGAGGATGAAGCAGCAGCGTAGGAAGGAACGAGGAAGAAGAAAGAGAAAAGAAAATTAAAAAGATTAACAAAAAAAATCGAAAAAATGGAAAAATTAAAATGTAACTAAAAAAATTATCTAAAAAATAAAGAAACTTATGTGCGACAGAAATTGATTTTTCTTACCAAACGGCGGAAAATATTTTCTACTTCATTTTTAGGTTTCAGCCAAACACCAGAAAATATTGCTATTTTCTTAGAAAACAACTTCCGAGAAAATGTCTTCCAGCAACACTTCATTTTCCGTGAAACAAACGGAGCCTGAGACTACGTTTATTTCATGAAAAAAGTTTTCTTGAAAAACATTTTCCTCAATTTCTAGCATTTGGGAGGCAGAAAATATGTGGTCAAGAAAAATATTTTTCAATCAATAGAAAACTTCCTTTTAAATTTGAGGAAACTAATTTCCTTTTTTGAGAAAGGGAAATGATTTTCCCGATCACGCTTCTCTCCCGTGTGTGTGAAAAGAATATCCAAAGACATCTTCCTCTCTCGCTCTCTGCTACGGTGCCGGGGGAGAAGTGAGGACAGCGCGACCTTGCGGCGAACCTTCACCACTATGAGTGAGGTTGTTGAAGTGGAGGACGAAGGCTAGCGAGCGCAGCTCAAGGCTGGCGTTGCTAGGGTCGACATTGAGGGAGCCATGGTGGACAGGCGTCTCGCTGCTGTCGCCAATGGCCTGTTTGCAAGCGTCGCCGACGCGCTTGAGGAGATGAGCGAGGGTGGACGAGGGGGTGATGGCGGCGCAGGGGAGGGAGGATTTGACTGGTGAGGAAATCTCACAAATGTCATATTTTCTGCAAGGCTCCATTTGTTACATGAAAAATAAATGATTTGAAATTTTTTTTTCCTAAAAACAATTGCTTGTGTTGCTTAGATAATTAGTCCATGGAAAATATTTTTATTATTGCCAATAGTTCACATCCAAATATTTTCGTGGATGA
Organism: Rhodamnia argentea; assembly: GCF_020921035.1. Classification (NCBI taxonomy): domain Eukaryota; kingdom Viridiplantae; phylum Streptophyta; class Magnoliopsida; order Myrtales; family Myrtaceae; genus Rhodamnia; species Rhodamnia argentea. Next base: position 30,769,370 of record NC_063154.1, on the reverse strand, counting down.
TGAGTATATTTTTCATTTATTCATTTTTGTACGAGATATGAGAGACTGTTTTTAGGAGAATATTTTTCAAATCGTTCATTTTTCGTAAAACAAACGAAATCGAGGTAGAAAACATTCGATCAATTTCCCAACGTGACACACTATGATCACTGTCAAAGACAAGATTTGAGGGCGAACAATACAACCCTTGGAACATTCTATAATCCTAGTGGCAAAGAGGTGACATCGAGGTGCCAAACCATCCTGTGGATGTGCAATGAGCTATTGTGCTTCATTGCCATCAAAAGGACATTAAAGGAAGAGTATGTGTGACGTCCCGAAATTTCGATGTTTGTAAGATAACTGAATTTGATGAATTTAAATCATGAATTCCAGCCTAAAAAATAAAATTGGATTTTCAAGGATTTAAGGGACAATAATTGAACTATCCCGAGACGTCGTTCAGAAAAAGTCAAGTCCGGGTAGTCGAACCGTCATGTCGTAGTACTGATACCTTTCTTGCTTGAGCCTAGCCCCGATCGAGTCCTAGTTTTGAAATTACCAAAAATGTCCTCGGTTTTAGTACTAATAGCTTAATTTACCCCCGATGAGCTAAATTATCATTTTGTCCCTAGATATTATGCCTATATGACTAAATAGTAAATAGTGCAATTTGACCGCGAGCCCCGCCACCTCTCAAATCACGCTTCTCTCTCTCTCTCTCTCTCTCTCTCCCCCCCAAACCGCAGCCCCCTCCCCATTTCCTCCCTTTCCTCCAATTTTTTCCTCACCATCCTCCCATTCTCCTCCTTCGTCGCCCTCCTCCCCACCCCCCCCGCCCCGCAAAAGTCTGCCGCCGCCACACTAAGCTTTGTCCCCATCAGTAGCCCCCGCACCATTCGCCATGCCGCCCATGACCCGTCTTCCGAGCACCCCCGCGAGCCGCGCCTCTCACGTTGCCGCGCACCCTTCGTTGTCATCGCCGTGAGCCCCGCGTGCGACCGCGTCGTTCGAGCCGGCCCAACCTCCGCTGGTGACCCATTGTCCTTCCGCCTCATCCATAAGCTGCGTGTCCACCCCCCCCTAGAACAACCGTGGTCGTCGTCGCTGCACCCTCCTCCACCGCAACGCCGAAACCCGCAACCCGAGCTCGTCGTCCCGCGGCCCCCGGCCGCCGATAAGCCCAAGACCCGCGGCCCCTTGGCCACGCCGTCGTTCCAAGCCGAGAGGCCGAGAGCCACCGAGGACCACCGTTGTTGCGCCCATGCCCTCGAGCCTCATGTTGTTTGTCTCGAGTAGTCCGAGCGTTGCTGCCGCCGCCGTCGTCGGGCCGTTAGTTGTGAGTTAACCCTTAATCTCTTATGAGGTCATTAATTGCACTTAGGATTAGTTTAATTAGTGTTAATCATGGGTTAGATTAGTTTAATGGCAGTTTAGTTTAGTTAATCGTGGTCGGGTTAGATTAGTAACTATGGTTAAGTTAGTCGTTCATGGTTAGTTTAAGTCAACTCCGGTTAGTTAAAGAAACTATAGTTACTTTTAGTTAACCGTAGTTACTTTACGATCAACCATGGTTAGTTTAATTAACTCTAGTTACTTTAATTAATCGTGGTCGGTTTAATTACCTCAAGTCGAGTTGATGGAATATTGATGTGTTAATTAATCAAAGTAGAGTTAATTAATTAAGATGAGTTAGCTAGTTAAAAATGGGTTAATTAATTAAAGTAGATTTTAATTAATTATGGTTGGACTAATAAATTATAATTAGTTTAATTAACTACAGTCGGGTTAATTAATTAAGGTGGATCTAATTAATTATTATTGAGTTAATTAATTACGGTTAGATTAATTACCTATGATCGGAATAATCAACTGAGATCGAATTAGATAATTATTGTGGTGCTAATTAACTGAGGTAGACTTAACTAATTACAGTCGGGCTAATTAATTTAAGTGAGTTAATTAATTAGAGTTGGGTTAATTAATTACGGTAGTGCTAATTAACCTTGATCGGATAATTAATTAATTATTATTGAGTGATTGTTTGGTGACCATTGATGATTGTTATATACTTTGATTGTGTGTGTATATATGTACGGATAAAGAGATTAATCACCCTTATATGGATGCAAATTTTAGTGGATAAAGCATGTTCATGTGACCACGTGTAGAGTCAAATTGCATATTTGAGCATGAAAAATGGCATTGAGTCAAGTTTTGAGCACGCTCGTGTGAGTATTTAATTAAATGCAAAGATAAGAATTGGCTGGTTGTCTGACGTGCTTGTATAGTCATGTGATGGTTATCGTCATCTCGAGGGTACTTGGGGACGATGCCGACACTCGAGGGTATTTGGGGTCAAGCCCGATAAGTTCATGCCGAGGGTACTTAGAATCACACGGCTTATCGCTTGTCGGTTGCGGCAAGATGTGTACCGACGCTCCTTACAGGAATGTCAGATTATTAGTTCATGCCGGAGGTACTTGGAACCACATGGCTCATGGGTTGCCGTCACCGAAGGAATGGGACAAATCCCGATCCCGCCGGAAGAGCATGATTTTGCTGTGATTGGGTTCGATCATTAATAATTGGAATACGTGTAGTGTATTATGCAAGCAAACTATGATGAGTGTTCTGGTTGTATGCCTTGGTCTGTGTGACTATTGATTGGTGTCGAGTACTGCATTATGTGTAAATCAAGGCGGGGTAAGCTTGCATGTGATTAATGATAAACCGTCGGATTGTGCCTACCTTTGTAATAGTTAAAGCGTAGTGTGAGTCGCACGCTATTGGCATGTTATCGACTTGTTCCGTAAGGTTAGACCGCCCTGAGTGAATCAATGACCTACTCGGATTTAGGCGTTGACTCACGGAGATTTTATATCTCACCCGTTATTGTTAACCATTTTTCAGAACCCTAGCGATGGAGAGCTTGTTCGGAGATGGACATGGACGTCGGTTCCTTTTGAGTAGTATGAAGTAGTGTTAACCCCAACTCCGATCTGGTATCTTTTGATGATTGTAGAAAGTGGCCTTGAGGTAGGGCTTGCATATACGTACTTCCCAGGGTTAACGGTAAATAAATAAAAATGATCTTTTGCTGATGTTGATTGATTTGATTGCCTGCTAGTCTATCCCTACCGTCGTTTAAATATTATCCGGGGAAGTAGCATGTTTTGCATACGCTTTATCAAAGATAAAATGAATAGGTCGATAACGTGTCCGGGACGTTGTCCTTAATAACCCGAGGCATTTTTTTTTAGGGTTGTTGCGTGCTCGAGATTTGGGGCGTGACGGTATGCCCTACCAAAGAAATCATTTTCCAGAAAATTAGTTTGTTTTCCTTTGTTTGGTGATATTTATCCAATTTTTGATATTTGGTTCTCATTTGAAAAATTATTTCAATCTCATGATTTTATCTTAGGCAAAAAAATATTAAATTTTTTCAATTTTAAATTTGAATTATTCATTTATTTATTTTGCTATTTTCTTTTTCTTTTTCTTTTTTTTCCTTCTACCTTACGGGTGTTTAGGGTGAGACTCGCTGGCCTTAGACCGAGACTCGCCGGCCTTAGGTGAGTTCTTGGGCAAGGTCGAGCCTCGCGACCCGGCAACCAGCCAAGGCAAAGAAAAATAAAAATAAAAATGAAATATATAATGTTAAAAGATATTAAAAAATTTGAGAATAGCAATTTCGAAAATTATTTTCACCTCCTTAGATTGGAAAATTCATCTTCCTGATTTTATTCATGAATATTTTTGCTGACCAAGAAGTGTTTTCCATTGACTTGATATTTTCGACGAACAAACGGTTGAAAGTTCGGAAAAAGAATTCCCGATAAATACTTTCACTCAAAAAAACAATACCCAAAATGTATAATTGTTATATAATTAAGGGAAAAATTCAAACAAGGGCGTGAAGCGCCTTCATTTTCTCAAATAAGAGCCTCAATTGGACTATATTTTGAATAAGGGCCTAAAATACTTATATCGTTTCAAAGAAGGGCCTAACGAAGGGTATTTTCATCCTTTAACTTTTTTTCTATCTTTTTGACTTTTGACTTTTCTCTTTTTCTTTTCTTTTCTTTTTTCTCTTCTTTCTTTTTTCTCTTCCCTTCTCATCTCCCTTGCCATAGCCATCTCCACTTCTACTTGCCGGTCCCACATCCCCCTCCCCTCCGGCGCCACCGCTGGCCACTACATCGCCTTCTTAGAGGAGCATCGCCGCCAGCTCCTCCACGCTTGACATGCTCCTCCTCCACGATTTCCTCAACTCTTCCTCTAGTGCTACCGTCACTTCTCTTTACTCACCTTGCGGCCATCTCCGAAACCCGTAGACTTTGACCACGTTTACTCCCATCACCTTCTCCGGTGGGTTTCTGGTAAGCCCATTCACCGGCAATCCTCCTCCTCCTCCTCCTCCTTCTTCCTTGAACCTCCACCTCACTGGAGACCATCAAATCTATCTCGTGAAGAGCTCTGTCGGTGTGAGCATCTCGACCATGACGTCGATGACCACCGATGATCACAAGCATAACATGGTGCAATTATTTCCTCAGAAGTACTCGTCAAAGTTACTGTTGTTCATCCACCAATCAGAATAGCTAACCGGAGACGGTGCAGCGGCCGGGTATAGGGCTTGATTCTTCGGGCCGGCGGGGTTGTCGTCCTCATCCAAAGTCGCCTTCAGGATCTGTCACCACAGCTCAGCATAGGAATCGTTGTCCTCCTCCTCCGAGCTAAGGAGATCCGGGGCGGGGTTGTTGGCGGCCGAGATGCCATTATGGAAAGAGGATCGGTGGTCCATGGAACAAGATTTTGAGGATACGGGAGCGTAAGATGATGAACATATGCACACAAAACACATGTATATATAGAGGAACAAAAGAGGGGGGACAAAATAGGTTGCCGTGTTTGGGGTCGATATATGAAATTTAGGATTTGCAAGAGAAATGGTTCGATGAAACGTCTCCAAATGGAAATCCAAGGTCTACGAGCGGCTTCCCAAAACCATTGTCCCCGTCGCCAAAGAGCCAACAGGCTTGTTCATCTACCTCCGCCACCGAAGAGCCTCATGCTTCGGTGGAGTGCTCCGTGGTCGGCAACGAGAACGCGCCCGACTTGAAAACGAGCTTAGAGCAGCTGGAGAGCTTCGACATACTTGATGCGGATTGCAAATGATGTAGGACCAGTACTCCATGTTCGAGGACTTTTTCCAATGCCCTGAAGCCGTTAGATCCCCCTCGGGCTTAATCTGATCTTTTTGCCTAGTACTAAGCATGAACGTATTTAATTGGGAAGGCAAATGGGGTCCGAAAGATTCGAACTCACGGCCTCCTACTCTGATACCATATGAGATTTTATAAAATCACTTTCAACCGGTCTAAACGTTTAAGCTGTTAAATAAATGCGTGGTTTAATATTTAACTACTCTAACACAATGGAGATGGCGATGAGAAAGGGAGGGGAGGGAAGAGGGAAAAGAGGGAAGAAAAGACAAAAAGACAAAGCAAAAAATAGAAAAATAGAAAAAAGTTAAAGGACCAAAAGGCCCTTAGATCATGCCCTTCTTTGAAATAATTTAAGCACTTTCAACTTTTAGTTGAAATATTTCCTATAATTAAAATAAATATCATTATCTCTACACTCACACACACACATAATAGTATATTAACTTCTTATTCAAATCAAGCTCCTACACCGTGTTAATACTTTCGAGCTCAAATCTAGTTTTGAACACCGAGCATGGAGATGACCTGATCTCGAGTTTGGCACTATAGTGGCTCGATTTGACCCCCGAGCCTAGCCATGTTGGTACCCAATTCGATTAATAGAAATAGACGTATCTATGGAAGCGGCTAATAATTCTGACGTGCAAAATTAGAGTGTGGGGTTATTCTTGAGAAATCTCATTACTCAGGATTTGGCAGTTCTAATTCTCTTGTATTTTTCTATCCCTATGACAATCGATAGCCCAAATAATAAAAGTAAGTCAACATTAGTAAAATGTAGGCACAAAGAAATATTAAATACCAAATGTTCTCCTTTCAAATTTTTCCATAAGTTCACTCGGAGTGTGCACGGAGAAATCCTTGATAATTTTAATTTTTGGACTCGACTGAGAAATTACTAGATTTGTATTGTGTCATTTCCTCGTCCTTTCTAAAATTTAACGTATATTTCCTATGGTTAAAGGAAAGCTTCACTTTTATTTTACTTCAATTCCAAAGTAATAGTTTTTTTTCTCCAATTTTCCTAGGTCGATAATTGGAAAATTTACCTAATATGATTTCCGGTTATCTTTATATCATCAACAACGAAAAAAAAAATCATTATAAATGAATTTCGTCTCCTTCAAGTTAAATAGAGAATAATAAAAAAAATTCAAGAATTGTTAACCTTTAAGAAATTAAAAAGGGACGAAGAAGAAGAAGAAGAATATCCTCCGTAGGTTTTCCATTTCTTGGGTTTCGAGCATCCGACCCTCTGCTTCTTCTCGATCTCCACTCGCCACAACCTCTCTTCCTCTCCTTCTGGCAACGTCAGTCAATCTCCGCTCTCTCCATCTCTCTCCAACCCTCGGGCCGACCTGCTCAGCCTATCTCGTCCTCCGACCACCGCCGTATCCACGCCGCGAGTCTCGTTGCCATTTGGCATCAACGTCGCCGCTCTTTCTCTGCCTCCGAAACCCCCATACCCTAGGTTTCTTGCTTCGATTCTCCGGGATTGTCGAAGATGGATGAGGACCAGGAGATGGAGAGGTTCGGGATGGACAATGACTATGAGGACGCGCAGTGGATCGATGGGGAGTTCTATTACCGGCGGCGGAGAGAGAAGCGCGCGCAGACCAAGGAAGACGTGCTCTACGGTGTCTTCGCGTCGGGGGACTCTGATTCCGACTACGACGACTCCTCCAAAAGGAAGCGAAAGAAGAACAGAGACCCCCTGGGTAAGGCTGATCTATCTAAACCTTTGAATTTCGTTTCCACCGGCACAGTCATGCCGAACAGAGAGATTGATGAGACTTCAAAGAGAGAGAATGAGGATGACGAGTCCGCTGCCATGGATGAGGATAGGCCGCGCTTGGGGGTTGGTGCTGGTGTGGGTTTGGGGTTTAAGAAGCGAGACGATGGTTTCGATGAGAACGGCGACGAGGAGGACAAGTTCTTGCCTACGGCATTTGGGCGAAATATCAAGGAAGGAGCGGAGAGGAGGAGAGAGCAATCCAAATTGGAGAAGAAAGCGCAGCAAGGGAAGAACCAGCAGCAGGGGATTGTGACGCCCATGGAGGCAAAGTTGCGCCCTAAGAAAGAATATGGGCATGGGTTCCAACGACTAGAAATAAACTCCTGCAAAGGCACCTGTTACCTCACTCGAGCCAGAGGAAAAGAAGTCATTACCTGATGTGCCCGGTGAGGAGAAGCTTTGGTCTAAACAAGCGAAGAAGGCGGCACCGAAAAACAAAGTGGCATATGTTACAGCAGAAGAGCTGTTGGCGAAGCAGGAGCAGGGTGTTGAATCTGAATGTCGGAAGAGAAGACGAGGGAGAGTGATAGTCCAATGCCGGAGCTCCGGCACAATATAAGGTTGATTGTGGACGCGCCCGAGTTGGATATTCAGAAGATCGATAGGGATGGATCTCAGGAATGAGAAGGAGACAGCTCTGAGCTTGCAAGAGGAAAAAGAGAAGTTGCAAACTGAGGCAGAACTCCAGGAAGCCAAGTCTCTTGGTGACTTGCAAACAAGGTTCCCTGATGATTATGAACTTCGTAATTTATCCTGCATTGCTTGCTCATTTGCACTCCCTGTGTTTATCAGAGGAATGTGATCCTCTTCGGAATTCCTCACATGGGTTGGAAGTTGTTTCACGATTGGAAATCTCTATTGCAAGTACAAGATTCTATCGAGACCGGTTAGACCAAGTGAATACGAATCAAAGACAATGAGGTTTAACTAGCGCCTTTTTGGTTTCTATTCTTGGTCTAATTCGAAAATGTGAATCATGCAGTGCTGTCTATTTTTATTTGAAAATCATGCTGAAATGAGTGACCATGCATCAATGGTTGTGTGATCGGCACCCTAAGAGAAACATCGAATCAAGATTACAGAAGTAAAGACTACCAGAATTAAAAAGTGCGGGAAAGTATAACCTGATACAGAGTCGAGCAGAGAACATAGACAGGAGCCCTCGTGAGTTAAATTTGAATATAAACATGTGGTTACTCTAGACTAGAGAATGCAAATTCCCTACCTAAACAATGAAAATGAAAACACTGATTGAAAATAGAATGCGGTGTGACTTAGCACTCAATTTTAAATTTAGGAATAAATGTGTAAGAAATCCTAAAACATGTAACAAAAGAGCGATTGAGTCCTACAAAATTCAAAAAGTGCAATTAAATCCTAAAATTTGTCAAATTGATGAAATCGAGCCCCGTTAATTGCACTTTTTGAAAGTTTTAGAACTCAATGCAATTGCACTTTCGTGATAAGTTTTTGGACTTGATTGTACTTTTTGAAAGTTTTAGAACTCGATTGCACTGTTGTGAAAATTTTAGGACTTGATTGTACTTTTTGAAAATTTGAGGACTTAATTGCACATTCGTGCGAAGTTTTAGGACTCCCAATGCATTTATCCCTTAAATCTAAAGTGCAACGTCCATTTTTTGTCATTGTTTCATTGATCTTTTTTTTTTTTTAATTCCTTGTCAAGATACAGAATGACTGTAACTATGCAATTAACTAGCTATGGTGATCGAAAAGAATACACGAACTACACGTCTCATTCATAAACCACACTCTTGAATGAATGGGACTGTTTGAACGCATGATTTTGTCCGAAGAGCTCCAAAGAGATGGTCACTTGAAGGCCTGCATTCTTTGCAACAACAGCTTCTCAATACTACTCGTAACTTAGAGCGAATTCGACTAGACTGACTCATCGACTAATTACCCTCGTTATCAAATGGAATAACAATTTAGAAAACAGCAGATAAGCTAAGGAAACAATAGGTCGCCAATCAAAGTTTACAAGGGCAAAGAGTCATTGAATAGCAAAAGGAAAATTACTATTTTGAAACAAGACTAGCAATTTGCTTTAAAATTAGTGATAGAGATGTTGCAGAGTTCATGAGCTAACTCTTATTTTGGAGTCCGGACGCCGTTGGTCTTGGACGATTCTCGCGCTCGATATATCCTGAGGGTGACAGAGTCATTTAACAAGGCCGGAACCAGTAAAGCTTCCTGCAGGTGGGATGGCAACCTCTTAGCAGGGCTTTGTGAGCGTAGTAGGGCTTTGTGAGCGTACTGTCGGGCACCAACTCTGGCTGCAGCTCCTCTTGAAACTATAGGGACTTAATATATGGCCAGCCAATATGTAGTTCGTCTTTGCGGCAGAACTTATAATGTGGTCAATCGCCAGCATAGCGAAATCGGATGTCTATAAACTCCACCGACAGGCCTGGAACCGTAGAAAGGAGGGCCGACTTCAACTCCGGTGAAACCGACGGCAATGGAATTTCGAAAGATGGCGAGAGAATGGTTGAAAGCAAAATGAAAGGGAAACAAGACAGACAAAATCGGATAAGTGTGAGTGTTCATTGACGGATTCCGCCATAGCCCGAGTGTCACGAGGAAATGGCTGTCCGTGGTGGATATGTCTCTAGGCGTATCTTCCTCTGTTTGTCGTTTCAGAATCACCTCACTCTCTGCTTCTCTCTTGCACAATTGGTCCTATTTAAATTTCTGTCATCGAAATGTCATCGACATAGATTATCACTCATGATAAGTAAATTTCCTCTTCTTAAATCAACAATTGACTACTTGAGTCCTCATTTAGACAAATGTCTCGTTTAAACGTGCTCTATACCTTTCCATACTTCCATCACACTTTAACTTTTTCTAATAGGGGAAATCTTAACTATTTGCCTTAACTAGTCCTACGTGTTTTATCATATGTTTGTCGACATAAATGACATTAGTACTCACTGGTCGCTTTTGTAACAAGGAAGGAAAACAGCTAGTTAGATAGGCTCCATGCATACTCTGCTTTTGTCCAAGGATCCAAAAATTCTTCACAGGAAACACCTTGGCTTTCTGGAAATAGGTATTTCTCGTGCCCAATTCTACAATTTTGGAGTTCGATTTGGACCCCAATGACGTACCCATATTTGGTTTGTCATTCAACCCCGCGTGTTGCTCAATCAGGCAGTGCAATCCTGATTGCTCAATTCCCTGTTACATGCTCCATGGCCGTAACGAGACTCATTGCCGTCTTCGGATTTGCTGTAGTAACTGTACCCGTTATTCGACGGGTTTCCGCTGGAACAAAAATTTCACTCCAAAAGTGTTGCTGTGCACGCCTCTAGCATGCACTTGTAGACTATAGAAATATTCAAAAGAGTAATTTATTATCTTGTCCACTTGAATTCGAGAGGATCGCTTCTCTCCATCCCCGGTTGGACAGAACTTGGTTTTGGGTAGTGAAGGTTGATGGCCCCACATATGTTTCATTTTTTTTGAATAATTGAAGGTTTTTGACTTATATTCCAGATTTTTGGGCCTAGAAAATGAATTTTATCCCCCATAAGATTCTCTAAAAATGTATATAACTGAGTCGACAATGATTATTTTGATTTTAATTTGTCCCCGCAACACTGATAGAGCTCAACAAGCGACTTTAGCATCATGAAATTTTAGTTGCTATGAACAAATCAAACCGGCACAATGGTAATTTTCTGACATATTTTTAAGCTCAAGAGCTTTTGTTTGTTTACTGAAATAATCGTTATTGACCAGAGTTTACCCTGCCAAGAAAAGTTTCTAGATACATCCAAATTGGTCAAAATTTGGTTGGGTTTCAATTAGTTACAAATTCTGAAGTTCATTGGACGATTGGAATCAAACTTCAATGACCCGGTCGCAAAAATGCGCTACATAATTCAGTCCTCACAATTGATTGACCCTAATTAAGTAGGTCTTATATGGTGAGTACGTATAAATCCGTTGTCTTCTACGACGTTCTCATCCTGGCGGCCACTCGTAGCCGCAATCACCGCCTTCTCTCCCATCTTCACCATCACCATCTTTTGAAGCCACTTTGGCTGAGTCTTTGAAGGTTGAGCTGAATAACTTTTGGGACTGCATAGTCTGCTTCTGCTTTTGGAATCACAAGCAGCTGTTAGTTTTTGAATTTTGTTTGTAAGAGAGATGAGCTAGTCATGCATCCATCTTTTAACTATTGCAGTTTCTGCTACAGTGATGCCAGAGCATTCCTTGAAGAAGACGACTGTGGGTATCTACTATTTATACATATCAATTTGTACTTCTTGTATTGTACCAAATTAGGTGCTATGATTTTGGTTTTCCTTCCTTTGTTCTTCCTGTGTGATTTCCACCATTCTCTAGGAAATGCTGCAATATTCGATGAGGTAAGACCAACATAGCTCAGAAGCTCACCCAGGCTGCAAACCATAAGTGGTGCGTAACCAAGCCTCTTTCATATGCAGTGTTCAGCAGGAAAGCTATGTCCAAAAACGAGAGACTTGCTCCAAGGATGGGAAGCACATAGAAAACTGCTTTTTCGGACATGCCTCTGTGATTTGGTTCCGATCAAATCAAATGCAATGTTAGGAGTATATAGAACTCATGCGTGCACTGGAGTTAGATGCCCAACGCAATGGATTTAAACGTTTAGCGGACCGGTGAACCTCCCTGTTTGTCATGGTTCTGATTGGACTACATCAGCAGTCGAACACACATCGACTTATAAGTGAGCCACACTATATTACACAACCGATTCATGTCGAACCAAAGCATACCCTCCAAGTTCTTGGTTCGTTCCTGATTGTAATGCCTATCATGGCAATCATGGAAAATGGTTACCACATTGCCACCAACGGTGGACGCCGTTATGGAGGAGCGAATCCAAGAAAAGCATAACTGCCAAGCTATTATTTGAACCAGAAAAGGCAAGGTTTCAAATTTGAAGGACATATGCTACTAGGGCACTCGGACAACCTATTCCCATCCTACACTTGAAAAACCACAAACAGAGATGTTCGCTCCCATGGAGTGGAGGGTTTGAGCTAGATATCTCCCTTCCCTCCTTTCTTCTCTTCGTTAACTGTTTTAGTTTTTATTTCTTGATTTTCTCCCATTTGTTGAGGCTTTTTCTTCCAATCTAATCTAGATCTAAAACCTTTTCTCTGGTTTCGAGAAGTTTTTTAGCTATGTTTTCGGGATTTCGCTTCCTTCGAATTTCGTTAGTGTACAAGTCTTTGTGAAGGTTTCGCTCTCACTATCGGAGCTGTACTCAACATTTTTATTTTGCATGGCGATGGTGTTGGGAACACTAAACTTAGTCACACACCGCCGAAAGGCAAAATCATAGCAACAGATGAAGATTTCTGTATATGCTCATTCTTGGAGATGGATTCGATGATTGCCGCCGATTTTGGTTTGAAGAAGGCATAGATTTATTTTTTGAGTGTGTGACTTGTCACGCCCCGACTCTCGAGCTCGCGACATCCCTACCTTACTCGCCTCGGGTCATGAATGATAGCGTCCCGGGTAAGCCATCGACCTACGAAATTACGGCGCATGCGGAACGTGCAATTCTCCCGGACAAATAAAACAGCGGGATAGCATAGCGGGAAATATATACCAAGGAAAATAGTCAAAAGTAACATCCCCGGTTACAATACAATAGATGAGTCTTAATCCTACTGAGCTACGTAAATACATACAACCCCATACTTCGGGGCAGCTCACTAAGACCTCAAATGTTACCAGGTCAATAAGGTTAACTTCTCATCTACCCCAAAAGACTACCCTCATAACTTGGCCTCGGTACCCGCAAAGCTCCAACACTTGGGACCCGAAAGTGGTTCCCACAACGGAGTGAGATATAAATCTCGGTGAATCAAGCCTAAGCTCGGTTAGGACACCGATTCGCCTATAACCTCCTAAACACGAGGATTATAAAAATCACGATATAGACATATATCCAACCATCATATCACATGGCAATAATCACCCACATGCATACTTACCAGCCTTCAACCACACATAATGCAATGCTTGACTCCACTCAATAGCCACATCGGACAACCAACTGAACACGCATCACACTCACAAGTATGCACTGGACACCACACAAGTCCAATTATTAACGATGATCGCGCTCTTGGCGCCACAATGATGAGGATCCACGCGACCGGCGTGATCGACTCTCACAACTAATGCGATCCCGCATTCTTCCCGCAGGACCGGGCTACGTTCCTTTTCCCTCTCGGCAACGGCTACTACAAGCGGTGTATCCAGTGCACCCTGCACGGCACGGCAAGTAGGCATCCCTACACGGGGCTTCGGTCCATCACAAGCTGCGACCGGCATCCGATAATCCCTTAAAACCGTACGTACCATACGGGGCATGAATTATCGTGCTTCCGGCAAGTCGTGTGGTTCCATAAAAATGGTACGGTGTGTACTATGTGTACAGACGAACTTGCCAGGAAAACCCATCATCGTTCCGTCATATGACCATACAGCACACCCGACACATCAATCAATTTATTCTCTTTGATTTAGGCCGGATGCTCACACAAACGTGCTCAAAGACTCAGCCCAAGGCCTTTTTCATGCTAAAATATGTCTTTGATCTTGCACACGGTCATATGCATATCGCGACTACAAAATAGACGCCGCAAGGACACACGGGACAATTAATTTCCAAGCAAACGCCAATTCACTCAATGAGCATTTGTTGACACCTAATTTTAGCGATCCCATTATTATTATTATTATTATTCGTTAAATAAGAATACATCTAATTTATTTTTGTCTTATTGCAAAATAGAAAAAATAAAATATATAATGAATTTAAAAAAAAAAAATCAGTTCGGGCCAGTTCCATTCAGGCCTGCTTGAGCGAAACCCCGCTCCACAGCTCTTTATTTTGTTCTCGCGTGCAGCCCACCCACGCGGGCCAGCCCCAACTGGGCCTTCGTTTCCTCCCAAGCGGATAGCCCACCTTTTCCTCTTAATTTTCCCCACAGCCCATCTCTCCTTTTCTATTTCTCTTTAGCCCATGCCTTTCTTTTCTCCTACTCAGCCCATCCTCCCTTTTTATTTCCCAATAACCCATCTTCCATTTTTCACCCCCACTTACGTCACCCTCTGCTGCACAAGCTTCACGTCACTCACATTTTCACCACACATTGCACGTGGTCTTCTACCAACCCACGTCTACATCATGCGGAATTCACTCCCATCCATGTAAAAAAACTTGCTGAAGAAGGCAAGACTTGCATAAAAGGAAGGAGAGAGGGCAGGCGATGGGTTGGCTCGGGCTCCAAAAAGATTGGTTCGGTTCAGCGAGCGAAAAGAGATGGAGAGAAAATAGAGAAAAGGGAGAGAAAGTGGGAGCAGAAGGGTTCGATCAGTTTGACGACCAAAATGGAAGGGAAATAGAGAAAAAAGAAGAGAGCTTGAAGTGCAGGGGAGCGCCGAGAAAAAGGTTCCAAGAAGCCTTGTGAGGTTCACTCCTCCTCAGACCAGGTTTTCCTTTTTTGTGGTGTTTTGCCTCATATGTGATTGGTGTATTTTTGTCCATCCACGCCTTTTGTCCTCACATGATGAATATCTTGATTGCTTTCTTTTAAACCTGGATGTTCCTATACCTGCAATAAGCCCACGTCTTCACTCGTTAATGTATCCCACTTCGCCGTAACGTGTCTGCGGCCGAATCTTGTTGTCTTCCTCATACTTGTGCACGCTTTCGTCTGTACTATTGGTCGAGAGATTGGTCTAGCTGCAGCTCGATTTCTCTTGCGTTGGTAGTAACTAGAACAGTTTCGAGTCGCCTTTGGTGGATGGTCGGCCATCGCGGGTCAGCCGCGTCGGTTCTTGAGAGGACTCTGGATCGTAAAGGGTAGTTCGGGTGAGACGCTCCTCGCCGCTGGCCTGTTGTTATCTGGAGAATCATTGCGGGTCTCGTTTTTGAAGGCCGAGTGAAATTCCGGCGCATGAGGAGGCTTGAACCATAAGAAGTGATTTGACGGGAGTTTGGGTTGGCGTTCGGGAGGCCATTGGTGAAAGTCTCCGACCCGCGAAAGGGTTCTAGCGAGGTTGGAATGGTTCGGGCGTCACGTCGCAGAGGGCGTCGGGGTGTTTGCTCCATGAAGAAGAAGACTCGTAATGCTAAGGGCGAAACCGAATGAGTTGGAAAGTCAGGCGACGCGAACCCGAACGGAGGCGACGCGAAGGTGGACGAAAGCGACTCGAGTTCGGACTGAGGCAACAGAGACTACTCGAGAAGTTGATGGCGTCACCGATCGAGTTGCAGAGACAGGTGAACCGAAGCTTCACCAGATGCAGCGGAATGGAGACCCTTTTTCGACGTCACGGTCTTGAAGTTCGGTGAACAGAACCGGTGCCCAGTAGGTCCGGCAGTCGCGACTTGGCAGCGGGGCAACAAGCGGATCGCGGTGGTGTGATGAGCGAGTCTCGAAGGAAGGCGATGCAAGTGAACAAGCTGTTGACGTCGTCGATGTGGCAGAGGAAAGGAAGACACCGCATGAAGAAGATGATGTGCAGTAGCGTTTCTTTTCTTTGCGTTTGTTTTGGGTTGAATTGGATGGGCTAGCAAAATAAAGAATGGGAAGTTGGGCTGGCGTGGGGAAAGGAAGAGAAGATTGGGCTGCTGCTTGAGTGGGCTGAGATTGAGTAAAAAGAAGAGGAGCTGGGCTGAAGTTTGCTCGTGTGGGCTGGAGAATAAAGAATAGGAGTAGTGGGCTGGCGTGAAAAAAATAAAAGGAGAAGGAGGAGTGGGCTGGCGAAAGAAAAAATAAAAGGAGAAGAGTAGTGGGCTGGTGAAGAAGAAAAGAAAAGAAAAGCTTCTGAGCCTTTTTTGTTTTGTTCAAAAAAGAAGTTGGCTTGGGCGTGAAGAGGCTGGGCCAAAGAAAAAAAATGTTGAAGCCCAATTCGGATGAACTAAAGAAGATTGGGCCTGGGATTTCTTTTTTGTCCTTCGGGCCCGGGTCTGGGTTTCTCCCGTGGACCGGACCGGGCCCGACGACCTGATCCAGGTCCGGGTCCGAAGACCCGACCCGGACCCGGTTCCATCTAATAAAATATTAATAAAATAATAAAATAATAAAAAAATCAAAAATCAAAAAATAAATAAAAATTCCAAAAAAAAAAAAATCAGAAAAATTTCAGAAAATTGGAAAAATGGTTTCTTTGACCTTTTTACCCCTAATGTGAATTTTAAGCCTAAAATTGGCGTTGATTGAAGACCGAGGTCCAATCCGGTCTGATAATCGTTGTAATTCGACTTTCGAGTCGAAATTGTTTGTTTAAATATTGCCATTATAGATTTGGTCCGCATGTGCTTATCCTAATCTTTATTTGGCATATTTATCTGATTGAGTGTTTAAAAACAACGTCTTTTGAAAAATTGCCTGTTGATCGCTTTCCCTGTATGCAAGGTTAAGGATAAATAGGTAATTGCATGAAATGACAGAAAAACATTATGCATGATCATTTAGTACTTGGTTAGATACCCGATAAGCCTAAAATGATATGCGGAATGTGTGGTCACCTTAGGAAATATCAACTGGTTAGGTACCGAAAGGGCGCTAATTATCCAGTTAGCGTAAACAAGTCCCCGAACCTATAAACTCTGGTTGCGTAGGAATCGAGATAATCCTCCCGTGTCTCGATTGGTTTCTAGCCGACCCCAATAGGCTAGTGGCGACTCTCAATAGCTTTCAATTTGCTAATCAGTAAAAGAAACCCAATGTCACGCGAGGTAGGACTTGGGAGAGTCCACGCCATTGATCTATGGCAATACCTCTAAACCCCGCCGGACCCTCCCGCGGAGGCCGAAGGTGAGGTCGCGACAGCATTCAAGGTACTCAATTCAATATTTCAACACGGCGATCCGCCCAAACAAAGTCATCAATTCAACACGAATAAACCAATTCGATTAGGCCACATAAAGGCTCAATTTCGTGCCAGAGTCATTAATTAGCCGCTTTGATTTATAGTCGTCAATCGATCGCTCGTCCTTAACCTATTGCTCGCTCGCGATCAAATCACAACATACTGTCAAATTCGCCTAACATTAATTAGCCACAGACAATTCTAATTTAATCGATTATGGTCATTTACCCTAAACCGGGTTTCTAACTAATCCAACCATAATCAAATCTACCTAAATGCCATACCGACTAACTAACTAATTCTAGGCGCAATTAGCGTCCTAGCCAAGGATTAGGGTCAACTCACAAT
The DNA here is from genome assembly GCF_020921035.1 of Rhodamnia argentea. NCBI lineage: Eukaryota > Viridiplantae > Streptophyta > Magnoliopsida > Myrtales > Myrtaceae > Rhodamnia > Rhodamnia argentea. Next base: position 30,752,096 of record NC_063154.1, on the reverse strand, counting down.
TTTAACTAGCTCGGGCGATCTCAACTCGAGCGGCGGCGATATGAACTCGGCCCGGCCCACGGCGATTATCGGCGACTCTTGAAAATTCCTCGGCACGAACTTTGAGGCCGGTATCGAAAAATACTGTTCACCGCCGGAGTTATTGTTCACGGCCGGCCGGCGGCACTATTCACGCCGGTTACTATTCACGAGCACTATACACCGATCACTGTTCATCCGTACTGTTCGCTGTCACTGTTCACGAAACACTGTTCACCCCGTTACTGTTCACCCGAACACTGTTCACGCACTGTTTCCCCCGAACGGAAAATCTTGGCTCCACGCTCTCGGGACGACGGCGGGGCTGCGATTCCGGCGGTCGGGACACCCAGATCTAGTGGGTCTTGCGCGAGGAGCAACGGAGGCCAAGGCGAGGGGCTCGGGTCGGCGTCGGGTGAGGTCTCGGGTCCTCGGATCTCGCGGCTTGAGGCGACTGTGGCGGTACAACGGGCTGGCAGTGCGGTAACGGCGGTAGCGCGACCGGGTGGCGGGTGGAGGTTGGCTAGGGAGAGAGACGAGGGTGACGAGGCGGCGAGCTACGGCGTCGGGCGCCGGGAATGCGGGTCCTTGCGACTCGCGATGGCCGAGCTCAACGAGCGGCGACCGAAGACGGAGGAGGTGAAGCGGCGGTCGGGATGGCGTGGTGGTCGCTCAAGTTGTAGGAAAAATTAAAAAGGAGAAGGTGAAGTTGAGGGAAGAAGATGAACAGTGAAGGGAGGGGAGGGGGGGTTGGGGGGTTTTGCTCGCAAAAGAAGAAGAAGAAGAAGAAAAGGAAGAGGAGGAAGAGAGGGGTCGGGCGTGAGGAGAGAGGGAGGGAAGAGAGAGAGAAAAAGGAAGAGAGAGTGTGTGTGAGTTGACTTGAGGGTGACTAGTTGGTGGGGGAATTAATGGCAAGTGGGGCCCACCATGGATTTGAATAAATTTTGTCTCACATGCATTATTGGTGGGGCAAAGTGGTAATTCGATAACTCAGGACTGATAGGATTTTTGGCTCAATCGGTAGAAAATAAATTTGGATTTCTACGGGCTAGGGTCGGTCCGAAAAAGTTTAGGCGTGAGGATTAAAATCCTAAGTCGCGTCTACGATTTCGAGACTCAATCGAAACAGAACGACAAATCGGGAAACGTCCAAAAATCGTCACTTACGTCCTTTTGATCCGAAATTTTATACCAACTAGAATTCAACAATAATCCTTTTTATTGAACTCGGTCTCTTAATAAACTACGAAATTCCAGGGCGTCACATGACTCCTATCTTTCTTTGATGAATTATCTTGTTATTTGAAACTTGTCTTATTTTGAAGTTGTAGTAGTTCGAATCATATTGTTTCACTTTGTTTTTTTTTTTTTTTTTCCGAATATGAATGAGATGTTACTTCGAATACAAAAAAAAGATGGATCAAAATCCACTAAAACAACAGATGCTCCGTTGACTAGTTAACTAACGTATGAAACTACTTAAACATCAATATCATATTACTCACTTCCACAAAGAACGGGCCAAAATGTGGGTCATAGGGAGGAGAGAGAGGTGTGTAGTGAAAGCTTGTCTAAGTGGAGTCCTTTGATCATTAATTTTCTCTATAGTTGTAGTGAAACTTCGCACTTTTGGAGATACATCAAAACCAGTCAGTGTGAAAGATACAACTCATAAATTTGAAAGGCAAAAGCATCGCATGATTGCATTCGATACATTTCTAAAGATACATAAATCATATACTGAGAAAAGCATCATATGGTCTGCGTGTGAAACCACTGGAAAATGCTACAAAACAATTCTCATTCAACTAATCTTGCTGGAGGAATTATCCGATGCTCGGATTTCGCAGCAACCGTGATGCCGAATCCTGCTGCAATATCGTCACCATTCAAAAGAAGAAAAGTAAAAAAATGACATCAGTATAGGGCGATTGAATCTAGCATCAATCGAAAGTCAATTGACAAAAGTCAAATTCGAAGAACTAAGTTTCGCCTCAGAAGCAACACACCTACTTGTCTAATATTTCTTAGAGAAGCAAGACCTGCGACGAAAATCAACAACATGAAACCGCTGAATCATTGCAAAATGTAGCTCTAATCCAATATTAGTTTATCTCATCTTTCTTGGTGAAACAATTCCTAGGTACAAAATTTTCTTTTTCATCAGTTTTTGAAATGATAGGTAACTCTTATTTTTGTTGCTATCTTACTGTTTACTGATTTAGAATTTTCATGCATTTGTAAAATATGTTCTACCTAAGTATGCTTTATTGTGAGAATTTCTTTAAGACCTATCGAAATCCATATAATACTAGAGCTCCTTGAAAATCTCGTTCATAACCGTACTATAATTCTTAATTCAGAGTTTGTTCTCACCAATTTAGAGAGATATCTTTTATCTTCATCTCCTGTAAAGTGATAGGAATTATGTTTGATAATTCACTTAATCATATCTAAATAATTCAGAATATTAAACTGATAGACCTTCAATTTTGCTTTACGTGCTAGTTGATATATAAGCTAATTTGCTAGGTCAGTAGTCCTAATCAACAGCCTTAAGTGACTCATCGATCTTAATTAACCAGCAATCCAAAGCATTCTTTAGGAAGTGAATTTTCCATTAATAGCCATTTCAGCAGGTTTACCACATCAAGTGACTGTCCATCCTTTCACTTGGGTAATTAACAGAGCAGCTCGTGAAGAATATCTGAATATTCAAGTGATGTCTTTACTTATTTTTCCTTTTTTCCTGGTTTCACGATACTCCATCATTAGGATTCCCCATGGGCACATTAAGGAAAAATGACGTCATATAGCTTACGATCCAAACCATATCAACTTGGGAAAGCACAATATCATACTTCTCTATCTCTCCCTCTCTCCCCCATCTGCTCTGCTGATTTCGTGTTAAGGATGAAGGAATCTCCTCATTTATATTTGCCCCATTGGGAGTAGCTGAGTAGCCACAGAAAGAAGAAGAAAGGAAGTAGGGCAGCAAAAAACTAAAAATCTCATATGAATTTCGGCTTGAGAACTTATGACATACAAATTAAGGGCGGAAAATATCACTGTAATATTTTCTTTATACTAGAGCTGAATGG